>NC_092875.1:122880355-123215355 GCF_028372415.1 Notamacropus eugenii
TAGTTTGCTATTGTAAACTTGATTTATCTCTACAACTCTTTTTCTATGTATGGCTCTCTTTCAAATTGCAAATTTAAATGACTTCTGGATAATCTAGCTTAATTGAATCTCTTCAGAGGTTTTCCCATTACTATGATGCTATTAGATGATATAGTTCATAACCTTCTACCACTCATCTCTGTAGGATTTTACAAATGAGTTTAAGTTTGAAACCAGTATTGTCCTTAAATACCACATCTCTCTTCCGGGCAAGGAGATTTGGTATTTGTTGCCTGAGTTTCTGTTGCTGTTGTTTGTTTGTTTCCCTGTGATGGTTGATTTATAGGTTAAATTTTCTATATAGTGATAGACTTTGCAAATTTTTTAAATCTATTTTCTATTTTCAATATCTATAGTTTGTTTAAATAATTCAGATTGGGGGAAGGAAAAGGAAAGAGAAAAGAGAAAACATTCATTAAACACTTATTATAGACCAGGCACCATGCTAAGCACTTTTACAAATATCTCATTGGATTCTCACAAAAACCCTGCAAAGAAATTGTTACTATCTTCATTGTATTGTGGAGGAAACTGGGGCAGAGGAAACTGACTTGCCTGTAGTCACACAGCTTGTCAGTTTTTGAGACTGCATTACAGACTGAGGCTGTTTATTTAAATGTTCTATCTCATAATTTCCTTCCTATTTATTATTAGTGTTAGTATTATCATTAGCTAAATTAGTTCCTTGGCTCCCCTGATTAGGACTTTATCTGTCTTTCACCTGTTTGAGTTGGTGATCTACACGTTATCATGCAGAATTGCCTTTCTATATAGAGCTTTTTTCCACATTTCCTACATCCTCTTTGTGGATGTATTATTGTCTTTTCCACTACTCTGATTAGCTACTATCCTTTTCAAATCAGTGGCTGACTTTGTTAAACAGTCTCAGGAGATATTGCAACTCACCATTCTTTCCTAAAGGGACTGAGCCTTTTTCTCTTCCCAAAATATTTTGAGAAATGATTTTCTATAGTGTATTATCAAATAAAAATTGCTGTTCATTATGTTTTTTCTCATGGTGTCATGAAACATAAATTTAAAAATGAAAATGATCTTAGAGATGTAGTCCAATATCTTCATTTTACTTACATAAAAACTGAAGCCCAGAACTCACATGGGAAATACATAATGGAGCCAAAAGTCAAAGCCAGGTCCTCTCACTCCAAATCAAATGTTCAGCCACCAAACCACACAAGTCATTTAATTCTGATATGTCAAGCTCTCAACCCACAGGTGCAACTAGCTCATGCAACTCTGGAGTATAGCAGGAACGATGTAATTGGGAAATGTTTAACAAAATAAATAAAAAATACAGTATAATAAAAGATGTTAGCTTGTGGTTTTGGAAGTCAATATGCAACCTGAAGGGATCCATTTCCATTTGAAGCTGACACCACTAATTAAAATTATAAATCATGCATTGGCTTTACCATTATTTACCTCTTCACTACTCTAGCCATAGGCTTGATGCCAATGTAGACCATATTACAAGGCTGAAGGCATGAGATCATCCCATCTCAGATAATTACTAGCTAGGGGCAATGGCAAACCGATCAATATATCAACCAACAAATCAAACATTTATTAAGTGCCTACTATGTGCCAGACACTATGCTAGGGGCTGGGAGTACTTAGAAAAATAGGGAAATCATTCTTCCCATTTAATGCTTATATTCTACAAAGGAAGAAAATATGCAAACATATAAGTATATAAAATAAATATGCATATGAATACAAGGTAATTTGTGTTTTTCAGGAAACAAATTAGAAGCCAGTAGGGATCAAAAAAGGATAGAGTTGGATAGAGTGCCAGGCCTAGAGTCAGGAAGATCTGAGTTTAAATCCTACCTCAGAGACTTACTATTTATGTAACTGTGGACAAATCACTTAACCCTGTTTGCCTGAGTTTCCTCATCTGTAAAATAAAATGGAAAAGGAAATGGAAGAAAATGTCCGAATCATTCCAATACCTCTAGAAGAAAATCCCAAATGTCATCACAAAGAATGGGATGCTACTGAAACAACTGGACACCAGTGATGAAAAGGAATTGGCTTCAGAGTTGAGTTTTGATAGAAGTTGAGGATTCTAAGAGATAGAGGTGAGATGGGAGGGCATTCTATCCATGGGAGCAGCCTTTGAAAATGCATGCAGATAGGTAATGCAGGGCTTTGTGTAAAAAGTAACAAGAAGACTTTGATTGTAGCATACATGGAAAGAGTAACCTGATAAGGCTGCAACATTTGGTGGAGGAGCAATGTAAAGGATTGTAAACGACCTCAAATGTCAAACAGAAAAGTTTGTTTTTTATCCTAAAGGTGATAGGGAGCTGGTGAAGTCTATTGAGTTAGAAAGTGACATAGTTAAGTCTATTCTATAGGACTATTTATTTGGCATCTGTATAATGCAGAAATTAAAGAGGAGTGATGATGAAGAATACAGTTGAGAGATGATGAGTTCCTAAGCTAAACTGATGGCCTTGTTAGTAAAGAGAAAAAGGGGGAGTTGTGAGAAATATTCACTAGGCAGAACTGATGACATTTGGTAAATGATTGGATATGTGGATAAAGGAGGATAAAGTGTTCCATCAATTTTCCAGACTCAGTTTTCTTATCTATATAATAGGGAAACCCTTGCAAACATTTAAACGCTATGAAAATATGAGCTATAACTATTTTCTATTTGCAGAAAATGTATTTCTTTTCAATTTCCCCACAAGGAGAAGGCATTAGTCCTTAGCAGGCTTTAAACTCACTGCTTGGTTTTCTCCCCTTTTGGATAGCTGAGATGGAGATTCTTCATACAAGGTAACAGAATATTTGCTAAAGATTTAGCATCTCTGTCAGAAAGAGGTGAGAGGACCTTGGTTCACAGTGCAGCTACTTATGACTTATATCACTACCTATAAATTGGTCAAAAGATGGAAAGGGAGACTAGGATCATAGAACTAGAGCTGCAATAGATCTTGGAAACCATCTAGTACAAGCCTCTCATTTTACAAAAGACAAAACTGAGTCCTACTGTGGTGAAATGACTTAAAAGCCGTACAAGGAATATCTTAGCCAGAATTTGAACTCGAGTCCATTGATTATCAGGCCAGTACTCCATCTAGTCTACTGCACTGGAAATCTGCTCCCTAAAAGCCTTTTGTGCTCCAAATCTGTAAGGATGAGTTCTGGTAATTAAAAGGTTAATCAGCTTCGGTCTCCATAACTTGAAACAATTGAATGCAAAGCAGAAGATGTGTCTGCAGAATAGGACACCAGATAACCGGAGAGATCAAAACAGCTGCATCCATCCTGCTCTGGATAGGACATTGTATCACGACCATTTCAATCTCTGTTCCATCTAACCTTGATTCCTCCTTCCCAGCTCCAGTCTGAACTCTGACTTTGGAACATTTCTCCTACATCTGTATGGATGTATTACATCTGTATGGCTGAGAATTGGCTCTTTATTTTTTCATGTGTGAGTACTTAATTTTGAATTGTCCATCTGCGTGTGGGACTTTTTGCATCCTCCGGGGCTTCCTTTGTTTTCATTCAGGGCGATACTGGATCTGATGTGGTTCCAATTTATTCGGAGGCTCCAGTTTCGGTCTTTGTAGAAAGCACATCGGATGTTATTAGTTTCATTTCCACTCCTCCACCCTATCTCCATAATGAAGGGCATGTAGAGGAAGTAAATCAGGGCATGTGCATTTAAGAGACATTGGGATGTGTCCCAGGGAGTCTCCCTCAAGTCCTTGGGCAACTTTTAAACTTTTCAACTTATTAGCACAGGCAGCAGATGGAATCTGCTCATAGACTCATTAGAACCCTGGGGGCTGAAAAGAATCTTAGTAATGATCAAGTCCAAGATCTTCGTTTAACAAGAAACTAAGGCTAAGAGACAAGTAACTTGCCCAAGGACCCATAGCCAGTTACTGGCAGAGTTAGGGCTAAAAGACCAATCTAAATGAAAATTGTCTATTATCTTTCTGATAGTGACCAGTGAATTTTTGTCTCCCAAGTGATAATGAACTTCGGAGGGGAAACATCTGGTGACCATTTTTTTTCATTTATCATGGAATTAAAAGTAAAAATATATTATGTACTAAGGTGAGGCCTTTTCCTCCCTTATAAATATACTAGATAACAATAATAAATAGAATAAGAATTTTAAACCAATTATTGTAAAAATGTTATTCCCTTTTGCCATAGTCCACAAACATTAAACATAAAAGACCTTGAGTAGGAAAGTGACTAGTTCTCAGACCATTTCTCTCTAAACCTCATTAAAAAAGGTGAGAATGTAACAATAATAAAAAGTTTGTATCATGTTTTACATTCTCACATTTGACTTTCACAACAATCCTGGAAGGTAGGTACTACAGGTGTTATAATTATTCTCATTTTACATTTGAGGAATCTTAGGGTTAGTGGGGTTAAGTGATCTGTCCATGGTCACACAACTAAATATCAGAGGTAGGTTCTGAACATAGGTCTTCCTAACTCAAGGTTTAGCATTCTATTCATTGCAAAATCAGCATTGTCCTTCAAAGAAGAAAACTTAGAAGGGTACTAACTCATTCTAACAATGCTGTTCTTAAAATCTGCCTGGCCTCTTTTGAAAACTGACCCTCAGAAAGGCAGCTAGGTAGCTCAGTGGATGGAGCACAGACCCTGGAGTCAGGAGGACCTGAGTTCAAATCCAGCCTTAGACACTTCACTCTTACTAGCTGTGTGACCTTAGGGAAGTCACTTAACCTCAATTGCCTAAAAAAAAAAAAAAAA
This sequence comes from Notamacropus eugenii, assembly GCF_028372415.1. Classification (NCBI taxonomy): domain Eukaryota; kingdom Metazoa; phylum Chordata; class Mammalia; order Diprotodontia; family Macropodidae; genus Notamacropus; species Notamacropus eugenii. The sequence goes on from NC_092875.1 coordinate 122,885,168, forward strand.
AAAAAGGATCAGAGCCAGATTATAAGACCCACAGAGACATCTGTCTTATGATGACATTTGACTCAATTCTAGGTTTATACCTGAAACTAGACTTAGCCAGTAGGATCATTCACCTAATTCAGCCCAGAAAGAGCTCTGAATGACTATCCCCTATTTCACAAACAAAATGAGAGCTGCTCATCAAGTAACAAGCATTTGTTAGGTATCGAGTTTGTATGAAGCTGTATCTAGACTGAGTGTTTGACATACAAAGACAAAAATGAGAACAATTCCTGCCCTCAAGTAGTTGACATTCTATTGTATGTATGCATCTGTATAAATATGTGCAAAATAACTGAAAAGTGAAAACAAAGCTATTCCACAGTGTAAGTTGGGTAAGGGGTTGGGGTAGAAGGTGACATGGAAGCAAAGATTTGCCCTTTTTTTTGCATAACACCAAAGCCAAACAACCAAAAAGCTACAGGTTCCATTAATGACAAAAAGTGAAACCCTCAAAAGAATTGATCAAAAATGGCCACATCATTGCCTCCCTAGATGAGGGCTTTGAAAAAGATCAATAAATTCCAGTAGGCTTGTTCAAGATCAGGAATGGTATTTTAGGCACATCTCATCCATGGTGTAATTTAGATCCCCTCCCTTGATATCATAGAATTTAAGAATTAGAAGAAAGAGGTCATCTAGGCCAGACATGTTGAACAAGCCAGAGATCTGCATTGAAGCTTGAAGCAATTCCTAGAATAGCCAAACCAGATTAAAATGTAATTGGGAAATATTTAACAAAATAAGTAAAAATATGACAGAATGTAGATAATATTTGGGTGTAGTTTTTTAAGTCAATATTTAGCCTAGTAGGATCATTATGTAGGGTGCTGGAGAAGACTTTTGAAGTCCCCTTGAACTCTCAAAGGAGATCAAATCAGTCAATCCTTAAAGAAATTAATTCAGGTCATTCACTGGAAGGTCATGTATTGAAGATGAATTTTAAATGCTTTGGCCACATAATGAGAAGATGGGACTCATTAGAAAGGATTCTGATGCTGGGAAAGATTGAGGACAAAAGGAAAAGGGGGTGGCAGAGGAGGAGAAGGATAAAGTCATGAAAGCAATGAACACGAACTTGAACAGACTTTGAAAGATAGTGGAGGATAGTAGGGTTTGGTGTGCTGTGACCCATGGAGTCAGTAAGAGTCAGACATGACTGAATGACTGACCTCTAGCAACAACGACTTCTTTTTGATTTTGATACCACTGTTCTAGCCACTCCATAACAGAACAAGACTCCTTTTAACTGAATGGAAAACAACGTGGTATCTTAGAAATAGCTGGTTGTAAATCAGTACACCTGGCTTTAAATCCCATGCCTGCTGCTTACTGGAAAATTTGAATTCAAATCCTACCCTTCAGCAACTCAACTAATCCAGCTGTGCCTATGAATCTGGGTATGGAACTCACTTGCCTAAAAGATCTCTTCCAGAGCCAAATCTATGATCCTATGTTAATTCATCATTGTCAACACAAGAGGAAAACTGTACTGTAATGTTCTATTCTACACCTCCTTCAAAACTTTTGTTAATTATTTAAGTAAAAGTACAAATATATGTTAAATTTGCAGATGTTGCAAAACCAAAATCTGACCTCACACTAACACAAGGTTCAGTTTTGAAATCCTCTCAATCTTTATTAATTACATCATGTTGCCCACAGCCAAGCCTCAGGTGGTAATAATATCTAAACTTGAATCCTCTCAAGATTTGATCAAAGGTTGTCCAGTCCTCCTAGAAGCCTTTTAGGTTACCAAAGGCATGGAGTATTACCTCATTGAGTCTTACAATTTGGTGTCTGAAAGGGGTCACTAAATAAGCATTTTTTCAATAGCTGTGGAGTTCTACAATTTAGAACTAATGGGAAACTAAAGTTGATATAGTTTAACTCCTTTATTTTAAATGTGAAGTCACAGAATGTCAGAGATTTGAAATAACTTGCCTAGTCATACAGATATTCAATTGAGTCTATTCCATACTAAAAAACATATTTAACATGCCTACAATGTGCAAGGTCATTTTTAATCTTCTGTGGAGGATAGATTGGAGAAAGGAGGCAATGGAAGAAGCAGAAATGCCAATCAGGAGGTTATTGCAATAGACTACGTGAAAGAAGATGGCAGCCTGAAAAAAGATGATTGTAGGGAGATTAGAGAGAAAGAGAAAAACATGAGAGATGTGGTGGACATACAAAATTAAAAACTGATTGAATACAGATGTTGAGAAGGGGGAAGGATCAGAGATGACTCTAGGATTTTTGATCCAGGCAACTAGAAGGAGCCAGGATTCCTTCTACTTTTCTATGGTTCCTTTCAATGATTTTCCAATTTCTATGGCTCACAGACCATTTCAACAGGTCCATCACCTCCAGCAGAACTAATCCTATCTCACCCACTCTTATTTATCACTTGGGGACATAAGTAGGAGAACCATAGAGGGAAGAGACTGATTGAGAGGCCATTGATATAGAGGACTCTCTCAGAGAGTAGGTTGGTATATTCTCTGCAAATCATGGACTTAGGGAATTATCAAAAGTACCGAGAGATTAAGTCAGTTGCCCAGGGTCACATAGTCAATACATGTCAGAGGCAAGATCTTGAAATCGGGACTTCCTAGCTCTGACACTAATTATCTACCAAATATACCATGATGCCTCTGTTTAGGGGTGTAGGGTGGGACCATAATCACTAAAAAAAAGTTTGCAGAACAAGGCACTGCTTTGGAAGAAATCAATCAATCAATATTTAGTAAATGCCTACTGTGGATAATAGCAAGATCAAGAGTTTGATCATCTTTGTGTGTCATTGAGGTGTGGCTCACAGAAAGTAAGTAGTTTATGGCAAGTGAGTAGGTTGAGTATCTGAATGGTTAGAATATTTGAAGAAGAGTCAATAGGTATGTTCAAGTCCCCTAGTATGAAGGCATGAATTGGAAAGCAGAGAAAAATTGTGAGCACAGTACTGAATTCACTGAGAAGAAGAACAACCTAGGGGTCTGTAGACCACAGCTACCAGGATTCTGATTGGGTGGTACATGTGACTAACATGATCCTCAGAGGAAGAGAAGTTACTAAGTGATGGAGGAAGGGGGAGAACTTAGAAGTAGCAATAGGAAGCAAGGTGTGTTCCAACTCCTTCTCCTCAACCAGGGAGCTGAGGAAAATGAGTGAAAGTACAGTTAGGACTGGAAAAGGATGTCAGGGAGGTTGTGTACTCAAGGCTAAGTCAGATTTCAAGTAAGAACTAGTGGATGAAAGGAGTTGAAGAGCAAAAGACTTAAGACAAAGAGGAGCTTGTTATCTATGGAACAGATATTCCAGAGTTCATGGGGGAAAGGCTAGAGAGAATTAGAGTGAAACCTGAGTTAGGGAGGATTGAGGAGGATGGGAATGAGGTATCAGGTGGTGGGGGTGGGGAATGGGGTTTAAATAAAGATCTACAGTAACATTAGTGAGGGAATTCAGCAAGTCAATAATCCACTTCAGAAACAAAAGTCTAGATATCATGATACTCTGCATGTGAACATTATAAGAGACCCCCATCTGTGAACCATCTGGTGAAACCTCACAGGACCCATTTGAAAACCACCATTCTAGTGTTGCATCATCAGTACTGAGGCATGGTAATATAGAGAAGAGAGTGAGTAACATGGAGTCAGGGAGACAATTCATGTCTCTGAAGCTCAATTTCTTCATCTGTAAAAAAAAAAAAAAAAAGTAGGTGTGGAAAGGTGTCATAATACCTCTAATACCAGTCTAACAGGCTGTTGTGACAATTAAATGAAATAAAACATGATGCGAAATTATAGGAATTTTAAAGTGTTATATAAATGCCAACTATTATTACTAGCATTGCCAAGGAACAGTAACTGACAAAAAGTTTATAGTTCAAAATAAATTTTAAAATACCCTCATTAAAAGTCACTATTGTGACTTGATTCAATTCAGTAACCAGTTTAAAATACTTATTATGTACAAAGCAATTTTATCCATGACATTTCAAGTTCCACCTCCAAAAATACAAACTGTTTTTCATGTCTAAAATGTTCTATCTTATCAACTCCACTTCAGAGCATGTCTAGCTGCTTTCAAAGCGCAGATCATGTGCCATCTTCTATGGAGGGACGTTCGGGATCCTCCATGTCGTAGTATTATCTCTGGTCTCCCCCTCTCCTCTCCCCAATACTTATCATTTACTCTGTGTATAGTTTGTATGCACTGATGCATGTACATATCGCACCCCCATCATAGAATACAAGCTCTGGTGTTTCAGTACTTGGTACCAAGTAATCACCTAATAAAGTCACTTGCTAAATTGAACTGAATCTGTTCAAAAACTTCCAAAGGATCCCAACTGGGCAACCAGGTATCTCAGTGGAAAGAACATTAGAACTGGAGTCAGGAAGTTGTTGTTGTTCAGTCCTGTCTGACTTTTAGTGACCCCATTGCCATTTCCTTCTCCAGCTCATTTTACAGATGAGGAAACTGAGGCAAACAGGGTTAAGTGACTTTCCCAGGGTCACATAACTGGTAAGTATCTGAGGCCAGATTTGAACTCATGAAGATGAGTCCTTTGGACTTCAGGCCTGGGGCTCTGTCCATTGCACCGCCTAATTTAGCCTTGGACACATACTAGTCATCTGACCCTGAGCAAGTTATTTGATCTTTGAATGCATAAGCTTCCATTCTGCAAAGTAAGGGTAGTGATAGCACCAACATCCCAGTATTGTTATGAGCATAAAATGAGATGATATTTTGAAGTGTTTTCCAAATATTAAAACACTCTGTAAACATCAGTTGTATCATTATCATCATCACCATGAACACTCTTATGATTATTTTTATATTATTAATTAAATGCAAGATAAAGTTTCCATTCATTATTCTATTTCAGAAGCTCCTTTCCTCTTTAAATATGGTCCTCATCTGCCATTCCAATATTGTCACCTTTAAATGACCCAATATGCCACAGAAATGCCAAAGAATAGCAATATTAATAATTTTTAAATTAAATTAACTGAAAAACACAGATCAGTTCAGCGGTGGTGTCATATGAATTAAACTTTCTTGAGCCTACAGAGGAGACCATCTAAATACAAAATAAAAGAGGCCATGGAGATATATATATATATATATAAATATGGAGTTAAATTTCAGAAAAGTCATATACAAATGAAAATATGCTGAAGAAAAGGCCTTGGGATTTATACAAATGATTCTGAAATACATGTTAGGGTGCCAATAGTGTCCTGTGAAATGTACTTGGCCCTTGTTTTTTGATGTACAATTCTGTTGGATTTCATAGGTCATTCCTGTCTGTCACATGAAAGGAAACTTCAATTAATGTGGAAGAAGATATTCACATTAACCCACCGGATTCAGGTTGCAGTAGGAAATGGAGTCTAGCTGATTAGGAGTCTAGTAGTTAAGCAGCAGTGATTATTTATGTGGAAAACAAAATAGTGTGAGGTGAAGGATTCATTGTGGTTTAGGAAATGTAAAGACTTGCTTGTGAAAAATGGAAAAAAATAGTTGCCAAAATTAATCTTACTTTAAAACCAAACTTCACAAAGACAAGCTTATACAAATATCACCATGGTGTGTTTTTTCTGTTTGATAAATGTACATATTTTGTAGATGAGAGAGGTTGTCCCCACTCATCTCCTTGCCAAAATGATCTTCCGAAAGCACAGGTCTGAACATGTCACTCATCTGCTCAATAAACTCTAGCGACATTTTTTTACCTCTAAAATAAAACATAATTTTTTAAAGCCCTTCATAATCTGGCTCCTTCTCCCTGTCCAGTCATTTCACACTTTTTTTCCCACACATATATTGTTATAGGGACTGATTTGCTGCTTTTCATACCCTTTTTAGTTGCTATTCAGTCACTTTTCAGTCATGTCCAACTTTTCATGACCCCATTTTGGGGTTTTCTTGGCAAAGATACTGGAGTAGTTTTCCATTTCCTTCTCCAGCTCATTTTAAAGATGAGAAAACTTTGGCAAACAGTATTAAGTGACTTTCCCAGGGTCACACAGCTAGTAAGAATTGGAGGTCAAATTGGAACTCATGAAGATGAATCTTCCTGATTTCAGGCCTGGAACTCTATCCCCTGAGAGACACACACACACACACACACACACACACACACACACACTCACACACACTCACACACACACACTCTAAACCCCATTAATCAGCATGCTGTCAATCAATGCAGTATGCCTTTGCATTGGTGTCCTCTCCAAATAGAAAGCTGTCCCTTCTCACTTCTGTCTCCTGGCTTCCCTGGCCTCCTTCAAGACTCAGGTTAAATCCTGTTTTCTTCAAGAGAGTTATCTCAGTTACCCTTAGGTCCACAATAAGTAGTGCTTTCCTTTTGAGATTCTCTTCTATTTGCACTATATACATCTTGTATGTACATAGTTGTTTTGAGTGTTACCTCCTCCACTAGAATTAATCTCCAGATCAGGGTATGGGTTTTTGCCTCTTTGTGTATCAGCACAGTGCCTGGCCATAGTTTGTGTGTAATAAACAGTTCTTGATTGACATTCACTCCACTCCCATAACCCAATACCCAATGCCAAAGAATGCTTCGGGAATGAAGGTTAAGAAGAGTTGGTTCTAAGTGCCACTGGAGGTAGTTTAAAATCCCTCTTTATAATATTGAGAGCTACCAAAGCTGTCTCGGCATTGACCTTTGTAGTCCACCCACAACAGCATGGGAGGTCAGTCTCTTCTGGCTCTGTCCATTTTATTTCTTTTACATATCATTATTTCATCCAATGTATGCACCCAATATGATTCCAATTTTTGCATTTTTTCTTGTTTGTTAGACAAGTGAACCTGGATAACCAGAGGCACACAGCCAGTCATCTGTTATTGATAACATTAACATCACAGTAGAAGATCAAGGATCCAATCGCCAAAAGGTAATATGGAGTATATTTGTGGAGCTATGAAGAATACTTAATAGCGTGTTTTCTGCTGTGAGACTCATGTTCTCCAAGCTGACAAAAGTAGGTCAAAGATCCCAGGCATATTACATGCATTGCGTTAGGCAAAGAGAAAACAACTTTTGGCTCACATCTGTTCCAGATTTTGGCCTTGACTTACAACTTTTACTATGATTCTTAGAATCCCTGAATCCTAGAAAATACAGAAGAAAACAATCCAGCAGGAGGTCGCCGGTCTTAGATAGGAGAGCAGCCTGGCTCTGTGCAATCCATTCTCTCCCATATGTCCCAGACTCACTGTTTAGCTTCCCGATTGTGAGACTTCCACCACTTCCTGGGTAGTCTGGGCTGTAATCTAATAGAGCTCATGGCTTTCCTTGATATTTGTTCTAAACCTTCTTTCCCTTAATTTCATCTCATTACTCCCAGATTTCCTTTTTTTAAGAAATATTGTGGTAAATCATTCTCTCTTCTCTTTGGTGTTTACACCAGCCTAATATTTATAGACTGTTAACTCACCACACATTAGCCATTTAAATAAGCTATTCCTATTTCCATGCCTTAGTCTTTCTTTACAAACCAGTTCTTTTATTCCCTTAATCATCTATGTTCCTCCAGGCTGAATGCCTTCAATTGGGTTTCCTAGAATGAAGGCTGGCTTCCAAGTGTAGTTTGAACTGAGCAGGGTAGGGTAGAAATGAATCCTTTCTATCCTGCGGTACAATATCTCTGGAGTCAGTCCAACTATACAATTCGCTCCATTCAACAAATACTTATTAAGTGCAGTTTGGGGTACCAGGGATATAATAATGCATGCCCAATGTGCACTTAAAAAAATTCCCCATTTCAGCATAGCCTGAAATCTGTTCTCAGACCCTCTGTCTTGATTATTTTTCCAGGTTTCTCTTGGTCATTGAATACCCAAGTTTTACTTATTCTACCCACCACTAAACCAGTTAAAGCTATTTGTTCGCTTTTCAGCAATTTTCTAACTGCTTCCTGCCAAGGAGAGTTATTTTTTTTTCAGTCTATACTGGCTCTTTTAGCCATTTGAATGCTGATCACATGCTTGCAGGAGAGAATCAATTAAATATTAAACATTAGTTAAATACCCACTATATTTCAGGGACTGTACTAGGCACTGAAAAAAGAAAAAAAATCTTACGAATAAAAAAGCCATATGGTATGGGGATTATGAAAAGGTTGGGATTGCTTAACTCACATGGTTGTTATGTGAGGGACCAATGAGGTTATATGTGAAAAATACATTACAAGAAAAATTTGTAATAACAAATGTAACTAGCAAACACATTTTGTACGCTGCATTAAGGCTTACAAAGCACTTTATATTCATCAATATCTCTGCAGAGATTTTGTATGTTAGGATACTTTGCCAGCAATTGTCATATAGTCCAAGGACAACTTTGTTGCCAGCTTGACTCTGAGAGGTAGAGAGGAGAATTGAGAAGTAAGGAAGGAGAAAGTGTTAATTCATGTCCATGTAGAGATAGAAGACTCCTGATGGTGATGTTTCTTCTAGAAACAGAGCTATGTTCTCCTCCTTTTTCTAGACTTCAGCAACTTTCTCAGATAGACCCTCCTCCATTTAGCATTTATTAAGTGCCTACTCTATGCCAAGCATGGTTCTAGGTGCTGAGATTCAGAGACAAGAATAAATCAGTCCCCTGACCTCAGGGAGTTTACATTCTTCAGAAAGGGAAATATATTTATATATTTAATAGGTAAATATATATATATATATATATATGAATATATATAAGTATATACACATGTTGCTTTCTCTTAATAACACATGATAGAGAATTGTTTTCTGTCTGCCACAAAGACAGAAAGAAATCAATTGACTGCTGTACTGGAACTCCATGAATATACTAAAAGGAAGGTAAAGGACAATTCTATGTGCTCTGAAGGCCCCTCATTGGACTTGGACAGCCAGTGGACTCATTACATCCCTAAGCAGGCCTATGTCTGGGATGTGCCCACTTCCTCTTTGGGTCTTCTTGCCTTCAGTTAGGGGCCTCATGAGATCATGGAAGGCAGCTGGTATATTTCCATTTCCTAGGTTTCCTAGCAGGGTATTGGATATTGGAGCAGTTCCACTCAGAAATGGTCAGTGACTGAGGCATTGCAAGACTGGTGGAAGGGGACAGAGTTACCCACAGAAAGAAAGAAACTAGCACAGATGAAAGAACCCATTTGGCAGTGATCAGACTGAACTCAGTGGAGGTGGAACAAACAACCCTCTTACACAGATCTCAGTGAGGTTTTTATATTAACCTGTCAAATGATTGTAACTAATAATTGATTCTTTACTGCTTATCAGTTCTTTTTTGTTACAGGAATAAAACTGCCTGGTCTATCCCTGATTTATGTTTGTACTCTGGTCACCTTTAGAAAGCAACACCTCCCCCCACCAAAAAAAACACATTTATTCTCTTTTTTTTTTTTTTTTTGACAAGAGCCCAAAATAGAAGTGTTGCTCAGGATTCTGAAGTGGGACTGAAAACCAAACAATGAGGTACTTAGTTCTCCTTTAAGGAGAAAAGCAACTTGAGGGCAATAAGTCAGAGCAGATAAAGGGCAGAGACTGGCCAAGACCATCAACCTCTGTGTCCTCAACTAGTGGGACTTAGCTAGCTGTTGTGTTAGATATGCAGCATAAATACAAAGTAGTATCTAGAATGGGAGAGGGAGGGGAAGGGGTGATACCAGTGACTGGGGTGGTTAGAATAGGCCTTATAAAGGAACTGGAAGAAAGAAAGTAAAGGAAGGGGGAAGGAAGGAAGGAAGGAAGGAAGGAAGGAAGGAAGGAAGGAAGGAAGGAAGGAAGGAAGGAAGGAAGGAAGGAAGGAAGGAAGGAAGGAAGGAAGGAAGGAAGCTGACATGAACCTTGAAGGAGTTTTGGGATCCTATGAGACAGAGGTGAAGGAGAACATTCCAAGCATGAGAGATAATCTGTCCAAAGACATATAGTTGGAAAAAGGAGGAAAAGAAACATTTGTCTTATTAAGTGTCTACTGCATGCCAAGCACTCTGAAAATTGCCTTACAAATATCTCATTCGATCCTCACAACAACTGTGGGAGATGGATGCTTTTCATTCCCATTTTACAATTGAGAAAAATGAGGCAAACAGAGGTTAAGTGCCTTACTCAGACTCACAAAGTTGAATTTGATTTCAGGTCTTCCTGACTCTGTCTACTACACTGGTTAGATAGTTGATGTAATGCCATGCAGTGAGTGGGCCTCTTTGGGTAGAATATAGAGTACAGGAACGAAGATAATGTGTAAAAAGCCTTCAAATCTAGGTTTTGAAAGGGCTTCAAACATCATCTCCTTCCATTTGGGAAGATTTCACCTATGAGGCTTTGCTTTTCAATGATGGAAAGACTCAAGCTAGGGGCACAGCAGAAAAACTGGAATTGCTGAAATCATGAAGCAAGAGAGACAGAGAAACAAAGATAGAGGGGATGCTGCTGTGATGATCCTGGGATGCGATTCTTCCAGTTTCTACAACAAGGAGAACCATCAGAGTTTCTACAATGCCCCCAATCCCCATGCTGTGGTGATGGCAATGAACCTCTTTTAAGTTTGGAAAGAAGTGGAGAGTGAAGACCCTGAGACCCTGAGTTCAGCATTGGAGAGAATTATCGATGAAAGTGTTTAACTTTCACGGTGCTTGGTTTCTATTCTAAACTCTCTTGCTTCACTTGCTGCAACATGAGGCTTCAAGGGTTGAAGAAGGCCAGTGGTAGATGGAAACTTGAGTCACTTGGAAATCTGGAATCTGGGCGTAATAGGAAGAAGGCAGGGCTAAGAGATTCTAATCTACCTTACCTAGTTAGAGAAACCATCACAAGTGGAAGTCTGACACATTTAGTGGGATAAATCCTATTATAGGTCTTTTGATCTTTACAATAACTCTTAGAGGTGGGTGTGACAATATCATCTTCATTTTACAGATGGGGAAACTGAAGAACCCAGGCATTATGACTTAGCTAGTCACACAGCTAATAAACGTCTAAAGAGAGATAAAAACCTACATCTCCAGTGACTCTAGGTCCAACACTCATTACACTTTGCTACACTGTCTACCCCAAAGACCTTAAAGGACTAGAAAATGTCAGCTAATAAATAGCTTCTGGCAGTGTAACAGCCAAACCAATTCTAACTTAGATAATTTTATTTAATTGTGCTATACTAGGGAAGTCTCCAAGATAACTAAATGGGCATTCTTTATAATAATCAAAATGGTTACTTTAAAGTAGACTTTTTCTCTTCTCTCCTACAAGTATTCTTATTTGTCCAGTTGGTGGACCAATTGGTCCATTGATGGACAGATTTACAACCTGTTTCCCTTATGTACCCAACTTCCTGGTCTAGAAGATTCTCTTCTACATAATCACTTTCTGTCCATATTTGTTCATTTTGTTGTTTGTTGAATCACTGAGCCTCATTCAGTCTCCTTGATTGTTGTAAGGAGGTTCCCTACAAACTTTCTCACGTTGGGTTGCATTATTGTTCAGACCTACCTTGTGATTAGCATATGTTCACATTTCCCCGTTCCAGACAGGAAAGGGCTCCTGAGCTGAGAGTGAAAAGAGTTTTCTGTACTCTAGAGCCCTTTGAAAATAATCCAGGAGAAAGAAGTTACTTTTTTTCTTTTCTTAGCCTGTCCAAACAGCAACCATTCTTCAAGATCTAGCTCCAGGCCAGTCTTCTGGATGATACCTTCCTCAACTGCTGTAGGCCCTTGATCTCACCTTTTTCTGAATTCCAATAACATTTATTCATATTTTCTCTTGCTGCTAATTCTCACTTGGGGGCAGCTAGGTGGTGCAGTGGATAGAGCACCAGTGCAGGAGTCAGGAGGACCTGAGTTCAAATCTCACCTCAGACACTTGACACTCACTGGTTGTGTGACCTTGGACAAGTCACTTAACCCCAATTGCCTCATCCTGGGTCATCTCCAGTCATCCTGATGAATATCTGGTCACTGGATTCAGATGGCTCTGGAGGAGAGGTGAGTCTGGTGACCTGCACAGCCCTCCCTCACTCAAAACAAAGTCAAGTGCAAGTCATGGCATTATTTCTCTGATAGCATGGTCTTCTTCAGCAATGAAGGACAAACACATAATTCTCACTCAACCCAACCCATGAAGCTACAACTTAAATTTCATCTCCTGTCACCCAAATTCCAGCAATGATTGATAACCCTTCCCCATTCAGACCTCACATGCAATTTGTACATCTGGAATGCATTTATTTGTTATTTGTTTTTGTTGTTGAGTCATTTCAGTTGTATCTGGCTCTTTGTGACCTTATTTGCCATTTTCTTGTTAAAAATATTTTGCTTTGCTATTTTGATATTTTGGTTTGCTATTTCCTTCTCCAACTCATTTTACAGAGGAGGAAACTAAAGCAAGCAGGTTTAAATGACTTGCCCATGGTTACAGAGCTAGGAAGTGTCTGAGTCCAGATTTGAACTCAGGAAGATGACCATGCCTGACTCGAGGCTGAACACTTTATCCACTGCACTACCTAAATTCCCTGTGCTTTTATTATGTATTTGAGTTATTTTTATCTGCATATGTCTCCTACTAGAGGACTAGAAGTGTGATATTGGAGAAATAATTTACCTTCCATGGACCTCAGTTTATTCATCGTTAAAATATGGTGTAGGTGGATTAGATGGCTCCTGAGGTTCTCTCTAGCTTTGAGACTTCCATAATGTTACTTAAGTGCCTGGTGTGTGCCTGTATGCATGTGTGTGTGTGGAGAATTCTCATTACTGGAGGAGTCACATCATTTAAATAAGACCAAATTCTTACTCTAATGAATCTAATCATAGATTTAGAGGTAGAGATTCAACACAGAATGAAACAAATGTGTTGGACAGTCAAATATGCGAATTTGTTTTGCTTAACAATGTATATTTATTACAAGGATTTTGTTTTTCTTATATGCCTCCTTCTATTCTCTGACATTGCTACCATCCCAGCCCAGACCCTCATCACTTTACATGTTAGACTATTTCAGTAGCCTGCTGGTGGGTCTCACTTCCTCAAGTCTCTATCCGCTCCAGTCCTATTTCATTCAACTATCAAATTGCCATGGTACTAGCCTCCTTCTTGTATCTCACACAAGTTATTTTGTCTCCTGATTCCATTGATTTTCTCTATCTGTTACCCATGTTTGAAATTCATAATCTTCTTCCTCTCTGTCTCCTGGATTCTCTGGTTTCCTTCAAGTTCCAACAAAAATTCTACATACTATAAGAAGCCTTTCTCTACCCCCTTTAGTGCTAATGCCTTCTCTCTGTGATTATCTCTCTCTGTATTATTCTTCACATTCTATATGCTTATATATTACTCTAGATATAATCCTATATATCCTAGGTGGATATTCTATATATCTATGTATTATTTTATATACCCTTCTGTATTATTCTATATCTTGTTTATCCTTGGTTGATTTGCATTTTATTTTCCTCATAAACTGTAATCTCCTTGAGAGAAGGCACTGTCCTTAACCTTTTATTGCATCCCTCGTGACTAATTCATGCCTGTTCAAAAGTATAGTAATACTTTTGTATTACTATATGTATATGTATGTATTGTATGTATAGTAAAAGTAATAAACACTTGTGGACTACTTTTTTTTCCTAATGGAGATAGGACGAAGAAGATGAGCAGGAGAAAATAATGAATGTTAATTGAACAAACACATTTTTAAAAGGAAAGAAAAGAAAGGATAGAAGCTGGGATGATGATGATGTCACATTAAGATCCTTTTCTTCCCATGAGGCTCAGCTCAGATATTATCTCATCCATGAAGCTTCCAATACATATTTTACAGAGTTCCTCATTTGCTATCTTGACTTAGACATTGATTTCATTGCAGCTGGAGATACCAGGGGTTTTATTGCCACTCTTTTGTTAATCATCTGGTAGGTAGATTAGAGTGGTATGGAACTCATCCTTTTTGTTCCAGTCTGTCATTGACACCTTCATTGACTGACACCAGAGAAATGCAATGGAAACTCATTTATATGCCTTCACCTAATATATTCCAGTCTTTATCCAGTCATACTCTTATCTTGCTGGATTTTGGAGATCATAGATTTAATACTGGAAAACATTTCAAGGGTTAACTAGTTAACTAGTTTATTGGTTAATAACAGTTAACTAATAGTGTTTGACAAATAAAAAAAATAAGGCCCAGAGAGATTAGGTGACATGCCCAGTGTTACAGAGAACATAAGTGTATTAATATATCTAGAGTCAGGCTGCAATTCCAGGTCCTCTGACTCTTAAATTTCAAATTATTTCCCCTATGTCACTTTATCTATCTCCATGAAGTCTTCTACCTTTCCATTCTTCTTAATATCTGAAAATATTATCAGACCTTTGGGGCTGGGTTAATTTTGCTTCCACTTTGCTTTATCAATGTTTTTTTTTAAGATAACTGACATGTACATAACTCGTTTAAAAACTCTTTTTATAGTTTTATAACTTCATTTCATATAAGCCTCACAACAACTGTCTGAGATAGGTTCTTTGGGGTTTTTTTCTTGTTCTATGTTGTTTTATTTTGTTCTGTAGCTGTGATTTCATTAGTATAAGGAACTCCTAGTATGAAAATTCTTTATATCCCTAATTCATATTGTATATCAGCAAACACCCTGACACATCTAGCATGGTCCGCTAGCACAGGCTATTAGATTTGCTTTTCTAAAAGAAAAGCAACTTTTGAGGAGTCAACAATCTTCTTTAATCACATACCAACAGAGAAAATACAAGCAGAGAAATAAGGTCCAACACACAGGGCTTCTAACTGTCTGACCATAAGCAATATATACATCTTAGACTGACACCATCTGACCATTCCATGCATACATAGTTACCAGATAGAGAAGCACCAACATCTAGGTTTTCAAGGCTAGGGGGTGCTCCTTAACAGCTACCCAACTGGCACATGAACCTTCTTCCAAAAATAAGCCCCAAAGCAAAAACTCACTCAGAGTATATATTTCAGAGCCAGAGGGCATCACCACCCTGGTGACCCAATGCCTTATTAGAAATTAACAAAGGGTGTGGGCCTTCCTATAAAACAAGCCCCTCTTAATCAAACTTCCCTTAATGGGCTCCACCTGAGGCCTATTAATTTGCCAGGAAGATCTTTAACTCTCATTAACATTACATATTGTCAACTTTTTTGCAACATATGACCTTAAAAATAATCTCTGAGGGTTTGTGACTTGCTCACAGTCACATGGATCATATTTGTCAGTGAGGATAGAAACCTGGTATTCATGAATCTAAAGCCAGTTCTCTGTTCATTCTGTGGCTGCTTGAGATGAGTAACAAAGATATTGCTTTCCTCATTTTACAAATAAGGAAGTAGACTCAATGGCTGTCTCTTGTCACATAACTAGTAGGTGTTAGAGGCTAGATTCAAATCTGGGGCTTTTTATTCTAGGTCTAGCTCTTTATTAAGTGAGCCATGAGACCCTAAAATAAAATGCAAACTGCCTAACTTGGCAAGAGAGACCCTATGTAATACAATGGACAGCTGGATGGCACAGTGGATAGAGTGCCAGTTCCAAAGTCAGAAAGACTGCATTCAATCTGGCTTCAGATACTTACCAGCTGTGTGACCCTCAGTAAATCACTTAACCTTGTTTGCCTCAGTTTCCTCAACTGTCAAAATGAGCTGGAGAGGGAAATGACAAGCCATTCCAGTATCTTTGCCAAGAAAACCCCAAATGGGATCAAAAAGAGTCAGACATGACTTAAACGATAACAAAAAACATCAAGTAATTTAATAGATGACAGTGTGTAAAGTGGAGGGTGTGCATCTTTTGAATGGGTTCAATAGGGTTCAATTGAATTGGGTTCAAATATCAGCTCTCTCTCTTATGCCCTGTGTGAGTGACCCTGGGAAAGTTTCATAACTTAGCTTGGTCCTCTTTGAAATGTGGAAACTTGACTAGGTGACCTAGGAGATCACTTCCTACTCTAAATAGGTGAATTCACGAGAACATTAGCTGTTATCAGGAGAAGAAGAATTCAAGATTATTGCTTTAATTCCTCTAGTCCTTTGAAGAAGACAGTAAAAGGAGGGGAGGGAGGAGAAAGGCTGAGGTAAACTGAGAAGTCACATCTGGCTGCCACACTGAAAGGCCACATCTGTATGATAGTTAATTTCATTGAAAGCTGTACAGTAATTATCTCACAGTGCACATAAATCCTAGAGGAAATGTTGATTTTTCTTTCCAGGAATTTTGAAGTTGACAGAGTTTTTTTCTTTTTTTCCCCCTTTCTTGCCAGTGTTTGCTTTTTCTATATGTTACTTTTTTGAAATGTAATGACTGAAAGAAAAGGGGGGGAAATGAAGGCATTATCTAAAGAGTCCTGCCTGGTAACAGATATATCTACAAGTAGCCAAAAATATGTTCCTTTGCCAGAACATCAGTGTCATTTCTTTTGAATATTGAATTGTGGGTTGTTAGAGCTAGAAAGAAACTAAAATAATCTGGTCCAAGATCCTCATTTGATACAGGAGGTAACTCGGGGAAAGTGACTTGACCCAGGTGACTCAGAACCAAGCCAAGAACCCTGCATGGTTTCTGGCTCTTTTGGGGAATGCTTTGCAACATACAAAAGCAATCCAATTTAAAATTATAAAGACATCTTCTTGAATTCATTACTGTTTATATAATAATATGGCTCTTAAAAATTATTATGAAACACAAAAATTGACTTAGTGTCCTCCATAACAAAAACTCAGTTTGTATCTTGCCAAAGCAAATCGAGACATCAATCATTTAAGTGGTCTTTGCACACAATACCACTTATCCAAATCTTTCTGAATATCCAGATGTTTTGGCATATAGACTCAGTGAAAACAAAATGGCGAAGCATTCTGTTTCTGCTGAACTTCCCCCCCCCCCCTTTTTTGGAGAGTGTAGGTCTAGGGTTTTTATGCACTAGCTCACTTATAATTCTTCATTATTCCATTTTCCCATCCTGTCCCTTCTCCAGATTGTCTCCCCCCCAATCCCCTTCAGGTCCCCGCTTTGCCACCTCTATTTCTTAGAACTTCTGCTTCTCTTTGAGGCTCAACTCAAGGACCACTTTCTACAATAGCCCTTTCCTGATTTCACCAGTTGTTATCCAGTATTAAATGACATGTAGTTTATATTTACTTACCTCTGTTCTTGTTCTCTCCCCTACTTCATTAGAAAGTCTTGGGATCCCTTCTGTTCCCCCTTTTTACTATCTCTTTTGGTCTTTTCATCAGCTCCAATAGCTTAAATGATCATCTCTAAGCAGATGAATCCCAGATTTATACAAATAGCTCTAATCTCCCTCCTGAGATCTAGTCTAGCATCTCCAGCTGCCCATTGGCCATCAGCAACTGCATGTCCTACAGGCATAGCAAACCCAACAAATCTAAAACAGAACTCATTAGCTTTTCCAAAAGACTTTCCAGCTTACTGTTGAGCACACCACTTTTCTCCCAATCACCTAGACTCTTCCCTGGCACTCACCTCATATATCTTATCTTCTCTCAAGTCTTGTCAATTCAACCTTCACAAAAATCTCTTATGTATATTCTTCTCCTCTACTGAAACACCTACCATGCTATCGTGGATTCTCATCACCTCATGGCTAGACTATGACAATAGTCACCTGGTTGGTCTTCCTGCACCAGATCTCTCCCCATTCCAGTCCATCATCCACTCACCTGTCAAAATGATTTTCAAGAAGTCAAAATATGACCATGTCACCCCTCCCTAACCTATCCACACATACCAAATAACTGTAGTGGCTTCCTGTTGCCTCCACAAACAAATATAAAATGCTTTGTTTAGTTTTAAGGGCCTTTCAGTCATAACCTGGACCCTTCCTACCTTTCTAGCCTTCTTAATCTTTATTCCCCTCAACACATCCAGACTCTCTGGTCTATTTGATGATCTTTACATATTTCCCAATTCCATAGCCTTCCATCAATATCACCCATGCCTCAATTCCCTCCCTGTTCAATTCTACCTTTGGCTTACCTTGTTTTTTTCAAGACTGATCTGAAATCCCAATTTCTGCAAAAGACCCTGTTTGTAATTCTCTCCCCATCCCAACCACTCTCAGGGCCTTCCCATTGAGAATAACTTCCATTTATAAGTTTCATATATGCATAGTTAATTACATGTTGTCCCCTCCATTATCGTGTGAAGGCAGGAGTCCTGTTTTTGCCTTTCTTTGTATCCCTAGAACTTAGCACTATGCCTGGAAAATAATGCTTAATAAATGCTTATTGGCTAGATGATTGAGCCAAGTGTTACTGATTCCAAGAACATTTATATGTCTACTGTAATAATAAAATCATTAATATAAGGCTCACAAAGCATTTCATATCTGTTATCTAACTTGGCTCTCAAAATGACCTCATGAGGTAGTTGCTTTTAATATTCCCATTTTACAGATGATGAAACTGAGGGCTAGAGCTTCAGTGACTGGCCAAGGCCACATAGTTAGTATGGCTGAGACAGCATTCATTCCAGATGGCTAGTTTGTCTCTCTACTTTGCCACTCACTCACCCTCTTGTGTCATCTTACCTCCTGCTTCTTGTTCCATATTTTATATTGATCCAAATACAGGCCTAACTTTTCCCCCAAATCTGGGATATATAAAAGCTGACAATGTCTTGTGAGAGCTCAACCCTCATTTATTTTGTTTCCTAGACGTGCAAGAGGAGCCTACCTGCATAGGTATGGTGCTGATGCCTCAGGAGAGGAGAAATGGGTTCCTCCTGCTTGCTCACATCAACCCACTCCTCGTGAAAGTACTTCAGATGTAGGGAACTCCCTTACATGTGGGAATCTCATTTACCAAGTCCTTCACTCCTCCTTCCCTTCTATATGTTTTTGAGGTGGGAGAGGACAATGGCACAATAGATTTAGAATTGTAAAGGATCTTAGAAACTGTCTCTGGCAAGCTTTGCAACATTAGGTAAAATCAGCCTCTCTGTGCCTCAGTAAAAATGGATGCGATGAACTGGAGGGCCTCTGAGGTCTAAGGCCCCTTCCCAGTTCTAGATCTATGTTGTAACTCTTTCATTTTATAGATGAGATAGAACTAAGTCTGGGAGAAGTTAAGCAATTAGCACAAAACCTTGAGAGTACTAAGGGGTAGACCTTGCATTTGACCCAAGCCATCTCATTGGAATTTGAGCACTTTTTTCCCTTTACACCATCTTAAGTCCAAGGACTGTTAAGGCTGGATGATAAGAGGGAAATCCCAAGATTTTCTCTCTAGAAAATAAAGTTCCCTTTACCACATCATCTAGATACCTACTAAAACGATAACAAATGGAACATAATTATGGTGCACATTGATGGCCACAGAAAAGAGTGAGGAGATACCCCCTCTCTTGTCACTGTAGGGTCTATGGGTGTAGAATGCTGCATACACCATTAAACAGCCTCTGTATTACTTGATTTTGATACAAGGGAAGACTCAGTCTGGTGCTAGAGTGTATGCAGAAATGTTTATGGTATAAAAACAAAAGGTACCAATGAAGCATTATTATCATTCTTGTTATTTGTTGTTATAGTTTTCATTTTAAAGAGATCTGCTTTTAGGGTGGTAATTTATATTTTGGGGGTATTATATTTGCCTCAGTTTCCTCATCTATAAAATGAACTGAAGAAGGAAATGGCCAACCACTCCATTATGTTTGCTAAGAAAACTCCAAATGGGATTAAAAAGGAAGTGACTGACGAATGACTAAACAACACTTTGGTACAGTAGGAAGAACTCTGAATTTGCAATCAGAGAAGAGTTTCAGATCCTACCTCTGCTCTCTGCTACTTATATGAGCCCTGGCTAAGTCCTTCCATTTTATGGACTTCTATGTCCGTATCTGCAAATGAGAGGGTTAAGCTGAATGGCTTCTGCAGTCTCTTCTGGCTTTAAATTGATGATGCGATGTCAGGTTTGCCTCAGGTACCACTGTGCTCCTTCCCCACCTCTTACCTACTATGAAGGCCATGCTGCAACCTAGACCTGGGAGGGCAGAGAGGAAATGTCTCCCTTATGTCCCATTTTCCTAGTCCCATCATTCCTCAGTCTTATGACAGCACATGCTAGCACATTCCCTGGTGTTGTCTGCTCTGAAAGGAAGAAACCAGAGTTTTTTTTTTTTTTTTTTAAGGAACCTATGATCTTAATCATTGGAATCACATAATTTGGGAGCTTTGTAAAAGGATATTAGCAATACCCTTAGACCAGTCACCTTTTTTTAAAACAGATAATGATAGAATCGCAGTATCATACATATGAAAGGAACATAAGAGTTTATTTTATTTAACCTTCTCAATTTCCTGATGAAGAAACTTCGGCCCAAAGACACCAAGCTACTTGACCAAGGTCACACAGATCGTATTAGTCAGGCTTTGTGATGCCTAGTTTAGCACTTGACTAGGGTCACAGAAGGAGTTAGCAAGTGAGCCTTCCAATATATCATGCTGTTTCTTTTGTGTCAGAGCAGGTTGGGTGGGGATAGCCCAGGGGTGTACACTAAATGTTTAATAGACTCTGAAGGGGGGAAAGTGTACAGACAAGACATACTTTAAGCACTATTGAGAGCTTTTTCCCTATCATCTTCATAAGTCTAGGCAATCTATAAAATAATACATCAAGTTCTGATTTGTACTATTTGCCAGTTTCTAAGGTATAAATTCTTGCACTGAAAGTATAGACTTTTTTATGCAATCAGGATTAAGTAACTTGCCTAGGGTCACACATGTTGTCACTACCTGGCACTGCATTTGAATCCAGGTCCTCTTGAACTCCAGGGCTGGTACTCTATCCAATGCACCACCTACTTGCCCCTTCTATTGACTCTTGAGAGCTGGTTTGAGTTGGTTCAAGTATACATATACAACTTTGCTAATCTGGGGTATCAAGTTGGCTATATTCCTTGCCTGTTGGATCCCTAGCTTATATCCATTTCATATCTACTCACCTAAAAAGACGTTGAGAAGAAAGGACATAAGGATGGGGAAAAAGGATGGGAGAAAGAGGTCAGTCAGAAAATGTTTGATGAATATAATGCTTCTACAGAAGACAAGGGTTAAGTGGGACATCACATAGTGGAATCATGGGCAGCCCATGGGTTCTAATGAAGGAACATGGTATCCTAAAGTGAGAGTACTGGGAAAGGGGACATCAGATTCCCTACTGGTTTCTACTAAGGCTTTCATCAGGGCTTCTCAAAGTTTCAAACATTTTCCAAAGGTGTAATTAGAGCAATGAGTAGTAGGAAACCTCTTCTTTACATGAATGATGACAATTCATTTGATTCAAGTCTCTTAAAATTCTTGAGGGCTTATAGATACAAGTCACGGAATTGAGACAGTATAACCCAGTGATAAGTGCCCTGAGTTTGGAATCAGGGGACTTGGGTTCAGAACTTAACTCCTTCATTTGCTACCTGTGTGACCTTGGGCAAGTCACAACCTCCCCAGGTCATAGTGTCTGCATCTATAGAAAGAGAGGATTCAACTAGATGACCTCAAAGTCTTTTTTACTTCTAAATCTATGATACTATGAAATAGCATAGGGGTCCAAATACAAGGAACTTCTCCCTACAATCTAATTTATAAACACTGTATCCCCCATATCCCCTTGTATTTGAACATAAAGGACTTCCAAAATATTGGGCACTCAATTCACATCTGTTTCGTTTCATTTTTTTCCTCCACTTTGGGAATTTGATATTGGGGGAAGAACACAGCTATTATTTATATGCAAATCAAAATTCTTTTCAAACTTAATTGTCTGAAAATCCATCCCATGTTTCTGTAGATGCTTACAGTGAAATCTGAGACAACTTTTTAAGTTTCAAGTATTTTGAATTAATAAGGCAAGAGATGAAAGACTTTGGTCTGATTCCAGCATGCAGGAGACCACACAATGAGTAGCCTTTCCATGGGCATATGATATTCTGATGCCCATAGAAGAAGGAGATTTCCTGAACTTGATGGGCTATAGGGGATCCCTCCCAAACTTATCATCAAAGATTAGAAGTCCCTTCAGTTTTCAAGATCTGCTTTTTGTATTTTCTCCAAGAAAAACACACATAAACTACTCTTCTTTTGTTCTCTCCCCAGACCTCCAAATATATACCACAATGTGAGACTAGCTATTGTTCCTTGTCTCCCAATCCAGTATATAATCTATGCCACTATGGTATTCACTGATCTAACCTTAGTGAGATGCAAATGAAGATTGCAGGAACAGACACCAGGGAAATGGAAGACAGATGGTCTTCAGGAAGACACTGCTTTTTATCCCTGTTGTCAATCCCAGTGATGCTAAGAGACATGGTCTAATAGAGGATAGAGTCCTAAATTTGGTTTTAGGAAGATCATTCAAATTCCACCTCAGATACATAGTCAGTAAACATTAAGTGCTTATTATGTGCCAGCTACTTCCTGATCACTAGCAATACAAAAAAAGAGAGGTAAAAGATAGGTCTTGTTGTTAAGGAACTCACAATCTAGTGGAAGAGACAATGCACAAACAACTGTGTGACTGTGTGCAAGCAAGACATATAGAGAATAAATTGGAGATAAAGGAGGATTGGGAGAGATTTCCCAAAGAAGGTGGACTGTTTGCTTGGACTTGACAGAAGTCAGGGAAGCTAGAAAGTGGAGACATAAGTCTATTGACTTTGGTTGAGTGCTTTGTTTGCCTCAATTTCATCTTTAAAAGAGTATGAATAGTAGTATTCACCTCATTGGGGTATTCTGAAATCAAATGTGATAGTATATTTTTAAAATGTTTTCCCTTTAAAGGTATGCATATACATATATCATCTTTATTAAGTATTTTCTCAGGTCTTTTCATCTTTGTCACAATCTCTGGATATATTTCCTTTGGTATATCAGCCTTTGTGTCTCCATCTCCCCACTCCTGTGCTTAGGAGGATCTCATGCCATAGGAAGATTATCTGAAGGAAGTAGGGATCTTAAGCCTGGAGAAGAAAAGGAGTCAAAGTAGATACCACTAGATGTGTTCCATTATTTGCAGAGCTATCATGTGGAAAAAGAGCCAGACATATTCTGTTTTACCCCAGCTAGCCACACTGGCATTATTGGACGGGTATAAACTTCAAAGAGATGAATTAGACTGAACATCTCCTAGTAATTAGAACTATCCAAAAATAGTGCAGGAGGCTTCCTCACCTAGCAGTGTGTTCTTCCTTGCTTGAGGATTCAAGCTAAGTCAGTTAAGCACTTGTCAAGGATATCTTAGAGGGGAATAATTTTCTCATTTAAGTTAGGACCAGATGACTTATGAGTCACCCTCTAATTCAAAATTTCTGTACATTTATGTATGCAAGGGTTTGTGTCTTATTATATTGTTTTGGTGCCAAATCAGTATAAAATTTGGAGATGAAAGGGACATTGAAGATCATTTGATCCAACTCTCTCATTTTACAAATAAGGAAATATCAGCCCAGAGGTGCTGTTAATTTAAAAAAAAAAATCATTTGAGGGCAGGTAGGTGGTACAGTGAATAGAGTGTCAGGTCTAGAGTTAGGAAGACTCACCTTTGTGAGTTCAAATCTGGCCTCAGACTCTTAGTAACTATGTCACCCTAGTCAAGTCACTTAACTCTCTTTGCCTTAGTTTCCTCATCTGTAAAATGATCTGGAGAAGGAAATGGCAAACCACTCCAGTACGTTTGCCAAGAAAATCCCCAAATTGAGTCACAAAGAGTCGGACCTGACTGAAATGACACAACAACAAAAATCATTTATTAAGTGTCTGCTGTGTGCCAGACATTGTGCTAAGCACCGAGTGATTTGACTGAAATCACACTGAAAGTATCAGCTCTGGGATCTGAACCTTATAATGTACTACGACAATGCTAAAAGCCACTTTGTACTCGGGGTTTTTCATCTCTTGCTATTAGAATTTGCCTATTTTTTGTGACTCTGTATTTTATTTCCAAGCTACCACAAATATAGTGTTACCTGCATCTTGTGACAATTAAAAAGCAAAATGACCTGCTGATCCTGTTATCAAACCTTTCATTGTCAGTTGTTAAGATATCTTTGCTAAGTCCTAAAACATCCCATTGAACTGGTGTTCAATATTCTCTTAGCTCTATGCCTCTCCTCTCTTCTCCCTTTAATCTCTCCATTAAGTTTTAGAGAATATACTTATCTTGACCCTTTGGATGAAATAATCTGTCAGCAAAGTACTTGTGCAGAATGACAAAAACATAGAATTTTAGAACTAGAAGAAACCCCATTGACCATTGAGTCCAACTTATAACCCCCCAAAGAAACTCTATTTAAACATACTCAGCAAGTGGTCATCTAGAATCTGCTTGAAGACTTCCTGTAAGGGAGAGTCCAATACCTTTCCTAAGAGTAATGTGCTTATAAGGGTTATGGGCAAAACAAAGTTTGTCGGTGGAAAGGCTGATTTTAGAAATGCATATTCAAGGATGCAAAGGAAGAAAGTTGTCATGAATAAGGTCCTGAATTTGGATTCCAAGGTTTCTGTTTCAAACCCCAGCAGATGGGACTTTGGGGGACTGCATTTTCTTCCTGTATAAAATAAAGAGTTAGAGAACCAGATTTCTAAGGTTCTTTCTAGCTCTGAATTCCATGATCCTAGGTGACAGGCAGCAGGTGGAAAGAGCAGTGAAAGTGATCCACGAGTAGAAACACAACATGCCAAGTGAGGAAGGGGAAGAATCCTAAGAAAAGAATCTCACTAGAAGATACGAATTAGAAGGAGGTCATTTTTATAAAAAATCTGTGCAAGGAGCTATTGTAGGTAACTTGAGAATTACAGAATCAGAATCTCATAATTTTAGAGCATACAATGGCACCAAAGAGGATACCTAGATCCAACCATTTCTAAAAAAAGGAAAGAATCCCTTCTAGATCATTCCTAGTAAGTGGTCATTGGACTTAGTTTGAAGACCTCCCTCTAATGAGGGGAAGTCTACTACTTAAGGCAGCATCTCCATTTGTGGACTGTTGTCTTATTAGCATCTACCCCACTTTAAGCTCCTCCATTTACCTCAAAACTAAGTTAGACTCTTTATACCATTGCCCTCTTTTCTTAGTTCTGTTGTTCTGTCGTCTGAGGTCAGAGAAAACAAATTCCATCCATTTCCCACATGATCTTTTTTGTTTTTGGTTTGTTTTATGTCACATTGATTTTTTAAAAGCCACTAGGCTCTCCCTTATTAAAGGATATTTACCAGATCTTTAAGCCTTCTTTAGGTTATTTTTTTAAAAGATGACATAAAAAAGGAAACAGAGAAAAGTAGTTTAGCCAAACCAACACATCAAAGCATTTGATAGCATATGCAACATTCCACACCCATGGTGCCTCACCTCTCTAATAAATGAAGGGAGGTGTATTTTTTTTCATCTCTTCCTTGGGGCCATGCTTGGTCATTATATCAATTAATCAATTAAAAAACACATCTTTATATAACCTTCACTTACAAGTATATCCCTCTTCTCTTTCCTTCCTACAGGACCATCTTGGGGAAAGGATTGTGGGGGTTACTCAGAAAAAACTTACCAACATATCAACAAGTCTGATACTATGTGCTGTATTCCACATACGTGTTTCCCAAAGGGAAATGAATGGAGAGGAATACAATCTCCTCTTTTCTTTGGTCCTAAATTTAATTATCATAATTTCATAGTTTCAATTATTGTTGCCATTCTTATACATATATTGTTATACTCATATGTATTGCTCTCTGGGTTCTGCTCATATCTCTTTCTGTCAATTCTATATCTTCTCACATATTTTTGCACTTATCATATTCATGGTTTCTTACATCATAGGATTGACATTTCATTACATTCCCCACAGTTTTCTGAACCATTCTCCAATATCCATCAGGTCACATGTATTTAACAATCTTCTTTAGGCTGAGGACTCTAAGATCTCTTGAAAATGCCCAGCCCAAGTTAATTCTAGTGAGCATCTGCATTATTGTTAAGTGTCTGTTGGACACTTTGGCCTGGATGTCTCACAGGTATCTCAAACTCAAAAATGTCCAGAGTTAAATTTGTTTTAATTTCCTCCAAACCCTCCCCTCTTTTGAACTTCTCTTGTGCTAAGAGCATTACTATCCTTCCAGCCTCTCAGCCTTAATGTCTTCCTTCAATCTTCACTCTCCTCATTGTAAAAGGAGGATAATAGTAGCACCAACCTCACAGAGTTATTGTGAGGATCAAATGAGAAATTTGTAAAAGGCTTAGTACAGTGCCTGGTACATGGTAGTTGCTATATAAATATTAGTAATTATTAGTAAATGCTTGTCCATTGGTTCTGCTGACTTCACTCTGCATCCATTATCATAAAGCCTTTCCATCTTGGTCGCACTCTTCATATTTGTTGCTTCTGTACCCCATAATACTCTATTACACTTATCTATTACAACTTGTTTAATAATAATAATAATCAATGGAAATTTACCTTGTTCCTACTTCTTTCCTACTACAAAATATACTGCTAAAATATTTTTGGGTGTAGCAGTGAGATAACTGGTTCAAATGGGATGGACATTTTTTACTCACTTTCTCGACATAGTTCCAAATTGCTTTCCAGAATGACTGGGACACTTCATTGGTCTGCTAGAAATAAATTAGTGTTCCTGGCTTTCTACAATGCCTCCAAAATTGTCTAGTAACATGTTTTGTTATCTTTGCCAATTTTTCTTTTATGATCAATCTGAAGTAATCTTATATGTGATTGATAGTTTGAAATTCTTCTTTGGATAACTTTTTATATCTTTTGGCCACTTATCAATTGGAGAAAGGATAATTTTTGCATCAACTTCTTGTATCTTATCCTTCTTCTTATAGGGGCAGTTGGCAGAAGAATGGGTAGCTCTCTGGATCTAGTCTAGGATCAGGAAGACCTGGGTCCAAATTTGGCTCATCTACTTACTAGCTGTATGACCCCCAGTAAATCATTTAACTTCTGTTTGCCTCAGTTCCCCAACTTATAGAGAAAATAATAACATTGACCTGGTAGGGTTGTGTGAGGATCAAATGAAAAACTATTTGTTAAAAGAAAAAAAAAAACACTTGACAGTGCCTGGAAAATGGTAAATATACATATATATATATGAAGTATATAAATGCTTTTTCATTTCCCCTTATTCTAGTTCTATTGATTTTATTCATTAAAAAAAGAAAGGAAAAGAAAGAACTTTTTCACTTTCATACATTTGAAATTATTTATTTATTTTTCTTTTTTTAATTCCCACAGCCCTTGTTGGGGTAATAAATTGTCCCCTAGCTACATTGCTGGAAAAGGGACTTAATCTGGTTCTTTTATAATTTTTCTTTATGGTGTGATATTGTGATAAGGTAGAGATTCAAGTCTATATCTTCTAATTCCAAATTCCATACTCTCCTGAAAATATTATCCCCATTCTGCATAGAAAATAAGAATGAGAAAGCATAGAGACAGAATTAGTACTGAACCTCAGTTTTCCTCCCTCTAAACTCAGTTCTGCTCTGCTTAAAAGATCTTGGATAGGGCAGCTAGATGGAACCAGGCCTGGAGTCAGGAAGAACCATCTTCAGGTCAAACCTGGCCTCTGACACTTACTAACTATGTGATGCTGAGCAAGTCATTTAACCCTATTTTCCTCAGTTTCCTTATATATAAAATGAGCTAGAAAAGGAAATGTCAAACTGCTCCAGCTTCTCTGTCAACAAAATCCCAACTGGGGTCACAAACTATTGGGCATGACTAAACAACAATTTTCAACAGGTAATTTCCTTGGGTCTCACTTTCCTCAACTGTAAAATGATTGGGCTAGATAACCTCAAAGGTTCCCTCTGCCTCTAAATCTATGATTCCAAATATAACCAGGTTTCTTAGTCATAGGGTCCATGGATTAATTTCAGGGGGTCCATAAATTTGACTGGAAAAAACAATTGCAACTTCATTTTCACTAATCTCTGATTGAAAGTTAGTTGATGATTTAAAAGTATTACTCTAAGAAAGGGTCCATAGGTCTCATCAGACTGCCAAGGGGTCCATAGCACAAAAAAGAGTATACAGAAAGTTGCTGTTGTTGTTGTGTCTCCCTCTTCTTCCTAGTTGATATATAGCTCTCTCTCTCCTTGAGTCATCCTGTGTTTATTTACTTATTCACATGTTCTATTTCCTTTCCTTGAAGGAAATAATTTGTTATCTGGTCTTTGTGTTCCCAGTACCTACCTACCATAGTACTTTGAACATAGTATATACTTAATAAGTTCTTGTTTGATAGGTTGAGATGGAATGAGATTCACTAACTAAAAAGAATGACAAAAAATTGGAGGCGAGGCAACTTCTTTGGTACTGTTTGCTTGAACAGTGTTAAGATCCCAGGTTTAGGATTAGGGTTGACTAAATCAGTGGATCCTGATGGTTGAAAGGGGCTGGTAACAGCTGAGGCCTAGAGAAGGCCAATAGCAGGCAGTCTGCAGGAGCTCCATGTTGATGGCTTACATCCCTACAGCTATAGAGCATTCCACAGCAGGGAGGGAAGCAGATTTCCACACACTGATTTCTACAGACCAGGAAGGACCTGGTGGTAATAACCATTCTTGAAAATAGAAACTTCTCAAATCTTCAGAAGGGTCCAAAGTCACTAAAACTAAATGGCAAGTCCTGGGAAAGAAATGTAGGTCAGAAGCAAGCTTAAAATGCACAGAGTTGTCTTTGATGTTAGGTGGGGAAAGACTGCAGGCAAATGAATCTGACAGTTTCCCTATCAGTCCAATTGTGTGTTGAAGGTTCTAGGAGCTCTGAAAGCCCCATGCTTCCTAGTTCTCAAAGAAGGCTGATAGTGTTGGGTGTGTCTCAGAGGAAGAAAGAAAAGTGTGTGTATCTGAGTCTGTGTTTTTCAGGAGAGGATAAGAAGTGGGGAGGGGGAGGTGCTAGGTGGCTATGATAACTCCCTTCCAGTATTTGAAGAGAGCTATTTTGTAGGAAGGAGGCAGTTAGGTGGCTCAGTGGATAGCGATGGGCATGGAGTCAGAAATATCTGAGTTCAAATTTGGCCTCAGGCATTACTACCAGTGTGATCTTGGGCAAATCACTGAACTTCTGTTTGTCTTAATCCACTAAAGAAGGACATGGTAAACCACTCTAGGGTCTTTGCCAAAAAAAACCCTGTAGACAGTATAGTCCATGGGTCAAGAAGAGTTGGACATGACTAAACAGCAGTTTTGTGGAAGAGGCATCAGACTTGCTCTACTGGGCTCCAGATAGTAGAACTAGTCCATGGCAATCACAAGGAAGAAAACTCATTCTTGATGCCAAAAAAAGCTTCCTAACAAGTAGAAATATCCAACAGAACAGTGGGCTGCTTAAGAGGTAGTGGTTTCTGCTACTAGAAGTATTCAAGCAATGCTACAAAATCACTTATATCAGGTGTGTTGTAGGGAGAGATTTTTATTTAAGAATGGGTTGGACTAGAGAAAGCTAGGTGGTACAGTGGATAGAGAAGCAGTCCTGGAGTCAGGAGGATTTGAGTTCAAATCTGATCTCAAATATTGACTAGCTGTGTGACTCTGAGCAAGTCACTTAACTCCTATTGCCTAAAAAAAGGGGGGATGGGATTGGACTAAATTACCTCTGTCTAAAGTTCAATAGAAGGTCTCTATGATTCGAAGGAGTATGATGTAGCAAACCCGTGAAAGATTTCTCTCCAGAAGTTCATGCCAGCCTCTTGTCTCCTTCAAGGAATTGAGAATAGATAGCCATATGAGGAAAGGAAATGTATTTGTAACAAAGAAATGGCTACTTCTTCCAGGATATCGCCATACCACCTGAAATTAACCTACCTTCCTATGACCTTCAGTTTGGTAGCCAGTCTAATACCTCTTCTCTCCCAAACTTTTCTTTGGAGCCTCCCAAACACTGAACTATCTCTGGCAATGTGTGCATCAACCTCATTGTCAATATGTACATTCCTGGAAGATGGTGTGGTGGTAGCTGATGGAGCACCTGTGTTTTTTTGGTGTTAATTATTAGGCTAAAATTAGCACAGGTAGCAGAGAATTAATCCATACTTTGTTGCATCTCAGTTTCAGAGGCTATATTGAATACACAATCATCTGCAAACAGAAAATCATGCACCAACACTCTTTCCACTTTGGTCTTGGCTTGTAACCTTTTCAAATTGAAGAACTTACCATCAGTACAGTGGTTGACCTTGAGGCCATGTTCATCTTTATTAAAAATTCAACATGGCTGAAACCATCATGCTAAAAAGTATAGGAGCAAGCACACAGCCCTGTTTCACTCCATTGGTGACTGTGAAGGCAGGAGAGCTTTGTCCATTATCCAGAACCCAGGCAAACATGCCATCATAAAATTGATGAACAATATTGAACTTCTCCAGGCAACCAAACTTTGACATAATTTTCCACAAGCCCTCAGGACTAACAGTGTCAAAGGCTTTGGTCAGATCTACAAATGTTGTGTACAGACCTCTGTTCTGCTCCTGGCATTTCTCCTGAAGTTGTTGAGCAGCAAACACCATATCAACTGTTCTTCAGCCCTTTCTGAAGCCACACTGGCTCTCAGGTATATGCCCATCTTCCAGGTGAAGGATCAGCCTATTAAGGAGAACTCTACCAAGAATTTTGACAGTAATGAATAAGAGAGAGAGATCCCCCTGTGATTGTTGCAGGACAATCTATCACCTTTACTCTTATAGTGGTAAACTTCCAGGAAACTGAATTGCTTCCATTTGAACTCTTAAGAAGATTCTGAGGATCACTTGGTAGGATAAGGTACCAGACACTGAATCCTTGGGGCAGGCGATCACATGGTGGCCAGAAGAAATAATACAAGGACACTCTCAAGGTCTCTCTCAAGAACTTTGGATTTGACTGTGCAACATGGGAGACACTGGCACAGGACCACTCAGCATGGCATGCCCACATGAAAAAGGTGCTGTGCTCTTTGAGCAAAGCAGAATTAAGACAGCACAAAGTAAATACAAGATGCGCAAATTTGGGATATCTATCCCAAATATTCATATGGACTATTTGTGCCCAACCTGTAGAGCATTTCGAGCTCATATTGGTCTGATCAACCACAGTCAGACACGCTGAAATTTCACTTTACAATGGTGATGTCGTTTTGGTCCTCTTCAAAGACAAAGGACAATAACCAACCAAACTTCCTATGAATATTTTA
Organism: Notamacropus eugenii; assembly: GCF_028372415.1. Taxonomy (NCBI): domain Eukaryota; kingdom Metazoa; phylum Chordata; class Mammalia; order Diprotodontia; family Macropodidae; genus Notamacropus; species Notamacropus eugenii. The sequence goes on from NC_092875.1 coordinate 122,916,458, forward strand.
AGATTCAGATTATTTTATTGACACTGAGCTAATTTTTTGCATGTTACCTATGCTTAAATTGATTATTTTTGAGATTTACTCTGGACTATACCTGTCTCTTTACCAGCTTGTCACTCACAGGTTACAGGTTGGGTTCCCTGCAAATTATTTCTCCCATAAATCTTGGATATGTCTCATCATAATTACATCCAGAATCAATGGGAAGAAGAGACACTCATTGAGGACATGAGTAGTGAGGCAGACACATAGGCCATGCATGAGGCCAAAGCTAGTCACATCTCTGGCACTGTACAAGCTCAAAGTTTTTGCTTATGCAGTTTTCTCAAGGTACAATATCTCTGCTAGATGGATTACTTGGCTAGACTCCACAGACCTGGTGTTCTTCATGACTCAACTTCTTACTGGCAAGGCTATTTCTCTTTTGAAGCCATAGCTGGCTCATGTCTTTCCACTTGGAGGTCACATTCCTTACAACTGCTTTGATTGTCTCCTGAGAGAGTATGTCCTGCTTTTTGAAAGCCCCAAGAGATATAGGGAAAGCCCCAGCGGAGATGATCTATGTTTAGTCAGAAAATAACTAACTGAATCCTTCTTTTTTTCCCAAGAAGAACTTGTTTGCACTCAATAAAGGGATGATAGAGCATAAGCACATATTTTTATTCAATTCCTAGCCATTTCCTAACTATGCTTCCTGTTCTTTGGCCATCATTTTCACTCTGTCCCACCAGAATCTTGGACACTAGCCTCAGGATATTTGGCTTTGATAGATGAACATTCATTTCATCTTGCCAAAACCAAGCCACCATATCACTTCATGGCCATCTCTACTAAATATTTCTCCCCCTCCCCCCAACCTCTTTCTAGCTCTTCAGGGGACATACAGCTAGTAAGTGACTGGGGTCACATTTGAATTCAGGTTTTCCTGAGTCCAAATTTCAGTGGTCTATTCACTGTTCTTGCCCAGCATTGCACAGGCAAGAACATCATAAATATTTTCCATTATACCAACCTTCCTGTCTAATCTGTATTGTCGGTCTCCTTGGACCTTATGAGTTTTGAAGAAGATAGAAGACTAGAAACTTTGAAACAGTCCAAGAAAGCAGAGCTAAAGGCTCAGTTGTTTAGATCAGAATTCAGGTGCTGTACAGTGCTGGGGAGAAAGAAGAGGGCAGCCCAGTGTAGGCAGAGGGAGCACATTTCCTAGAGAACAGTCTAAAGTGCAATACACAAAGCTGACTTGATTTCTTTCTTCTGGCTAGGTCCCAGGTGAGCACTCTCCAGGACCTTCTCTGGAGGCCAGGCCTTTGGAGGGCTGAGAGAGCCAACAGTGCATGTTACCGTAGCATTTTATTATGCAAGACACAGATATGTGTTTACCGTATCCTTTCTCACAGTTTTCTTCTCCCTGGTGCCCAGTTTCAACATTTGTTACACATTATTTTGAAAATATTGCTGGGGGCAAAGTCATATCTAGCAGTTTTTGTGCCTATAGCTTCCAATTTTGAGTTGAACAAAAACATTCTCCAAAGTCATAATCCACAACAACAAAGATTGGAAAGGTATGGGTAGGTGAATGTGTAATTGAGCAAGAATGCCAGGTACCCTGGGAGTCACCACGTTCAGCTTATCTTATTCTACCTCCTGAAGTATTGAGCTCCTTGTCTCTGAAATATATTTGAGGAAGCAAGATCCTTTTTTCAATAAAATTATAAATGCAAACTATCATAGTAGATAGAATGCTAAACTTGGTGGTTTAAAATCTCACTTCTGATACTTAGTATGTGATTATAAGCAAGTTTATTAATGCTTCTAAAACTGTCTTACCATCTGAAAAATGGGGACAATAAAACCTGCAATAATAATCTCACAGGTTTGCTATGAGGCTTAGATAAAATCATGCCTGTAAACCAAATAGTATTGGGCAAGAAACTGGATACACAAGATGGTCTTCAAGGCTCTGGGTGAGATGTTTCCAGAGGAGTCCATGAAGGCAAAACCAGGACCAATTGGTAGAAACAAAAGAGAAAATGTCAGTCTTAGTATCAGGAAGCACCCCCTAAAATTAGACCTGTCTACAAGTTTAACAGTCCACCTTCAGGGTATAATAACAACAAAAAAATGCTACTAGTTGGCATTTACTTGGCACTTTAAGGTGTTTGTAATATTTTACATTATTTCTGCCCCAAAAAACCTTTTGGGCAGATGGTAAAAATACTGTTATCCCTATTTTATAGATGATGAAACTGAGGCTCGCAGGGGGCAAATGACTTTTTATGGCCAGAGAGTATCACGGGGCCTTGCACATAGAAGGTACTTAATAAACATTTGTTGAGTTGTGCTTAAATGGGATCCCATATTCCTCCTGGTTCCTCATCAGAAGTATTTGAGCCAATAATGGATGACTCTTAATTTAGGATGTTGTAGGCAGTATTTTTGTTCTGGTACACTTTGGACTAGATGTTTTGTGAAGTTCCTTCCCGCTTTACTTCTCTAAAAGTAGATTTGACCTAATATTGCCATGTGTCCTTCTGTGCTCGACTGAGACTGTTCTGTGAATTTGTAGATTTAGAAGTGATTTCTTTGTGTTTCTTTGTTAATATGATAACCCTCATCACAAAACAGTCACATTGTAACTTGAAGATAGAGTGCTGCAGAGGCTCCAGAGCCTACCTCAGAGTTCAGAAGACTTAATTAAGTTCAAGTTCAAGTTTGGCCTCTGACATAAACTGGGCAAGTCACTTAACTTTTCTCAGAGTCCCAGATAAATGTAGATTATAAATTGCAGAATAGGTGTTGATCCACATCAGTAGGAGTTTACTCCTCAGGAATTCTAATGAACTCCTAAATCCCTCCTACACCACAAAAATAAAGCAAAACTAAAACTAAAAATAAAATTTGTAAGTGATTGGGACCTGACCCTGATACTAGGATTCCATGTCTTCAATGGACTTCCAATGGACAGAGGAAGGTGCTGAATGTTGGTGATTATACAGCTAGCCTAATGCTCTAAGTAAGTCTTAACATTCAATACAGGACTTAGTCTCTAAACCAAATATCCGAGACTATGGTTGCTTATAGGCATTAAACCTACTCCTTCTTCTGGTAGATGTGGTCCAGGGATCAAAATATTGTCCCTAAAGCTCATAATTTAGAACTAGAAGAGACCTCAGAGGTTATCTAGTCCGCTCATCTCATTCTACAAATAGGAAAGCAAGGGCTTTTAGTGACTAGTCCAAGGTCACACAGAGAGCAGGTGTCAAGGTTGGGATTTAAAACAATAACCTCAGACTCTGAATGATAGGTATCCTATCATAGGCATGTCTGAATTCACCACTCTCCCTGTTTCCCATTAAAGTATATTGCCTCTTACCCGGATTCATCTCTGACTTATCCTATTTGCTACTTTGTAAGTAGGGGCTTTTCATTATCATTTCTACCCCATCTACAGATTTCAAAAACATGAATAGTATCATATATGTGGATGACCTTGCTCTAATGTAGTTTTGGGGGGGTTTTGGAGGCAATCAGGGTTAAGTGTCTCACCAAAGTCACACAGCTAGTAAGTGTCTGAGGCTGGATTTGATATCAGGTCTTCTTGACTCCAGGGTCTATCCACCACTGTACCACCCAGTTGTCCCTATATTTAACTTTATTTTTTTAGAGAGATCTGCTGTGCCATCTTGAATTACTAAGCTTGGCCCTTACCTTGAATGAGTCTGAGAGAAATCAGAATAAACAACCATGAATAGTATTCTGCAGTATCTCAAAATAAGAGGAAACAAATACCAGAAAACTTCACATAGGTATAGTCCATCATTTGTTACCAATAATGATAGGGAAAGAGCTTTCAGTTTTAATTTGGCTCCTCTTTCCCAAACAACCACCACTAGAATCTTTTGCAGTTAACTAATAAAACGTTCTTGAATTGATTTCTAATAAAACACAACTCATGACTTTCCTCAAAAGACTAGGCAAATATGTCACAGGATTACCAAAACACCTTTGTAGATCAGAATACTACTCTAAAAAAAATTACTCTAAATATTACTCTAAAATATTATTACTCTATTACTCTAATGTTACTCTAAAAAAAAGCCTTTTGTAAATTGAAAATTTATTTAACACTGACTTGCAACATACAGTCATACACTTCTCAAAGGATAACAATGTATTATATTTTACCTAAATACTAATGAATACCAAGTACCATGAAGAATTTTTAATGTATGAGTACTGTGTGTGTGTGGTGGGGAGAGGCGATGAGATGACAGAGATTGCTTAGATCTCTTCCCAAAACTCCACCAAACAACTTTAAATAATTACTCAAAACAAACTCTAGGGCAGCAGAAGTCACAAAAAAAAAAATGGAGTGAAACAATTTTCCAGCCCAAAACAACTTAGAAAGTCAACTGGAAAGGCCTGTTGTTGAACACAACATGGTACTTTGGTGCTCTAACACAACTTGTTGCTATCCAGCAATGGAATCTATGGCTCTGAGAAGAGTTGATACTTATTAGTGTTATAGGTAGTTCCATGGCAGAGTAGATAGAGTTCCAGGCTTGCAGTCTGAAAGATCACAGTTAAAAATTTGACTAAAGACATTTACTAGCTGTGTGACCCCAGGCAGGTCACTTCACCCTCTTTGCCTCAGTTTCCTGATCTCTAAAATGACTTGGAAAAGGAATGGCAAATCTTTGTCAAGAAAACTTCCAATGGGACCACAAAGAATTGAACATGACTCAAAATGAGTAAACAACAATGCTACAGGGGAACCTTTTCCACCCATTCCCTGCCACGTACTGCTTGTCAGCTCCCTTTTATATGTTGTTTTTCCCTATAAAAATGAATCCCCTTGAGGGCAGGGCCATCTTTCTTTTTGCCTGCATTTACTTCTCTAGTACTTAATATAGCGTCTGCCACATCATAATTACTTTAAAATCCCTTGCTGCTGACCTGCTTTGAAAATTTGGTGAGCAAAACCATTTCACTGTTTTGTAGCCTTGGAGTCATCCCTGAACCTTTCTCCTCCCTCCTCTCCCATATTCAGTCAAATACCAAAGTAAATCAAGCATTGATCTCTTTCTCTACACTCACATGACTGTAGTTCCTGATGTCCTGACTTCCCTCTTTGACTGCTTGACAGCTTCCTAATTTTACTCCTAGGTTTTATATTCTCCCCTTTCTAAGGTATTTTCCAAGAAGCTAATCAAACGATTTTCCTAAAACCCATCTGACCATATGCTTCTTGCTTAAGAAGAGACTCCCTATTGTCTTTAGGTTAAAATGTAAATTCTTTATGTTGGTATATAAACCTTTTCACAATCTGGCTCCAAGCTACCTTTCAAGTGTGTCTGAATAGTCCTTCATATATTCTACATTCCAGACAAACTGTAATAATTCCTCTCCCCAAACTAGTCACTCTATCTCTCTTGTCTTGGGACTTTGCACAGTTTGTTCCTCATGCCTGGAATGCTCTCCCTCTCTCCTCACCTCCGCCTCTTAGAATCTCAAGGTTCAGCTTATATGTCATCTTATATGAAAAGCCTTTCCTAATTTCTCTAGTTGTGAGCACTCCCTCCTTTCTCAAATTATCATCATGAATATATATGTATAAGTATATGATATATATATTTGTATATGTGTAAATACATATATATATCTATACATATGCATGTGTGTATATATACACATATGTGTATATACATAAATGTAAATATACATATATACATACATAATGTGTGTGTGTATGTGCAGTAGCTAGAACACTGGACATGAAGTCACAAGACCTGAGATCTAATCCAGCCTCAAGATATTTTCTAGCTGTGTGATGCTAGGAGAGTTACCTGACCTCTCTCAGGCTAAGTTTCTATGTTGAGGGGGAGGACAAACTAGATTATAGGACTATTATGAAATGATGTATACTTGAGTGATATAGAAATGTTAGCTATTTCAGGGAGTAGGGCTCAGTTTCATTTTGTCTTTACATCCCCAGGGTTAAGCATATAATGTGCACTTAATATAGGAATAACATTGCCTGTCCACTCTATCTCTAAGACTTTTTTCTCTGCTTTCAGCCTGGCCTTTTCAGTCAACAACCAAAAGCAGATATAGCCTGGCAACTGCTTCTCCTGCTGTTAGAGCCCTTGAATCTCGGTAGTCACTGACAATCTGGAAAGAAACACCAAAGTCCTTGGCACTATCAGATAATTCACTCTGAAAAACTAATAAAATTTTATCAGTGGAAATGGCAATAAAGAAGCATTAATATCTGTTTTGCTGCCTTACCCTAAGGACCTTTCCATTTCACTTACAGCTGAAACCTATATTTGTTATCTCTCCATTATAATATGAGCTCCTTACGAACAGAACTATTTCTGTTTTTCTTTCTGTGTTCTCAGCACTCAGCATTGTTCTTTGCATAAAGTAAATCTTTCTTTTTAACTTTGTGCAACATGCTTATTTTATTCATCATTAAATTTTAGTGAAGGGTGACATGAAGGAGGGATTTCGATGAGACTTTCCATCAATCTTGTTTTAGTATTTTTTTAAGATTTAAATTTATTTATTTATTTTTAATTTTCAACATTTATTTCCATAGGATTTTGAATTTAAAATTTTTTTCCCCATCTTTCCCCTCTCCCACCTTGGGATAACATGAATTTTGATTATCGTTTCCACCAGTCTGCTCTCCCTTTTATCATCCCTCCCCTTCCCTTCTCCCTTACTTTCTTGAATGGCAAGATAGATTTCTATACCCCATTGCCTCTATGTCTTATTTCCCAGTTGAATGTAAAAACAATTTTTAACATGTTTTTAAAATATTGAGTTCCAAATTCTCTCCCTTTTTCACTCCTCACCCATCCCTTTGAGAAGGCAAGCAACGCAATATAGATTATACATGTATAGTTGTGCAAGTCACCTGCATAATAGCCATATTGTGAAAGTCTAACTATATTTCCCTCCATCCTATCCCACTCCCCAGTTATTCTATTTTCTCCTTTGACCCTGTCCCTTTTCTAAAGTGTTTGCTTCTGGCTATGCCCTCTCCCAATCTACCCTCTTTTCTATCATCAACCCCTTTTGTCCCCTTCCCCTCTATTTTCCTGTAAGGAAAGATGCTCAATTGAGTGTGTATATTATGCCCTCTTTAAGCCAAATCCAATGAGAGTAAGATTCATTCATTCCTTCTCGCTGTCCCCCTCTTCCCTCCGTTGTAAAACCTTTTTCTTGCCTCTATGTGAGATAATTTATCCCACTCTATCTCTCCCTTTCTCCTTCTTCCAATATATTAGTCTCCCACCCCTTAATTTTATTTTTTTAGATATCATCCTTTCATATTTAACTCACCCTGTGCCCCCTGTCTTTCTATCCCTCTCTCTATCTCCTCCAACTGCCCTAATACTGAGAAAGGTCTCATGAGTTATAAATATCATCTTTCCATGTAGGAATGTAAAGAGTTCAACTTTAATAAGTCTTTTATGATTTCTCTTTCCTTTTTACCTTTTCATGTTTCTCTTGATTCTTGTATTTGTAAGTCAAATTTTCTATTCAGTTCTAATCTTTTCACAAAGAATACTTGAAAGTCTTCTATTCCACTAAATATTCCCTTTTTTCCCCTGAAGAATTATACTCAGTTTTGCTGGGTAGGTGATTCTTGGTTTTAATCCTAGCTTCTCTAAGAATATCATATTCCAAGCCCTTTTATTCTTTAAAGTAGAAGGTGCTAGATCTTGTGTTATCCTGATTGCATTTTCACAATACTTGAAATGTTTCTTTCCTGCTGATTGCAATATTTTCTCCTTGACCTGGAAATTGAAGAGTTTGGTGACAATATTCCTAGGAGTTTTCCTCTGGGTATCTCTTTCAAGAGGCAGATTCTTTCAATTTCTATGTTACCCTCTGGTTCTAGAATATCAAGGCAGTTTGAAGATGGTGGAGTAGAAAAATGTATATACTCTAGTGCTCAAGGAAAACTGCCATGATATTCTAGAACCAGAGGACAAAATAAATATTGAAAGAATCCACAGATCACATCCTGAAAGAGACCCAAAAAGAGAAACTCCTAGGAATATTATGGCCAAATTTCAGAATACCCAGGTCAAGGAGAAAATATTGCAAGCAGCTAGAAAGAAACAATTTGAGTATTGTGGAAATACAATCAGGATAACACAGGATCTGGCAACTTCTACGTTAAGGGATCGAAGGGTTTTGAATAGAATATTCCAGAAGTCAAACAAACTGGGATTAAAACCAAGAATCACCAACCCAGCAAAACTGAGTGGGAAAAAAATAGTCATTCAATGATACAGAAGACTTTCAAGCATTCTTGATGAAAAGACCAGAGATGAATAGCAAATTTGACTTTCAAACACAAGAATCAAGAGAAGCATGAAAAGGTAAACAGGAAAGAAAAATCATAAAAGACTTTCTGAAGCTGAACTGTTTACATTCCTACATGGAAGGATAATACTTGTAACTCTTGAGACTTTTCTCAGTATTTGGGTTGGTGGAGGGATTACACACACACACACACACACACACACGCACACACACAGAGTACAGGTTGAGTTAAATCAGAAGAGATGATATCCATAAAATAATAAAATAAAATTAAGGGATGAGAGAGGAAAATTTTGGGAGGAGAAAGGGAGAAATGGAATGTGGCAGACTATCACTCATAGAAGAGATAAGAAAAATCTTGTTCAATGGAGGAGAAAAGGGAGGAGGTAAGAGGGGAAAGGTGAAACTTACTCGCTACACATATGGCTTAAGGAGGAAATAACATGCTCTCTAAATTTGGTATGAAAATCTGTCTTACACTACAGGAAAGTAGGGGAAAAGTGAACAAATGGGTTGAGGGGCATGGTAGAAGGGAGAGCAAATGGGAGAAGGCAGTAACTACAAGTTTGGGAAGGGACAAGGTCAAATGAGAGAACAGAAAAAAAAGGTGGGACAGGTGTGATGGAGGGCAATATAGTTCATTTTGCACAACATGACTATTATGGAAGTCTTTTGTCAAATGGCATATATATAGCCTGTATTGAATTGCTTGTCTTCTCAGCAGGGATGGGTGGGGAGGGAGGGAGAGAAGTTGGAATTCAAAGTATTAGAAACAAATGTTGAGAATTGTTATTGCATGTAACTGGGAAATTAGAAATACAGATAATGGAGTATAGAAATTTGTCTTGCCCTGCAAGAAAAGAGTTAAGATGGGGATAAGGGAAGGATAGGGTGTAAGAAGGGAGGGCACCTTGAGGGAAGAGGTAACCAGAATGCAAGATGTCATGGGGTAGTGGAAGGGAAGAGATGGGGAGAAAAAATAGAACTCAAAATTTTGTGGAAATGAATGTTGAAATCTAAAAATAAATAAATAAAACTTTAAAAAACATCAGAGCAGTTTCCCTTGATAATTTCTTGAAAGATAATGTCTAGGGTTTGTTTGCTTTTTTTTTTTTAAATCATGACTTTCAGGTAGTCCAATAATTTAAAAATTCTGTCTCCTGGATATATTTTCCAAATCAGTAATTTTTTTAATGAGATACTTCACACTGTCTTCTATTTTTTTCATTCTTTTGGTTTTGTTTTATAATTTCTTGATTACTCATAGTCATTAGCTTCCATTTGTTCCATTCTAATTTTTAAGGCATTATTTTCTTCAGTGAGTTTTTGGACCTCCTTTTCCATTTGACAAATTCTACTTTTGGATTTTTGCACCTCATTTGCCATTTGGATTAGTCTGCTTTTAAAGGTGTTATTTTCTTCACCATTTTGGAGGTCTCCTTTGCCAAGCTGTTGACTTGTTTTTCATGATTTTATGCATCTCTCTCATTTCTCTTTCCAATTTTTCCTCTACTTCTCTTCCTTGGTTTTTGAAATCCTTTTTGAGCTCCTCCATAGTCTGAGACCAATTCATATTCCTCTTGGAAGTTTTTTGATGTTGGAGCTTTGACTCTGCTGCCATCCTCTGGTTTTGTATGTCCTGATGTTCTTTGTCACCAAAGTAAGATTCTATAGTCTAAGTTCTTTTATTATGTTTACTCATCTTCCCAGCCAAACACTTGACTTTCCATTTCTTTGTCATGGTAGAATTCTACTTTCAGTGGGGGTGTGGGTGGGTGTACTGTCCCAGACTTTAGAGATCCTGAATCAGCCACTTGATCCCCTATCATCTGAGAGCCCAGAGCTTCACAAGCACCACCACCACCACCATGGGGCTGTGATCAACATGACCACACTGTGTGCTTCTCCTTCACCCAAGTCCTACAGAGTTTTCCCACTGAACTTTTTGGTGTTTTGTTTTGAGAAGTCTAGAAGCTGCCACAGCAGCCAATGATTCAGTCCCCTAAGGCCTGCCTTGTCTGGTCTGTGCCAGTGCAGCTCATGCCAGACTGTGTTCTGCTCCCTTTCTAGTGCAAAAGACTCTTCCTGTAGACTTTCCAGGTTTGTCTTGGACTGGGGGATTTATTTCACTGTGTCATTTTGTGGTTTCTGTAGCTCTAGAATTTGTTTAGAGCAAATAATTTTATGCCATGCATATGTATTAGATTTTTTAAAAACACAAGCAGATTGCTTTAGATTTTGTGGGTTTGCACAGGCTTTGCTTGGTGGTTTTCAGATACCTTCTGCAGAGCAAATTTTTACAGATATTTGGAGGGCTTTTGGGGAGAGGTCAGGGAAGTCCTTGCTTTTACTCTGCTATCTTGGCTCTGTTCCCACCCCCCATAAAGTAAATCTTAACAAATGTTTTCATTCATTCATTCATATAAGCTGGTAAAATTAGATTGAAATGGAGTCCTTAGGTTGTGGCAAAATTGTGCTGTCTGAGGTACAGAAGAGGATCCTAACTTCTGGCAACATCATTCCTAAAACAAAAAAAAATACAAAGGGAAAAACACTACGTTGTCATTAGACCTTGTATCTTCTGTTCCAGGGTTAGATAATCCTCATGAAAAGTCTATTCTTTCTGCTCTCATTTCCCTAAGCCTATATGTCATTGAAAAGATTCAGAAATAATTACTAAATGTTGCGAGATCCAATGGTAGTGAGTGTATCTTAGAGATGCCAATCTCACTGAGGATCTGACAACCATAGCCCCATTTGTGCTGCCTTCATTTTAAAAAATATTGTGTGATTATTTTTTCTATTTATCTTGCTGTGGTTATTTGTATATATTGTTTTCTTGACTCTGCTTATTTTATTCTACATCATATCATGTAGATCTTTCCATGTTTCTCTGTATTAAAAATATTTATTGTCTAATACAGCACAAAATTATTCAATGACATTCATTTACTAAAATTTATTTAGTCATTCTCCAAGTCCTAAGGAAAAGCTGAGAATGAGAGGGTGACTGAATCTCAATATCTAAGACTAGAGTCAGAATTTCAGGGTGAAGATGAATGTTAAAAATAGAATGATGAATGCCATTTCTTTTCAAGATCATTTAGTGTCTCATTGTACTTTGCTTCCAATTCTTTGTTACAACAACAAAAATGTTGCCCCTACAAATATGTTGCTGTGTTTGGGAACCTCCTTAGGATCTATGGTTGTTGATGTTTCAGCATGAATGACAGTGGAATAGAGAAGCTTGAGAAGAGATCATTGAACAGAGTTTCAATATAATTCATTCGTGGAGACTTTCCTAAGGTAAACTGATGATTTTTCATAAAATATTAGCAAAAATTTTAAAAGAATGCCCCAAAAGTGATTATTTTGGGGGTAACAGAGGCATAATGCCTGTCATTTTGCTTTATATTCTCAGCTTCTTCTGGCACCCCTGTTGTGGCTTAAAGGTCCACTTTGTCAAGTGATTCCATCCTTTCTCACCACCAAGCTCCAGATCTTCAATCACTAGTTCTTTCTTATGTTTTCATGTTGCCAGTACTTGTTCTTTTTGTAGTGGGTTTTCCAAAGCCATGTTAGCCTGTGGATGAAGAAGTCGATTTTTCCCCTTTCACAGAAAAATCCTAGAATCCTAGATTTAGAGCAGAAGGGGAATTTAAGGAGCAAAAAATAATGTTGTTACAAAATATGGATTATGAAATTACAAATCTTACTGGATTCGTAAGATTTCATTTTGGAACTGAAAGTAGGGAATGATTGCTCCACAAGGTGATTTCATAAATTGAAATAAAGCCAAATTTGTAAAATATATTCCTAGGAAGAGAAAACAGAGAGACAGACATAGAGAAACAGAGAGAGACACACACAGAGAGTGACAGAAAGAGGGAGGGAATAGGAAGGGACACACAAAGACAGAGGAAGAGAGAAAAGGAAGAGGGGAAGAAGGAGGGAGGGGGAAGGAAAAGATAGAAAGAATCAGAGAGATAAAATAAGAGAGACAGAGGGAGAGAAATAAGGAGTGAGAGAGATGGAGAGAGGAGAGAGAGAGGAAGAGGGATAGAGAAAGGAGAGGGAGATAGCGAGAGGAGAGAGGGTGGAGGAGGAGGAGAGAGAAAGAGGTGTTTCAAGGCTAAAACACCATGTTAATAAAATATTCCAGTGAAATGTAGTAGAATAGAAAGCTTATTTTTTCCAAGTTGCTATGTTTCTTGTTCTACTCACATAATTCCTCTTGGTCCAGCCCTGGAGAAGAATTTGAGACTTCTTGTCTAGTATGCTGCATATTCAGAGGGATTCTAGGTCTTGTTTCATTGATTTGCTTCCTCTTTGTTATTGTCATTGGTCTTCCTTTCTTAGAAAACAAAGAAGAAACTAGAGTTAGTGAAAAATCATTCTTTCAATCTGAAGTTCTGTGTTGCTGTTTGCTTTTTATTTTATTTAGATTCAACAGTTAACCCTCACAAAAGGTCATGAGAATCACCTCCCTGATTTTTTATATGAACAATAGCTTCCATTTACATAACTCTTTAAATTTAACAAAACACTATGCATAATACATGAATGTATTATACAAGTATACATGCATGTATATATCTATGCATATATAATGTATATCAAATATATATCAAAAGGGATTATGTGTATATGTATATAGATAAGTAAATATAATCTCAGCAAGGAAAAACATATATACACATACATACATGTATATATGTTAACAAATACATACATCTGTGTATGTATATATACATATATAGGTAGGTATAAATGAAATCTCCTTTGATCTGTGTGCAACAACTCTTTGTGAGATGATGTTATGATTTGTATTTTACCATCAAGAAAAATTCACCTCACATAAGTTAAATGATTTAATAAAACCTAAAAATGTACTTGGGACAATAGAAATTTAATAACAATAGCCGTTTTAATAAGTATTTTTGATTAATTAACAGTTGAATGAATTGATCAAGATCATAGCAGGTCAAGTTCCACAAGTGGAATTCAAACTCAGATCTTCACTACTCTAATTCCAACAGACTTCCCATGATACCATTTCACCTCTATATGAAAAATGTCATAGATTTAGATCTGACCAACAACAGAAAGGATTGCTCCAAGAGCTTGGCATCTTACTGCAGCCAGAGCACCTCACTTAACTTCTTAGCCTCAGCTTTCTTCGTCCCCAGTAGTAATCCTTGTCAATTCTAACACTGCACTATGATCATCTCTATCTCTGTGACTTTAGACATGTGATACTCTCTTCCTACATTGTTCCCCTTCCTCCTCTGTGGGAATTCAGCCCTTTCTGTCCTCCAAAGTTGAAACCAAGTCCTGCTTCCCCCATGAAGCTTTCTGTAACTTACCCCATACGCACTCACCATGTGTGTACTTCTATCACACTTGTTTTCAATGTCCTATGGCTTGACAATGAAATATTCTGGAATTAGTTCATGTACACATACAATAAAATTGCACATAAATGTACACATATTATAAATACACATATGTATATAAGCATATACCTATACGCACATACATACAGCAATATACATATGCATATCCAAGACACATTTTCTTTCCTTTGATTTCCCAATTATATTTTAATCTCCTTGAGAGTAAGGATTATGTTTTAAACTTCTTTTATATCCTCTATGATTCAATTACAATTCACTAAATACTTATCAAGCACCTACAATGTTCAAAGAGCCACTGTGCAAGGCAATGAGGATATTACCCCTACCCTCAAGGAGCTTATAATCTATTAATCAATTGACAAGCATTTGTACCCCTACTATGAGAAAGAAATGTGGAGGCCTTCTTGAAATAATGACATTGGGCCAGAACTCACAAATCATAAGAGGGTCTAAATTGTTAGAGGTATTTTCAGGATGACAAATCTGTTGGCATGGAGGTGAAAGAGGTTGGAGAGTCAGGAATAAATCTGGGAGAGAAATTCATAATTTATAGATCTTAGTAACTTAGTAATTGTCATTTGTTTAACAGAGAAAGAAAAAATAAAAAGGTTAGGTTTTGAGGAAAAATATAACCAGTTCTGTTTTGGTCACATGGAGTTGGAGCTTTGTGGTATATCCAGTTGAAAGACTCCAATAGTCAGTTCAACAGCAGTACAAACTGATACATAGGTAAGTATAATATCACTATGATATAAAGTACATAAGGAGAAGTATAACAACATACTGTGAAACTGAAGGTGAAAAGGTAATTGTTAACTGGGTATTTTAGGAAAGAGTTCCTGAATATGTTGGCATTTGAGAGCTGCTTTAAATGTTTGCTGGGAATGCAACAGGTAGGAGTTAAAGAAATAATAGTCATAAGGCAAACTATGAACAAGGGCTTGGTGACAAGGAGCAAAAGGATAGTGAATGGATTTGGCAAGTCAGGCAGAGGAGTTTCAAAGTGGGAAATCATTCTAGGCTCTTGAAGCCTCCTTCTGAGTCAAGTACTTCCTTACCATTAGCAAGATTATCTTCCACACCTCCCTCACTATGTCCTTAATAAGATCTCAGTAGTCAGACAAAGACAGAGACAGACAGAGAGATGCATGGATCAAGAGAGAAACAGATAGGGACGGAGAGACAGATACAGAGAGATAGAGAGACAGAGACAGAAATAGAGAGACCAAAGCAGAAAGACAGAGATGGAGAGAGAGATCCCTACAAGTCAAATTGAACATAAGAGGGAGGGATGCCCAAGATGTCAGCTGAGTGGACTGCCCAGAAGAGACACTGTGACCAAAGAGGAGCTTCATGAGAGCCCCATTAGGAGAGTCAAGACTTCAAAGGACATTATGGCCCTGAAATCCCAGAGCTGTAAGTTGCCTTTACTGCATGTTTTCCTTACATATATGTCTCATTTCAAATGCTCTTCTAGTTTGTGCCTTCTATTCCTACATTATGTACATTTTGAAGAAATGGCACACTAGAATTATCAGGGACATGTCTTTTTTGTAGATAGTAATTTTATGTTCTGTTTTAATAAGTTTTGACTTTGGGCTAAGTGTGACTCTTGAGAGGCTATAAAAGTGATATATATTAGTGGGGGCTTATGAGCAACAGTCATAAGACCTCTGACTCACAGAGCACTCTATAACCTGGGAACAGCAGTCATACTCTGGGGACTCAACTCATAAGTGCCCCAACTGGGGTAAAATTCTGAGGAGTTGCTACACTAATGACTAGAGGAAGAGGGAAGTCGAGAGGATTCATGTAAGAAGTGGGACCTCCATTGAACTTTGGAGGAAGGTAGGGATTTTGTGAGGAAGAGGTTGGTAGAAAGTATAAAGAATGGGGATATTCAAACATCACTATAGAAAAAACTCAGGGAACATCAGACTTTTTCAAGATATGAGGAAAAACTAGATTTAGACTAGAATTAGAGTAGTGCTCTACCCAGGTCAAGATGATTCTCTGCATTGCCCTCTCAAAATACTTCGTCTTTCCTTATGTCACACAATTTCATGACAATAAAGACCCTTGAGACTACTCCAAAGGATCCCTTCTTTTCTCTTCCTTCCTACTTGGAAAAACTGGAGAAATGAATCATAAAGCAACAGATTTCAAGCTGAAAGAGATCCAGTTAAGAAAATTGAGACATAGAGAGATGAAATGATTTGCCCAAGTACACACAGCTTGCAATTAACACATGCCCTCTAAAGTCAAATCCAGTGGGCAATATGATACATCTACAAAGAACCCCTACTTGTACAGTCTCCTTAGACTGACTCCCTATTTAAAATCTTAGAGTTCCCAGTATTTCAAAGAAAGTTTTATTGAAAACCTGTGACCCAAGTACTCCTCTGCCAAGACTCTAGGCTTACATTAACTGGGTTTAAACCTTGGGTTTTATTTTATCCATTTGATTAATTGTTCCCACTTGGAAACTCCAGGAATATGTGTTCATGGTCTAGCTCATGGCAAGGTTCCCCCAAAGATGGGTAGCAGAGTCCCTAGCTCCTGTATGAGAGATCAACATAATAATATGCCTAATGGGGCATAGGACAGACTTTTTTTCACCCTATAGAAAATGCAAAAGACATAAAAGACTTACAAGACACAGAGAACATATAAGAATTTTAGTCCATCAGCCCTTTTGATAGAGACTAAAATTCAAAGTCGCCATCGGCACTAACTTTTGACATTCTGATGAGTTCTTCAATCTTGGAGTCCTATATAATCCCCAAATGACTCCTAGTATCACCCTATTGTTGAGATACTTCCCAGAAAGTAAGCATACCAAGGAGAGAATTGAACAATTAATCTTCTCCTTGATCTAAGTGAATAATTCATAGTGATATGGGATGTTTTATACTGTTGCAGGGACATTTCTTTTTGACCTTGCTAACACCATCTCTTGAGCTGTGAAGTTCTAACTTGATGAATTTCTCCTCTCAGGATTAATGCAAGCATTGACAACTGCCATGTGACTTTGTCCTAGGGTAACCAATTCCATTTTTTGGAGGAATAAAGCTATTTTCTTAATCCCAAAGAACCCCCATTGTCTTTTCTGGAACTGTTCTATATGTTAAACAGGAAAAAGGAAAACCAAAAGCAGTTGTGATATGGTGCATCACCTCAATTTTATAAACCATGGAGTGGTCTCATCTGACAAACATCTGTCCCTCTCGATTCCAGCCAACATCTTAAAGGCAACCTCAGTCACTGGGAAACAAATAGAAATTCTATGTCTTTTCAGTAAGGTACCAGTGACTATATCCACATCCTATCTGGAGAAATGCCCTCAAATCCTTCCAAACAAAGGCTACTTGACTAAGTAAGCTAATTGATTGGGTTAACTAATCATCTTGATCATGGATTCCCCAGATTGACCTTCCAGACAAAAGGGAGAGAAAACCAAGCAACAATTCTTGATTAAACAACCATTAGTCTATATAGATAGATAGATAGATATTTATACATATATATATATAATATATGTCTAGATCTAGATATCTATCCATATCTGTGTATCTATATCTATCTATAGCTGTATCTATTTATCTATCTATCTATCTATCTATCTATCTATCTATCTATCTATCTATCTATATCTATTAATCTATATCTATCCCCAGAATAATATGCCAAAATGAGGGTGCTTCTTTGGCAGAGGCCACGCAACTCTTACTTTCTTCTGGTTGAAAGGGATGAAGGAAGGCATCTCTTCTTTTTTCTCTTACCACATTCCTGCCATTCTTGATAGTTTTCCAAAGTTTCATTAGCCATGAAATTTCTCAAGTAACTCAGAGTTGTCTTTAGAGTTCTCCAGTCATGTGGTGCTGTATCCTGTATTCAAGAATAGGTCCCGATCTCCAGTGATCTTCCTCTCCCTGGGAACCACCAGGCCTTTCTATCTTTCTTCTGTCTCATTTTCTTCTTACCATTCATGACTATTCAGACACCATTATTTGTCTATAGTCTCTCACTTAAAGAGAGGAGGAAATATGCCAGCACCCACTTTATGCATATTCATATGCTATATTTGCTACATTGATTTATGTACACGTCAAATTGCTCCTCCAAGATTGTAAGTTTCTTGAGGGAAAGATTAGTGTCTTAATTCTTTTCTATTCCTTTCATTACCTGCCTAGTATTGTGCCTTGTACATAGTATTCACTTTCTTCGATTTCTTAACACAGTTAGATGGAAATATACAAAGCCAGATGGAGTAGAACAGAGGGATTTTTCCTTTGGCACCCAGGGATTTCACATCACAAGGATGAGAAAAGTGAGAGTGAGGTATGTTAATCATTGGGCAATGCATACCAACAGAGTAATAGTAAAGTTCACTAATAAACACAGGTGATGAAGATGTTCATTATTGAATTCGAAAGGTTGATTTTTCAGGTATCAGCACAGTTCCCAATGGCCCAACCTGCCTTGTTGCTTTGTCCTAAGAGGAATCTGAAAACATGTTTTGCAAAAGGCATAAGTACAAAGTGATATGTTCCTGGCCAGGAGGCTCTTGTATTCCAGAACCATTTCATGGAATATGTATTGGTCCCCTAGAAGCTTACCTAGGTGGCAGGGAGTATGTTCTAGACCAGTGTCAAACCCAAGTCCATGGTGGCATGAGCCAGGTTTGGTCCTGTTGGTTAATGAATTCAATTATGAATGAATAAATGAAAGATGTCTACTAATTTTGTTCTTGTCAGATCAGAATATTTGTTATTCACAACCTTGTTTCCACAGTGACTTTGAGTTTTGGGGGAGTTGGAAAGTAAATAGAAGGACAAACTTTTTTCAATTAGCAGCATCAGTTTATGGAACAGACTGCCTTGCAAAATACTGAGTTTGCTAATTCTTGAAGTATTCAAATTGAGGCATGATGGTAGTCAAGCATGTTGCATAGAGGATTACAACATTGTATTACATGAGAGGTTAAAATGGACAATATTTAACAGAGCTTTTCATAAACTTTTAGAGCTAGAAAAGACCATTAAAGTCTCCTAATACAATTCTCTCATTTTTGACCCATAAGCAGACTGAGTTACAGAAAGGTAAAGGGATTTGTCTAAAGTCATAGCCAGCATAGAACCAGGACTGGAGACCAGGTCTTAAGCTACTCAAAGAAGGATTCTTTCCAATACACCACATTTCTCAGATTCCATCCAACTCTAAAGTTCTGAGTGTATATTAAGTAAGTTTCTACATTTTTCTTTGCTAGCTAAATAAATAAATAGATAGAAAAATATGTAAATAAATTAGTTTGAAACTTCATCGAGATATTTCAAGGATGAATGGCATTATACCAACTATCCTTAGTTGGAAATGGGTCTGAAATGATGTTTTACATTGAAACTGAGATATTTTCACACATTAAACCAGTTTGTTTTTTAGAAACAAAGACAAACTTCAGGATTGATGTCTGGGAGACTTACATTAGACATGTAGCTAGCCACAGATTTTGAAAATCTATCAAAATGAAGGATACCGAAAGAGTCAAAGGAAACAGAATGTACTTGAATAATTTCAACTTAAAAAAATTTAGGGTGTTCTTGGAGTAAGCCTAGAAATCACACAATCTTCAAGGAGGGGATGGAACATGGTCCACGATGTTTCTTTGATGGCCAAAAGGTTCAGTTTACAACTATTTCCTGAAAAAGGAAACACTAGAAACAGCAAAATTATACATTTCCCTTTAAAATTCAGCCTCAAATCTACTTTCTCTGTGAAGTCTTGCCTGCCTTCTGGGAACCATGCTAAAGTGAAGACATTGATAATCTGGAGAGAGTCCAGAAGTAGACAACGAAAGATGGTAAAAGGCTGCAAAGTCATGCCATATGTGAACCAGTGGAAAGAATTGGGAATACTTAGCATGAAGAAGGAAAGGCTTAAGTGGTATATTTTATTGCTATCATCCATCTTCAAGTATTTGAAGTGATTTCATGAGAGAAAGGAATTATTCTTGGTCTCAGAGGGCAGAACTAAGAACTATGGGGAGAAGCAAAGTGTGATGCAAAGTGTGATGCAAAGACAAACTTCCTAATAATTAAAGCTATCCAAAAGTGGAATGAAAGCAGTCACAGGCCCTCTCAATTGTTGAGGATGGAGGCAAACAGCCTAAAAACAAAGGCTGGATGACCTCTCGTTAGGTATTCTGTAGTAAGCACTCTTTTTCAGGTATGTGCTCTGCAATTTTGTGATTCTCTGAGTAACTCAAATCCAAGCAAATTCGTTCTTTCTCTGTGACTCTTTACTTGTCTATGCTATAAAATTTAGCGTTGGCTTTTTACTTATGGTAATCGTGTACCATCTTGTTGTGGGTGTTTGTCCCATTTTCGCAACTAGACTCTGAGTAGCAGAAAAACAGAAACCAACTCTTATAAGTATTATAATACTTTCAATCCATCAGTTCAATCCATCAATCAACTGGTATTTATGCTATGGCATATAGAAAAGAAACAAAGCAGGACCCTTACTCACAAAGAGCTTACAGTCTAGTCAGGGTGACAACTACTGCACAACTAAAATCATTAGGAAATAAAAGATTGTGTGATTAGATCAGAGAATCAAATTTAGAGCCAGAAAAATTTTCAAATTCTGCCTAGCACAAATCCATCATTTTACAGATGGGGAAACTGAGGGCTAGAAAGTTTAAGTGATTTGCCCAAAGTACAAAAGGTAGTAGGTAGCAGAGGCAATTTTTCAACCTAAATTCTCTGCCTCCAAATCCAGAGATAATTCCAGTAGATTGTACTTGACTTGCAGATCAAAGCAAGCAATTATGAATTTAGGTGTTAAGTATGAAGAGGATTAGAGAAGACAGAATGGGCTGAAAGGCTTCAGGGAGGTTTTATGGAAGAGGTGACAGTTCAGTTGGATCTTGAAGGTTAGGTAGGATACATATAGATGAAGGATGGGCAGGGAGTGCCCAATGATGGACAATAGTAGGATCATAGTCAGGAGGATGGAATAAACATGGTAGATAAGAACGATAATTAGAATATTGGTCTCATTAGAGCAAATGATAAATGGAATGAATCATGCCTTTATATAGCCTAGCTCAGACCTCAGGGAAATATGCACAAAGTACCTACTACTATATGCCAGACATAATGCTGAAGCATTAAGAATATAAGGAAAAGCAAAAGGCATTCCAGCTCTCAAGGAGCTCCCCATCTGTAACTCTAAGGTGGCAATATTCTACTGGGAGGTACTATGATGTAGCTGTCATCACAGTGCACCAGTAGCAGGAAGTCACTAGTTTTTGTCCTAGTTTTGCCACTAAATCTCTTTGTAATCTTAAGTAAGTCAATTCCCCTTGCTGTGTCTCAGTTTCCTTATCTGTAAAATTAGGTGGTTGAACTAGATGATCTCTAAGGTCACATACAAACTCTAAAATCCTTTAATTATCCTAAATGGCATGAATAACTTTGGAAATTGTCCCTATCTTATATTCCCAAGAGCTCCATAAAGCTTGTTGATTTAATCAAATTGAAAAATAAACCTTGAGATTCCCCAAGCTTAATGACCTCAGTTATGTTGGTCAGTTGATCAGTTATAGGATGAGCATTGGGGAAAGACCTAAAGATGGATCCCAGACTGAGAAAACAGTCCTGAATAAGATTTCCAAGTTCCATATTGTAAGGAAATACTGTGAGATCTAGGGTCAGCTATGTGATACAGAGGATAGAGTGCTGGGTCTAGAGTCAAGAAGACTCATCTTCCTGAGTTCAAATCTGGCCTTAGACACTTACTAATTGTGTGACTCCAGGCCAGTCACTTAACTCAGTTTCCTTATCTGTAAAATGAGGTGGAAAAGGAAAGGGCATACACCACTCCAGTATCTCTGCCAAGAAAACCCCAAATGAGGTCATGAAAAGTCAGACATGACTGAAACAACTGAGCAACAACAATAAAGCATGAGAACACTGGAGGTTGTTGAAGGGTCACTTAGAGTAGGAGGCTGGGGAGAAGGAAGAAGGAATATAGAAAAAAAGAAAAGAATATGGTATTTGAAGATAAGGAAAGGGTCACCAAAGACAAACTTTTCTTTCTTTGTAATTTTCCCTCTAACTAGACCTGAAAAATAGCCTTATAGTTTAACTGGACCCTTTCTATCAAACTGTTAGACAGTGCTCTGTAAACAGTAAGTACTTAATAAATGATTTTTTTCATTCATTCATGCATGCATGCATTCATTCATTCTTTCATTCCTTCCTTGGACTTCCCAGTACCTCCTCTACCTGGACAAAAAGACAGCTGAGATCCAGTCCTACTTCAGACACTCACTAGGTTTGTGACCCTGTGAAAGTCACTCAATTTCTATTTGCTTCAGTTTTCTCATCTGTAAAATCTCATCTCCTTTTTACGTGTCATAGAAAGTTGTGACGATCGAGTGTGTTAGTATATTTAAAGAATTTTGAAACCTTAGAGGGTTTTATAAATGCTATTACTATTACTTTCACTGCAACATGTTTAAGAGAGTCACATTTTTTTCTCCAAAATGCCTTTCTCATTACATCAAAGAGAAAGACTCAGGTGTGAAGAGAGTCCTCTTTAATACCTCTCTTGTATCTGCTGAATTAGAATGACTTGAGGGCTCCCAAGCTGACTTGAGGACTTGATCAAAGTTCTGGGTTTCAAGCTGAGGTTTCAGGATCCAAGAACAATGTATACTTAGGACTCAGAATTCTATTAGCACAGGACATATAGCATCAGTAGAAGTACAGAAGAAGCAAGATGGTATAGTGGAGGGGAGAATGAGGGAGGGGTTATACATAGACAAAATCTTGGCTACACAGGGTTCTTCACACTAGAAGAGAGCACAGGGTATAAGGTCTCAGGATGCAGCATTGGGAAATATTGTTGACATAAGAATCGAGAAAGATGAATCATTTTTTTCTATTCTACTATGTTATGGAAATACTTGTTTTAGTTGTTAAATTCAGGAAAATAAATATGCATATATGTATGTATGTGTGTGTATGTATATATATATGCATATATATGTATATATATATATATATATATATATATACATGTGTGTGTATACACAAGTACATAGTCACACACATATTTTAAAACAGGGAACAGGAAGCCATTTTTTCTGAGCCACTTTGGGGTTGGTTTGTTTCCATATTGGGTTTATTTAATCTGCCTACTACTTTGGATGAGTCATATGGAAGGCTAATAAATAAAAACAAATAAAACTTAAGGCCTATTTGTTTACTGTGGCCATCAGGACAATATAGCCAAAGTACCCCATTTTGTCATACATTCATAAAATCTGCCAATATTCTTCTTAAATTATAGACTTTAGAGATAAGTGAGACCTATTACTATTACTGAATCCAATATTGTCATTTTACAGATGAAAACAATGAGGCATACACAGGTTGTGACTTTTCCAACCAGTGTTTGAAGTGGGATTGGTCTTCTCAAGTCTAGTATTCTATCTGCTGTATCATACTGACTCTTATTATAGTAACAGCGACAGCAGATCAGGAGTCATAGAACAAGAGTCTGCAAACTGTAAATTTCTATGACTCTATTTCTAGAGTACCTCTAATATCCTTTCCAGTTCTGCATCTATGAATCTTTGACTTCTAGGAGAGTAAGGGATGGGGGAAGGGGATGTTGTAGAAATAAAATATGTTTCAGGGAAAAAAATCACATTGTGTTTGTTTCTACTTCTTCTCTGAAGCCTTTCTTGGCTGGAAATGAGATCTATTGCCTCTGAATTCTCCTAACATTATCTCTTTTTGCCTTTTCTGTTATTGTTATTCTACTTTTGTATTATTTCCCTACAAGATTGTAAATTCCTTAAGAGTAAGGAATACACTTTATTTAACTTTGTAAATACCTAACATAGTCCCTTGCATGCAGTAGTAGGTCTGCAAAAAATATTGGTTGAGGAATTGAAATCTCTTCTGTAATCCTACAATTCCAGGGATAAAGAATAGTTGTTTGCCACTCCAGAAACATTTTTTCATTAGTTAACTCATATTTATTTATTTATTTACCTATTTTAAATTTTTATTTATTTATTTATTTTTAACACAGTTTATAACAGATAAAGCAATCCAAACTTTTCGTCAGGTGATACATCTTTTTAAAGCATTTACAATATGGACCACGAAAGAAGTTTTTTTAAACATAAGCCAACTGAGATACAGATAATATTTATGTTGCTAACTTCACAAGCTCTTAACCTAATTGTCTCCATAGTATTACTAAGAATTAAAGGACCCTAACAATGTTGTTGGTCTAAAGTCCTATGCCTAATAGCTTAATTTTAGACAGCCTCGGATGTTCCTCTACCGATAATCTATAATTGAATAGATCTGGTATTAAGCTTACAAATCTTTTGACTATAGGAAATTGCCACCAAGAGTAGGGATGTTGCAGGGAAACAATATCTCCCCAACTTCATGTCATTTCCAGGCAGGAGTAGATTGTCCACTTGCATTCAGTCAGGCTTAAAGTCTGCCAGGTGTCAGTGGGGAAATTGAGTCAGGAAAATCCCACCTCAGCCCATGCTGAACAGCTCCTCTCTCACTCTTCCCTTGAGAGCACCTATGCAGTTCATACCAGCATCTCATGAGCTTACTGGCATCATGCAATGGAGGCTCAGATCACCTTTCTTGCTTCCCATACCTGGAGTTAGACTCAGAAAAACAGTCACTTAGTAGTCCCATAGCATCTAAAAATGACAAGTTCCTATAACCAGGTTTAAAATATGACTATAGTTTCACTTTGGGTAAGGAACATCTTTTCGGCAAGTCTTAAGTGGCTTACATGCCTTTCTATACATGTTCTAGTTCCTGATTAAATGGCAATCATAAAATCTAATTTACCATTAAAACCTTGACTTTTCCATCAATGCCAAATTTTATCAGAGGTTACCTTCCTCTTGGAAAGTTAGACTGAAATTCTTTTCTCCAAACTAAAGATGTCATTGATTTATTCTCAGTAACTAATTCAGTCTGTTGTTTTAATACTAATTGCTTTTACCTCACTTTGTAACACAACCAATTTTTCTCCCCATCACCCCTCTCCCCCCACTTTCTAATACCTTGCATTCTGATTATTCCTTCCCTCAATGTACCCTCTCCTCCATCACACCCCACCCCTGTCCTATTCCCATCTTCTCTCTTTTCTTACAGGGCAAGATGAATTTCCATACCCCTATCCCTGTAATTCTTATTTCCCAATTATATGCAATAAAAATTCTCAACATTCGTTTCTACTACTTTGAATTCCAACTTCTCTCCCTCCCCTCCTCCTTCCCCAGTCCCACTAAGAAGGGAAGCAATTCAATGCAGACTAAACATGTGCTGTTTTGCAAAAGACTTCCATAGTAATCATGTTGTGTAATACTAATAATATTGCCCTCTGACCTACCCTATCCCCCTTATTATTCCCCCCCACAATTGGCCTTGTCCCTTCTCGAAAGGGTTTATTTCTAGTGACTCCCTTCTCCCATTTGCCCTCCCTTCTAACATTCCCTTCGCTCCACTTGTTGCCTCCTCTCCTACTTTCCTGTGGCGTGATATAAATTCATATCAAATTTAGTGAGCATGTTATTCCTTCCTTCAGCCACATGTGGGGAGAGTAGCTTTATTCCCTCCCCACTCCCCTTCTCCCTTATCTCCTCTATTGAATAAGATTTTTCTTATCTCTTTTATGAGTTGTAGCCTACCCTGTTTCATTACTCCCTTTGTCTTCCCAGAATTTTCCTCCTTCACCCTTTAATTTTTATTTTATTTTATTTGTGTGTGTATGTGGATATCATCTTTTCTGATATAACACACCCTGTACTCTCTATCTATCTATGTGTATGTGTGTGAGTGTGTGTGTACAATCTCTCCAACTACCCAAATACTAAGAAAAGATTCAAGAGTTAAAAATATTTTCTTTCCATGTAGTAATGTAAACAGTTCAGCTTTAGAGAGTCTTTTATGATTTTTCTTTTTTTTCCCCTTTTTACCTTTTCATGCTTCTCTTGATTCTTGTCTTGGGAAGTCAAATTTTTAAATACAGATCTGGTCTTTTCCTCAACATGAAATCTTCAAATTTGTCTATATTACTGAATGTCCATTTTTTCCCTTGAAGTATTATATTCAGATTTGCTGGGTAGGTGATTCTTGGCTTCAATCCCAGTTCCTTTGACTTCTGAAATATCCTACTCCAAGCGCTTCGATCATCTAATGTTGAAGCTGCCAGATCCTGTGTTATCCTGATTGTATTTCCACAGTACTCAAATTGTTTCTTTCTAGCTGCTTGCAGTATTTTCTCCTTGATCTGGGAACTCTGAAATTTGGCCACAATATTCCTAGGAGTTTCTCTGTTCGGCTTTCTTTCAGGGAGTGAGTGATGAATTTTTTCAATATCCATTTTGCCCTCTAATTCTATAACATCAGGGAAGTTTTCCTTGACAATTTCATGGAAGATAGTGTCTAGGCTCTTTTTTTGATCATGGCTTTCAGGTAGTCCAATAATTTTTAAATTACTTCTCCTGGATCTATTTTCCAGGTCAGTTGTTTTTCCAATGAATTCTTTCACCTCATCTTTTATTTTTTAAAGTTTTGGTTTTGTTTACTAACTTCTTGGTTTCACTCATAGTCATTCTTTTACCTGGACTCAATTCTCTCTTTCAAAGAATTATTTTGTTCAGTGAGCTTTTGAACCTTCTCCTCCATTTGGCTAATTCTGCTTTTTAAAACCTCCTTCTCCTCGTTGGCTTTTTGAACCTCTTTTTCTAATTGAGTTAGCCTCTTTTTAAAGCTACTATTTTCCTCAGCGTTTTTTTGGTTCTCCTTTAGTGAGCTGCTAACTTGATTTTTAAGGTCTTCTATTGCCTGTGCCAAGTTTAAGTCCCCTTTGGAGGGAGGGCCATTGACTTCCTCTGACAGTATGTCTTGTTCTTCCTCATCTGAAGGGATGGGGGGAGACACCTGTTCCCCAAGAAAGTAACCTTCTATGGTCTTATTTTTTTTCCCTTTTCTGGGCATTTTCTCAGCCAGTTACTTGACTTCTGAGTTTCCTCTCCACACCCACCTTGCCTCCAGTTCCACCCAGCCAGCCCTTGGGGGCTGAGATTCAAATGCTGCTTCCCAGCCTCAGGGCTTTCGGTGGGGGCGGGGCTGCTATTCAGTGTGAGATTAAGTTCAGCTGCTCAGGTGGGGGCAGGGCCACCACAAGGGGCTCAGTTCCCTCAGGGGGTTTATGTGGAGACCTTCAATAATGGATCTGCGCTCCTGCCTGTTTTGGGAGCCCCTGTCTGCTGCTGCCTCAGCTGCTGCCTCCTGAGGGGGCCTGAGTTATGGGGACACCCCACTCTCCTCTTGGCCAGCCAAAAAGACCCTCTCACTGACCTTTGGTGCCTGTGGGTGGAGGGACCTGCACTGCATCTGGAGATTCTGTCCCTGAAGCCTGCTTGGATCTGCTCCCCTGGGTGTCTCGTGGCCAAGGCAGGACTGGGCTCTGCTCCAGATCCGGTGCGCAATAGACATTTCACGTAGGTTTTTTCAGGTCTCTCTGGAACAGAAATCTCCACTCTGTTGTTCTATGTCTTCTGCTGCTCCAGAATTTGTTGGGATTTCTTCTTTATAGGTATTTTATGGGCTGTGGGTTAGGAGCTAGCATATGTGTGTCTTTCTACTCCACCATCTTGGCTCCTCCTCTCCAGAAACATTTTATTCCATCGCTACAATAACCCTCTGAGGAACTTGGTACCACTATTATTATCCTTATTTGACAGATTAGGAAATTGAGATTCAGAGAAAGGTTAAGTGATTTGTCTAAGATCACAAAGCAAATTAATATAGGATCTATGACTCTAAATAAGATCTTTTGACTTCAAATCCAGTAATCTCTACATTGTGTCATATATTAGGGTGTGTGGAGCACTAAGTGAAGACTAGCACCTTTGGTATGAGGCTTCCTGAACCCTTCTCAGGTATGCTAATCCATCTTTGGTATCCAACCAGTCACCCAACTCTCTCCTGTCCCTCCAAGAAGTTGTGACATGCAGAAATGGTCACACCCAGGTAAACCCTCCTGGCATACAGGCTAATGTAGGCAACAGACCTCAAACTTGTCAGTGAGTTAAGGGAATGTCTACCCCCAAAATGTGAAGATTTTCCCCAGTTGAATGGGTGGATGAGAATGATTTTTTCCCATGACCATGAAGGTGCCTGAAGCAGGCACTGTGGAGTGTTTAATACTTGGCCAGACATTGAAGATGCCAAGGTCATCTGCTGCATCCCAGGCCATTGCCAGCAGTTTTGACTTTCGTCCTGCCACTGGACTTTGATGACTTTGGAAGACAGAGTGAAGTTGATGATTTTGTACAAATTTACTTCACTTAAATTCAATTCATATACAAGTAGGAGTCAAGACATCACCCTGTGATGTCATTGGTCCTTTTCAAAACTGAAGGCCAAATAACAATAAATGTTTATAAAATTGTACTACTTAACCTCCCTATAACCTCTGTTGCCTCATCTTTAAAGTGGGGATAGGAGAGATAAGGAAAGTTGCACTATATACTCTCTGAGGTTACCTCCAGCTCTAAATCCTATAATTCTAAATAATAATGTGAGTTGTGTCAAGGAACATTAATAAGTAAATAATTAAAGGTAAACAGTGTACTGTTTACAGTCATTTGTTACAGACAAAGGTCATTTGTAAGTAGAAACAGAAAAGAAAGAAGATAGCACTTAGTTAAAGAGTAAGAACAGGGGTTCACTGCCTAGGATAAAGAACACTGCATATGATGCCATAAAAAACTGGGTTCAAATCCTAGCTTTGTGATTATTACCTGTGTGACCTTGGGTAAGTCAACTGACCACGTTGAACCTCAGATTCCTCATTTGTATATTTAATGCTTTGCCTAAGTGGACTCTAAGGTGTCTTGTTGCTCTAAGTCTTATAATCCTAAGGTACAAAGACTGGAGTGCAAAAAATGTTCTTAAGAGACACAATAAGTTAGTTTTACTGGAATAGAGAACACATGTGGGGAAGTAGAGGACCTTAAGGCTGGAAAAGTAGCCTGGTTCTGGATTGTGAAGAGCCTTGAACATAACTTTATGGAATTGGCGCGATATTTTCTAGGTAAGAAGCTAGAGGAGGGTTTTGATTTGCTTTATTGTACATTTGATCGAATAACTTCAGAGGCAGCTTGGCATAGTAGGGAACTGGCCTTGAAAGTCAGAAAGACCCGGGTTCATACACTACCTCATAATACCAACTGTGTGACTCCCAAGAAAGAGATTGTAACTTAACCTCTCAGGGTTTTAGGCCACCGGTATCAAACACAAATAGAAACGCATCTCTAGAAGTTGCATGTTGCCTTAGAAGATCACAAATTAACATTATCTATGATTTATTATATTTTTATTTATGCTGTTAAGTATTTCCCAATTACATTTTAATTTTGTTCAGGCTCTGAGTTTGACACTACTTCTCTGGGCTACTCTCTCTAAGACTATAAAAGTCCGAGGCAATACCAACATGCATTGGTGGAGGGAGTTTCTTGAGCTGGTAGTCCTCTTTACCCGTGAATGAAGGAACAATTCCTTATCTCTTTTGAAGAACTTTAATTCTTATGCAAAACATAAGGCGATTATCCTAGCATCTGTATGTGTTTCTACATAGCATAGAGATTGTTTTAAGAAAGATAGAAGTCTCAAACACGTAACCCACAAAACTCCCCAGTGTACCATAGACAAATAATCAATAGACATTTATTATGTACCTATTATTTACCAGGCACTTTGCTAAATGCTGGGGATATAAAAAGAGGCAAAAGACAGTCCCTGCCCTAAAAGAACTTACAATCAAATGGGGGGAGACAACATGCAAGCAAGTATATACAACACAAGCTATATACAGGATAAATAGGAAATAATCTACAGTGGGAAGGCATTAAAATTAAGAGGAGTTGAGGAAGGCTCCCTGTAGATGGTGGAATTTTAGTTGGGACTTAGAGGAAGTCAGATAGGGGCTAGGTTAAGAAGGGCTTTGAATGCCAAAAAGAACATTTTGTATTTGCTTCTCTAGTCAATAGGAAACCAAAAGTGTGTGTGTGTGTGTGTGTGTGTGTGTGTGTGTGAGAGAGAGAGAGAGAGAGACAGAGAGACAGAGAGACAGAGAGACAGACAGAGAGACAGAGAGAGACAGTGAAACAGAGACAGAGAGAGAGAGAGAGGAAGAGGAGGTGGGAGAGGGAGGATTGGACTTGTGTTTGAGGAAAATCACTTTAGTGGCAAAATGGAAGATGGATTGGAGTGGGGAGAGACTTGATGCAGGAAGACTGAAAAGCAGGTTATTCCAATAATCAAGGCGTGAGGTGATGAGGGGCCCTGCACTAGAGTAGTGACCCTGTGCTAGAGTAGTGACTCTGTCAGAGGAGAGAAGGGGGTGCATTTGAGAGCTATTGCAAAGGTGAAATCAACAGTCCTTGATGACAGCTTGAATTTGGAGGGTGAGAGATAATAAGGAATCCAGGATGATTCCTAGGTTATGAGCCTTTACAACTGGGAGGATGATGTTGTCTTCCATAATAGGGAAAGTAGAAGGGTGTTTGGGGATCAGATCATAAGAAATGGATTAAAATGCAATTGCAAAATATTTAACAAAATGAATAAAAATTCAATAAAACATATGAAGTCTTTTCAGTTAATATGCTTCCTGTAGAGATCTTTGTCTATGGTTTAGTGGCCTCTGCTTCTATTGGCAGTTAACACTGCTGCCCTAAGACTTTTAGAGTCTTTCAAGAGCACACACAGGCTGCAAATGTGTTTATTATCTTTACATTCAAAATCTAGGACAATCTTTCCAGTTAGATCCAAGCTTGAGACATAAAGGCACAAACATTTGTGAACAGTGTAGCAATAAAGATCAGGCTTGGAAGGTGAAGTCAAAAAGCCAAGATATGCTGAAATCAGAACTCAGTTAAAGTTCTCTGGTTGCAGCTGAGAGCCAGCAAAAGACTAATGCTCTTGGGTGTCCCTAGGCCACCACCCCACAGACATGAATGGCTCTAACAGAAAGGTAATCATCTGTACAGCGAGAGCACATGTTTTATGTCTAGGAACAACCAAGATGGGAAGACAGGCCCATTAAAAAGTTCTCTCCTGAATACATGGAGGTCAAAGGAACACATTCAGCAAAGTGACAAAATATGTTTGGGACCCAAGAACAAGCTTCTAGTATGATTGCAGGGATTGGGGAAATGGTTTTCCTCACAAAGTTGATCTGCTTCCAAGTGACGGATGGAACACCTGGGAAAGGGGTGAGTTTTGGGAGAGTAGAACTGGCTGAGTGGAAGAGCCAATGAGAACTCAGTCTGAGCCAACAGTCAGGACCAGACCCTAACAGCATTCTAAAATAAGGTTATTTTCTTCCTCCTTACTATCTCCGTTTGCTTCCTCTGTTTAAAAACAACAATTACAACTCAGGAAGAAAGGAGAACAGCACATTAAGTTGAACACGCTATCTGAATTTCTCCCTAACAATGTGTGCAACCCAGAGCTATTTCTGGAGTCATACCTAAGTCCCTATGCACCCATCCCCAGCTCTAGGTTGGTCTCTGAAGTCCCCCAGTTCCCCCCATTTTTTCCCAAGAATGGGAATTTTTCCTCCTTTTGGATCATCTAAGACAAAAAAAGTTGCCTCCATCCTCCCACAAAGATTTTCCTACAAACTAGGAAGAAAAGGTAAAATAAAGCAAAATTCAGAAAGGAGAAATCCTGGATTAAATAGTGCACAGATCATAATAGGACAAATTTGCCATAGATGCTGGGACCATTTCTACAACTAATTGCTCTCTCTATCTCCCTCTCCCCCTCTTCTTTCCCCTATCCCTGATTTTCTCTCTTCTTTCTTTAGAATATCTCATAAGAGAGGATCATCTATCCTTTGGCTGGTAGTCAGGATGATATAGTGAATCAAGGCATTGAATCTGGAATCTC
Source organism: Notamacropus eugenii (assembly GCF_028372415.1). Classification (NCBI taxonomy): domain Eukaryota; kingdom Metazoa; phylum Chordata; class Mammalia; order Diprotodontia; family Macropodidae; genus Notamacropus; species Notamacropus eugenii. The sequence continues at coordinate 122,948,241 of NC_092875.1, forward strand.
AAGACTTGGATTTGAATCACTGCCTTGCTAGCTATTACCATTGTGAGCTTCAAAAACTCACTTAACTTCTCTTGGCATCAGTTTCTCCATCTATAAAATGCGGATCTATGTGGAAAGAGTACATGATCCCCATTGTGCCTCCCAGCCCTAAATCCTAACTCACTCACTCTTAGACCTGACTCTTTCATATGGGTAGCTGCCATGAAGCTATGTGACAGCTCACTATGTGACTGCCCCTTGCCCGTACCTTGAAACAACATCCTTTCCTTGCAGTCTTCTGTTATGTCACCCAAGTTATAACTGGGTTTTGCTGGCTAATCTCATCTCCCCCTTTTCCTTCCCTTCCCTTCCCTTCCTTTCCTTTCCCTTCCCTTCCTTTCCCTTTTCTTTCCTTCCCTTCCCTTTCCTTCCTTTCCATTCACCTTGAACCTACTGCACTCTGTAGCTCAGATACCATAGGGCCCCTGCCCCCTGCCTAAAGGCTCTCTTCTGGACCCTCCTGGCTTCAGAGTGATTATCAGTAGTAACTGTTGCTGTTTCCCTCCCAACCTGATGTCTTTCTCTTCTTTGCCTCATTAAAGGGGATATGCCCTGACTACTTTTTTTAAACAGGTCTATTCAATGAATGGGCATTACCTCACTCTAAGTGAGTACCTGCATAGACCTTGGCCTAAAGGGGCCAAGGTCTCCCAGTGCATCCTGGGTAACCTCCAGTCATCCTGATGAATATCTGGTCACTGGATTCAGATCGCTCTGGAGAAGTAAGGCTGGTTACTTTGCACAGCCCTCCCTCACTCAAAACAAAATCAAGTGCAAGTCATATCATTTCTCTGATGGCATGGTCTTCTTCAGCAACAAAAGATGAACATAGTACAGAAAGAAGCTGAAAGGATCCTAGATATGGAAAGGTCTGCAAAGGCCATTTAATCCAACTTTGTGATGTTACACTTGAGTTAACTGAGACTCAGGAGAGGTAAGTGATTTGTTCAAGATTGTATAGGTAGTAAACGTCAGAGGTGAGATTTGAAATATGATCCTCGATTTCAGAGACTTGTCTTTTTTTTGCACTATGGTATCCCTATAAAGGCAGCTCTTGGGGGAGGGAGGGGCATTATATTCAGATGAGGAGGGGAGAGCTGATGTGACCTAGCCAAATTCATTCAGATAATAAGTGGTATAGCCAGGATTGAAACCCAGGTTTTCTGAATTCACATCCTGTGCTCTTTATCTTTTGCCCTGAGGTGGCAATATAATATAAAATGTAGAGTTTAAGAGTTGAAGCCAAAAGACTTGGATTGGGTCTCTGCCTCAGTTATTTATGACCTTTGTGAACAGACAGATCATTTTTAACTCTGTGAGCCCCAATCTCTTCACCTGAAAAATGAAGATAACACTTGCAATACCTACGTAAGAGGACTGTTGGGTAATAAAAAAATTAGGAGTCAGAATGGTGCTATATTAAGAACACTGGATGTGGAATTTAATTAAAATACTGCTGCTTACTTATATGTCTGTACGCAAGTCATATAAATGTCTCTGGACCTCTTTTTCTCACCTATAATTAATAATATTAGCTTGGTCACTCATTAAGATGCCTTCTAGTTCTAAATCTTTGATGCTATCATCCTTCCTGAGTTATGGTCTCAGATTCAACACTTACTAGCTTTGTGACCTTAGACAAATCACAATATTTCTGGGACTTCAATTTTCTGATCTGTAAAATGGAAGGGTTCTGCTTCTCACCATAAATGAAGATATATCATTTAACTCTCCTGGACATCTCCTTCTTCATCTGTAAAATGAGAGGTTTGTATTAAATGATCTCTAAGATTCTTTAGAGCTTTAGCAATTGTTGATCCAATGAATCATATAATATCAGAGATGGAAGGGACCTCAAAAACTATGTAGGTCAACTGATTCATACACACAAGACCTCTACAGTTTCTACAATTCCATAGTTTGAATGAGATAGCATATCTGAAATGCTTTGCACAATGATGATGAAAAGATTGACTAGTTGATCTCTAAAGTCTAACTCTCTGTCACTACTTAAAAACAAGCATTTGGTTTGTGAGCCTAGGCCTTCCATTCTGATTGCAACTCTGAATGAATAAATGAGGAAACCCTAAGTCCAGCAAAAACAGTGCTGGTTACTTTGTTAGAGCCTTGGAGAAGACATAAGTGACTCAGGATTTCTGACCCAGCTGATGGGAGTTGGGACAGCCTGAAGTGTGTCACAGAGGTGAAGAGGAAAACATAAATAATATTGCCTGTAATGTAACATGGTTCAGGGTAAAAACTGGGGTCATGCCATTAAGGAACCAATGATGAGATCATTATGCTTTCATAAGGCCTACACCAGCAAAAAGAAAGACAATAAAGAAAAGTTGCCTGGGATTCTGAAACTGAGACCAGAGAACGGGGAGGGGGAAATGGAGCTTTCTAATGGAAACCATACCCCAAAGCCGGATATGAAGGCTCTGCTCTGAAACAGTAAAGCAAGATGGGTGAGCAAGATTGATAGAGATGGAAGAAATTGACTAAGGAAGTTGTAAATACAGTGAGGGGCAACAGAGGTGAGCATGCTGAATCAGTGCCCCCGAAGATGAGGAAATAAATGGAAGACTTTTTGGAAAAAACAAACTTAAAGAGGGTGGGCTTCGGGGTGTGTATCAGGGGAAATTTGTGAGGGAAACTAATTCTGGAAATCCACAGCCCAAACTATAATCCTGCAAAAGAAAGTCAATCAGGAAAGGAGATGGTATCCCAGAAAGTGATAAGAAAGGATGGTAAATGCTAACATTATCTGAGGCCATGTTGACCTTAAATGCTGAATGATTCCACTGAATTCCAGAGCAGATAAAGTAGTAGAGCAAACATTTCTGAAGACTTTCAAATAAAAACCTCAAAACCTGCTTGGTGTCCCATCTAGAGAGTCTAGGAGTCTAGAGAGCTTAAGGGTTGCTTTCTTCTAGCTATGACCTATGAAAAGCTAGAAGGAAACTTGGGTTCTTTATTAGCATTGGCTCTCTCATAAAATTACCTGAAATTACTTTATCTATTATCTATCTATCTATCTATCTATCTATCTATCTATCTATCTATCTATCTATCTATCTATCTATCTATCTCTCTTTCTCTCTCTATCCATTAATTAATTTTTCATTCATTTGCTTATTTGTTCATTCACTCATTCATTCATTGGTTTGTTTAACTGATTATGAGTTCTTTTATCCCCAGTAGAATGTAAGGCAGGGTCTCTTTACCTGTCTCAGGCTCAGTTCCCCATCCCTAAAATGAAGGTAATCGTGACACTTAACCTCACAGGTTTGTTTTGAGAATCAAAATAGATCATGTATGTAAAGTAATTTGGAAATATTAAAATGTTATATAAATGTATTATTATTGCTGTTGCTATGTATTTATTTACTTATTTATAAGTAAATCCATTTAAAACATTTGCTTGTTTCTTAGTATCCCAGCATCTTGCTTAAAGCTACTGCTTAATGAATATTTGTTGAATTGAATTGAATTGCATTGTGGTCTGGCAGAAATTAGATTGCTTTAAAAGATAATCAGACAGCAGATGTTAAGACTTGAGTTAATGACTGTCCCACCTGCTATCTTTGAGATTTATTTAGTCTGAAACAGACATTGAGAAAGAATAGAGAAGTATAACAGATAATATTAAAGATAAATCAGAATCTGTTTTCAAGTCTTTACAAAATGGTCACATCACTGATAGGTCTATTACTGACTGCAGAACAAGGTGTTGCCAGATCTGTGCTTTTTAAACCTTGACAGTCTCTGCGTGTGTGTCTGTTTCTCACACTCATTTATGCAAATGTAGAAGACACATTTCTCCAAGGTAGATGAGTTACTCCTTTGTACATTTTAGTCTTGGAGAGTTGCACTTGCTATTGACTTACCTTGCTAGTTTGTGGCACACACAGGATTTAACGCCATATTCCTAAAGCTTGAATACACTATTATAGACTGGAGGAACAGAAGGGGAAGGCAGGAGAGGGAAGAAAGAAGGAAGAAAAGAAGGAAGGAAGGAAAGAAAGTATGAAGGAAGCAAGCAAGGAAGAAAGGAAGGAAAAAGAAGGAAAGAAAGGAATGAAAGAGGGAAGGAAAGGAGGAAGGAAACAGGGAAGGAAGGAAGGAGAGAGGGAAAAAAGTAAGGAAAAAGAGCATTTATTAAGCACTTTTTGTTTGCCACCTTTTAGTATATATAAGAGCAAAGCTATAAAGCAGAGAAATTTTGAATGACTTAGGAAATTGATCAATTCAAGGACCAAATACAATTCCAGAGTACTTATGATAAAACATGCTACCTGACAGAGAGGTGATAAACTCAGAGTGAATATTAAGACTTTTTTTTAAAAAACATGGCCAATGTAGGAATCTGTTTTGCTTGCATGCACATTTTTGCTAGTTTACTTTTACTTTCTCAATGGGGAGGGGGAAGGGAGATGATAAAGAAGGATTTTTGTTGACCCCCCCCCCAAAATAAAGTAATCTAATAAAAAGACCTATTCTCTTAAAAGCCACAGGAGCTGAATTTAGAGGGAGATTTGGTAACAGGATTTCCAGCTCTTCCATTTTATATCTTTTTTTACCCATGGAAGACTGAGTGTGGTATTTCTCCCCTCTCCCTTCATGAAAGGATAAACTGCTTAGCCACACTCAGTAGCATGGAATACAACTGCACTCCTCTGGATTCCCTGTTTTCCTCCAAAAGCTTTGTTGGCCAAGACCCTACAAATATAACAAATTGAAAACCATTAAATCTTCCATCTGGGATGGATCTCTCCCACCCAGGAGTGGATGGAGGAAGTCTATTCTAATGGGATGGCAGGACTACAGCTGCGTAATTTCTCAATGAGGGTATTACACTTGAAAATATATTTGCTTTGTGATGTCTACAGGCAATCTAGTTTCACAATAATATCATAACCACTTCCACTATCGTGCCTAGAGCCCTCCTTTTACAGCATAAGTTTCTCTTTCTGGGTGGCTCAACTTATGCTGCCTGTTCAACTCAGCTCTGTTTCTAGAGGGTTAACTGGCTCTTGTAACATCATCTCTTCTAAATCTATGCTTGTATGGAATTAATTACCAAGTTTAGGTGTGCTATACATAACCCTTAAAATTTCAAAGTATAGAAAACTTCTGATCAAAATAGAAAGGTAGAGTTAAATCCAGAAGCTTATGGTATTTTTGGGGGGGGGGAGAGAAATTTTGCACAGGGACTCAGTCCATACAAGTACTCATCTCAACCCATAGAATCTGGACCTTCTTTCAAAAAGCATGGCTCAGGTGCATCTGCCCCTACACAGGACCATCCCTAATCCATTCTGGTTATTAACAGTCTTTCCAACTTGGAAATACTCTGCATATATATTGTATTTACATTATCTATGGATATAGATAGATAGATGATAGATAGATAGAAGTATACACATAGACATATATCTGCACCTACATCTATAGCTCTATATATCTCTATAGCTCTCTCTCTCTCTCTCACTCTCTCTCTCTCTCTCTCTCTCTCTCTCTCTCTCTCTCTCTCTCTCTCTCTCTCTCAATATTTACAGATATGTAGAGTTTTAGATACATATTTATATCTGGTAGCTTTCCAGTCAACAGAGATGCCCTTCATCTGAAAAATCACTGCCGGATTATGGGCAGCTTCCCTGACAGTCTAGGAGATGTTTGGCATGTAATCCAGTACCTGCCATAGACAGCAATGGGGGATGGAATATCATTTCTAGCAATGTACTTATCAAATAATCAGTGAAAGTCAGAAACCATTTTTTGATGACTTTTGAATCATGCAATCTGAAATTTGGAAGGTAAAAGTCAACTAGTTCAATCTTGGCATAAAATCGTTGGGCTCTAAGTTTAACAAAGCTTTTTACTTACCTTATCTCATTTGAGATGGGGGTGTTGTAAAGGCAGCGCCTCTTCAGGAGTTGATTAACCTATTGGCCTCGGAAGTCCCTTCCACTTCTGACATTCAGTGGTTCATTGATCAGTAAGGTTTTTAGGAACACTTGCTTCAAGATTATCTAGTCCAACTTTCTCAGTCATCTTACAGATGAGAGCAGGTGCCCAAGGGAATGAAATTGGTTATCCACAGTTACAGTGCTAATAAGTAGCTGGATGAAAACTTGGATCCAGGTTTTCTGGCCCCATCCCTCTCTGTACAAAGTGGGCCTCTTCTAGTGTATCCCTGACAGGTTGTCACCCACTCTGCTTGAACACTTTCAATTTTCTATTGCATTACCAACTGAATTAATAAATATAAAATTCTTTTTAAATATAGATAGATGTTTGGCCTGTCATTTCATTTGTACAGGGAACTCTTGGGTAAAGAAACTTCCTCTTCAATGGAAATCAGCACCTATTTTGCAATTTATAGACTTAGAAAGGTACACCTCACTCTTTCACATGACAGCTACATTAGTGAGAGTAGAGATATTTAAATTCCGTTCCATTCTTGTGATACTAGACATTTGGGGATCAATTGTTGTACTGGAATTTGACCTGTTAGACCAGATCTGATCTATGCTTTGGTCCATTTATTTTCAGAGATGTTAATTTCCTCTGAGAGGGATTTATGGGAAGACATGGTCAATAAACATGAAGAATAAGAAGACATGGCTAAGTTGAAAGGTATACCATGGAGGAGTGCCCATACCAATGAATACAGGAATCTGCCCAAGCATCAAAGTTATTTTCCCATGTCAAGCCTGAATGAGAGGGTAAAATATACTCCCTTTGAGAGGTCCTCAATTTAGACTGTATGCATATTGTGTGGTTATCATGGCCCCTGAGAAGGCATAAACATTTACTAAAAGGCAATGACTTATGTAGAGAACCTGAAAGATCTCTATGAAGGCAAAGGGAGAACCAAGCTCTTATTAACAGGGATAGGGGAGCTAAGTGAGAAGGAGTTGATAACTGTATACAAACACATAAAGGATCTAAGTCTCAACTGGATTGAGGAGGGTTTAAGGAAGAATGAAGGGGCATGATAAGGTTAGGTTGAGGGTAAAGAAAAGGTGAACTAGACAGAAACAAAGAACTTGATGAATAAAATCAACTAAACTATAGGACAGAGGCACAAAAGCATTAAAGGAAGTCATTCTTTAATCCTTTAACTCACAGGTGGATTGACAACTGACTGAAAGGTCTAGGAGAAATGACCTCTGCTCTACCTCTGGTTTCTATAATTCAGGCATGCCATGTATGGGAATGTCTTGAATAAAATGTCCAGCCTGCTATGTTTATATGAGGTTTTCATTTGTCCTTAGGGATATTTGTAATTCACTTAAAAGCATCATTGGGCTCTTGTTGTATGGAAACTAAGACTTTCCTCTAGACTGTTTTTCTACTCAAACGTATCATCTCATCTGTTATCTCTTGTTTCTCTCTCATACAGTTTCCATAAAACCACTCCTTACTTTCCCACAGGTTCTAATTCTCCATGTTTATTTGGTTCAATTTAATTTACTTCATAGGATCACAGTTCTAGAGCTGAAAGGGACCTCAGATACCATCTAGTCCTATCTCTTATTTTTGTAGGTGAGGAAACTGAGTCCTAGAGAGATTAAGTGACAATTTAATTCAATTCAATATGTCATGTTTACTATATGTAAGATACTTTGCTAGGCTCTAGTGATATGAAGACAAAAATGAAGGCAGATCCTACCTTCAAGGAGCTTATATTCCAGTGGAATAACACAATATGATCAAATAAGTATAATGCATGGTAGGGAGAGAGGGGGGCACAGAAGCAAAGAATTCCAACCCTCAGCTCTCATGTTCCTTCTTAGTTTTCTCTTCTCTAGAAATATCTCCAGTTCTTTCAACCTTTCTATGTAGAGCTGAAACCATGATATTTTCATGGCGGTGGGTGGATCTGAGGAATTGGAGGAAGCAAGGCAGGAATAGGGGTCAGAACTCATCCCAACCTTGGATGGAGAGAGATAACTCTAGCTTCTGTACTGGGTTGAAGGAGAAGGTAATCTGTAACAGATTTTCCATAGCAAGGAAATCATAATAAAGTGGCCTGGGAATGGTTGTGCCAAATATTAGCATGGGCCAACAGAGAACCATGAGATATTGAGGCATGGTTGGCAGTTGCCATGGCAGTTAAACTGGGGAGGAAGTTTCCCCCACTCCCAAACCTCCAAAGGAAACCTCTTCCTAGGGAGGATAGATAACTCCCTTAGGTAAAGCACTTCGCCATCCTGGTGATCCTTCTTTAGAAATGTTCCTCCTTACATTCTCCCCACTCATGGGATCACAACTTAACACTGTACAACTTATTCTATACAAAAGCTTCTGGGATACAGCTATATATTTGAATATTTAAGTAGAAATGGCTCCCCTCCCCACTCCTACCCTTTCCCCTTTTAACTGTATTTTTGTATTTTGACTAACTCTTTCTTGGACGTAGTGGACATATATTGTTCTCTAAGACTGGTACCAGTTCAGAAACTCTTTAACTTCACCTTTGTTAAATAACACAGCTGTTCCTACCTCTTCATTGCTTCCATTTTTTAAAATAACACTTAATACCTCTTGCCCTTTTATATGCATTACTCTCATTTGAGTCTGAAATCAGGTCAAGGAAAGAACACTGAATTTAGCAGTTAGATGACCCAAGCAAGTCATTTCTCCTCTTTCAGTCTTCTACTCTCAACTATAAAATCAGGGAGATGAACTAAGTGGCCCTTATGGGTGATCAAGCCCATGGTTCATAGTGTCAGAGACTTAGAGCTTGAAGGGACCAATCAGTTTTAAGTTCTGTGATTCTAACAATAATATATATTGCTATATATAATATAATATAAGAATATTATATATAATATAATATAAGAATTATATTATAGATGAGGACATGGAGGTTCAGAGACAATATGCCTAAGGTCTCAAAGTTGGTAATAATAATGATAATGACAGTAATACTAACTCCATTTCTATAGTTCTCTATACTTTACAAAGTGCTTTACAAATATGTTATCTCATTAGGCCCTTACCTGGTGGTAGGTAGATGCTATTATTAGAGACAGCTCAATGGCAAAGTAGCTAGGGCACTAGGCCTGCCATTGGAAAATTGGGAGTTCAAATTCAGCTTCAGTCACTTACTAGTTGTTGATCCTAGACAGGTCATTTAATGTCTGTTTGCTGCAATTTTCTCAACTGGAAAATAGGAATTTTATAGAACCTATCTATCTCCCAGGGTTGATGTAATGACTAAATGAAATAATATTTGTAAACCACTTAGCAAGGTGGCCTGGAACACAGCAGACACATAATAAATATTTGTTTCCTTCCTTCCTTCCTCCTCCTCCTCCTCTTATTTCTTCTTCTTCTCCCCCTCTTTCCCCTCCTTTTTCTTCTTCTTCTTTTCTTTTCTTATGTAAATAAAGAAAGGAAATTGACTAAACTGCCTAAAATTAGTAATTATCTGAGGTGATGTGTGAGATTAGTTCTCCTGACTCTAAGTAGCATAGCCCCAGTTTTGTCTTGAGTCTTCTATTTTCCACATTGGTGTAATTTCCATTATATAATATTAGAGATTTAAAGACAGAAATGAGTTTAGAGGTCATTGCTTCAACTCTGACTTTACAGATGAAGGAACTGAGACCAAGAGAGGTCAAATGTCTTACACACAGTGTCATGCAGCTGCTAAAAGCGTCTGAGGCAGGATTCTCATCTAGATCTTCCTTAGTCCGAATACCACAACCTCATATCCAGAAGGCTATGGTGCCTCTTACTCAGGCTGCATCTTCAGAAGTTTGCATGTAGTTACAGAAGTAACATGTGGTTACAGGAGTGGACCATGAAGTCTGATTTTCTTCTTGGTTTTCCAACTTTGGTTGGTTATTTCCAACTTTTACCCTTCCTGTGACCTTTGACTTTGTTAAGAGGCTTCATTTCATTCCCAGTATCTCTGGTGTTGGTTTGTCATGTAGGTGGCAAAGGGAGGAAGGAGTTTATTATGATTTTCCCTTAGATCCTGCTTTGGTAATTCCAGGGGGTGTGTTGCTTTGTTATTAGAATCGTGCCTTATGTATATTTGGCTAAAGCCTCCAAAGCCTTCTGGACCCCGAGAAGAAAAAAATGAAAAATGACTATTATTGTTACCCATTCCTGCCCATGGCCCAATGTTACCACAAGTTTCTGTTCCATCTCCTCCCTCCCACTGCTCCAACCCCTAGCTTCCTTATTGGAGACCAAAGGTACAAGACAATATTTTCCTTTTTAAAAATAGCCACAGTTTAAACCAAACCACAGCTTTTAAGAACATACCTCATTTATACTACTCTTTCTTTGATTCTCCATAACAAACAATGTCCAAACTAAGGTCCCTCCTTAATATGGAAAATATTCTGGGTGGGCGGGAGTCAAAATATGAAGTCAGTCATTTCCTTAGCTCATTTTTAGGATGACAGGATGATCCCAGGACTTAGGCATTGTAGTAAAATAATGGATAGAATACAAGTCTGGGACTCAGGAGTTCTGGATTCTAATCCTAGCTCTGTTATTAAATAGAGATTTGACCTTGGGTCAGTTGCTTTGCCACTCTGGGCCTCAGTTTCCTCAGTCAAAAAAACAAGCATTTATTAGGTGACTGCTAAGTGCTGAGGACACAAACACATAACTGAATGGCAGCACAGCACAGTGGAGAGAGTGCTGAATGGGACTTCGAAAGATCTGGGTTCCAATCCTCTCTCTGCCAATTACTAGTGGCAGGATGTGGGAAGTTGGAGGCGGGGAACAAAACACATAATCTCTCTGGACTTCAGTTTCTGCACATTTAAAATGAAGTAGGAGGGGGAGGCCTCTAAGGTCCCTTCCAACTCTAAATTTGTGAAGCAGTACTTACCCTCAAGGAGCTTATATTTTATTGCAACAGAGAATATGCGTATATATGAGTACATGCACAATAAATACAAGGTAGTTACAGGGTCAATCCTATCAGCTGAGAATAAGGAAAGATGTCCTACTACACATGTTTAAGCTGAGGAAACTATGAATTCTCAGAGGCAGAGATGATGAGGAAATGAAGCAAAGCCGTGGAGGGAGGCCTAACTTGTACAAAAGTATGGAGATGAGAAGTAGAATGCCATCTTTGAAGCAAAGCCAAGCCAAATGAGGTAGCTTAATGTCAGGTTGTGAAGGGCTCTGTAAAACAAGGACTAAATGGTTCATATGTGCCCTTGCCAGCTCTAGCATTTTGTGGTTTTACATCTATAAGGATTTTCCTTTGTGCTGTGTTAGGAATTTCTGTAATGTACTTATCATGTAATACTTTGCATTCTAATTTTATGAATTGGGGTCTTATCCTACTATTAGTTTTCAGGCTGTATGAGCACAAGAACTTAATCTCATCTAAACTTTCTATCTCCCTCTAGTTCAATGATTTTTAACCTGAGATTCATAGTCGCCCCCAAGGATGCGTGGATAGATTTGAGAGGGTGCCCCTTGAATGGGAGAAAATGTCTTTATTTTCACTAGCCTGAGGTTTTCTTTTAATACTATGTGTTCATATTATGAATTTGAAAACATTCTATAGGCAAACCCACTACCTCCCAAAGCAACCTATTCCACTTTTGGAAAGCTCTAATTTATAGGAAGTTTTGAATTTTTTTATGCTTGCTTGCTTGTTTTCTTCTTGATCCACTGGAAGCAGCTAACATACCTTTCATTAGGCATTTTGTCCCCACTTCCTTAAATGTCAATGACTAGTCAGTGGTCAGTGACTATTTATTCAGCTTTCCCCCCTTATCTTTTCTTCTGTTGCATGAAGCCATCCAAGTATGATCCAGGATTTGCACATTCTTAGTAATAGAAGAAACATCACTAGAACTGAGATCAGAAACATGTCACATATTGATTAAATGGTGACATTAACATGACTAACTCATCAGTAACGAATAGTAATCAATTGAGAAAAACAGATTAATGCTATTTTTCTGCCTCTTACTACTAAGCTTTGGTAATGCTGTAATATTCTATGGTCATTGGGAGCAAATAAATCTGCTAGGGGAACATTTTTTCCAACAACGATAACTACTACTACTACTACTACTACTACTACTACTACTACTACTACTACTACTACTACTACTACTACTACTACTACTACTATTTCTCTTCCTCCTCCTCCTCCTCCTCCTCATCAAATACTTAGACTCACTTGGTCCCATATAAGATGATCAAAATTCAGTAAAGCACCTGGCTAAAAAGTGAATAACTCAATTAAACCAGGTATTTGAAATTGTAGGAATCAGGATGATGTCATGCAGAAAGCTGACCTCAAAACCAGGAAGTCCCTTTGAAGTCCCATGAAGTCCCTGGGCAAGCTCCTTTACCTCTCTAACATAAATGACAAAGAAGATGATGACCTTCTTTGATGGAGGGCACTTCTCTTTCGGAGTTCCCTAGACTAGCAAAATCACAGGTCCACTTCTATCCCCTTTGACATTGATTTTGGTCACATAATTGGTTAGAAATCACAAACAGAGCACCCCCTCCTCCAGAATTTGAAGCAAATGCCAAAATATTGTAAGCCTCTGAAACTGATCAATATGTAAGCCTCTGATACTACTAGTAATTTATATACAGTCATCCCTTGAACATCATAATTTTCCCTATTGTGGTTTTGATATATTATGGATTGGCATAAGAAATTAAACAAAAATGTTTTGGCAGTTTTCCAGAAGCTGCAGATGATATGTGAAAGCCAGGAGATGACACAGAAAAAGTCTAGAAACTCATAAATGCATAAAATATATGTATCATTGTTAAAATGCAAAGTATAACCTTGCCAAAAAGACTATTTAATGGAGAACTCACATGGGGCAGGCTATCACATGGTGGTCAGAAGAAGTGATACAAGGACACTCTCAAGGTCTCTCTCAAGAACTTTGGATTTGACTGTGCAACATGGGAGGCACTGGCACAAGACTACTCAACATGATGTGCCCACATCAGAAAGGGTGCTGTGCTCTATGAGCAAAGCAGAATTGAGACAGCACAAAGGAAATGTAGGATGCACAAATTTGGAGTATCTACCCCAAAAATTCATACTGATTATCTGTGCCCAACCTGTGGTAGAGCATTCTGAGCTCGCATTGGTCTGATGAGCCACGATCAGACACACTGAAACTTCACTTTATCATGGTGATGTCATTTTGGTCCTCTTCGAAAACGAAGGACAACCAGCCAACCAATATCAACTATCTTTTGATACCATAATAATTCAGATTTTTCTGGTGTAAATGAAAAGCCAAAAATTTTTGTGGGGATTTTCCAAATGATGAGGGTGCCATTCCTCTAACTCCCATGATGTGAAGGGGATAACTGTATAAGGAATGGCATTAGCCAAGTACAGGCAAGCCTTCTCATCCAGCTTAGAGGGTGTGAATGACTTATTGATGAGTTTGTAATTCCTTCCACATCCATTCAAGGAAGTTAGAGCAAATAAAATCATCTCCACTATCAGAGGGATAGTGGGAGGAATATCATTCTTAGAAGCTTTTCTTACAGTCAACAAAGAATTGTCTCCTACAAGTCATTGTTAAAATGATTTGGTCTTGGAGGGATACCAAACATTGGCACTTCAGCAAAACTTAATTCATCCATGAAAACAGGAATCTGAATCATCAAGGGAATATAACATCACTCAGAGCCCCACTGGGAATACATGAATCTAATATATAGATAAAATAAGGTAATGTAGTGTCAGTGAAAAAAATGAACTTAAATTCTTAGGAACTAGGTGTTCACTTAAAGAAATTTGTGTTGTTATGGGCATTGTTGCTGTTAACTGATAGCAATCTATCAAACTCTTCATGACCCCATTTTGGGGTTTTCTTCACAGAGATACTGAAGTCCATTTCCATTTTGTTCTCTATCTCATTTCACAGATGAGGAAACTGAGTCAAACAAGGTTGGGTGAATTCCCTAGGGTCACACAGCTAGTAAGTGTCTGAAGCTAGATTTGAACTCATGAGATGAGGCTTCCTGAGTCCAAGGTCAGTGCTCTACTCACTATGTCACCTAGCTGCCCCTTTATTTAAGCTATGTGAGCCATTTTAGATTCCCCTTTAGCTACTGTGGACAGATTCAATGAACATTATCTTGAGAATATCATATTAACAGATCTTCTTTGACACTATTATAGCGGTCATATTCTAAGCATTTCATCCATCTTCATCAAAGGCTATCCACAGAAATGTTGACTAGGTATCAGGCAGTGGGCTACAATGAAATGCATACTGAGTTTTCATTAAGGTGCCTTGGGTTTAATCTTTGCTTGGAAAGTATTCTACCTGTGTGACCTTGAACAACTTTCTTCTCTTAGCCTTAGTTTTCTTATTTGTTAAAATGATTCATGTAGACTGTTACCAGTAAGTTCTCTCTCAAATTTAAATATATGACCTCATGATGCCAGTTCTTTGGTAAGTACTAAATAGGTCTCATATACTACATTATTTTTGTCCTATGCTTGATGGTCAGGTGTGTTCATGTGGAGCTCAGACAGAGTGGAACCATGGGGTCAGCACAGAGATCTCAAACACTCAACTGCTAGCAATAGTCAAAAGGAAAAGACAAATGATCAAGGTAAGCGTGTTTTACTTCAGAGTCTCTATCTCAGAAATTGACTCTAATATTGTGCAGCTGCAAAATGGTTTTGTTTATGCCCCTCTTTCCATATTCCCTTATCCTGTCCCAGCAGGGGTTGTTGTAATGATCCGGGGAAACTTGAGATGAATTGGGCTTTCAGACCTGAGAGAACATTTTGACCAAGAATCATATTCCTTCCCTCTCCTTCCCACCCTCCACTCCCACACAAATCGGTCATATGGGAATGAAATGAGAGCTGAGCTATTTTGAATAAAGACTATAGAGATCATTGCCAAGATTGTTGCCAAGATAATTGCTTCTCATCTTTGGTAAATGACACTTCATGCTGTTAAATAGCTTTGCAGAACTCCCAACTTAGGAAAATGTCATGGAAGGGGAACACAGAAAGTTTTAAGAATAGAGAGGACTTAAAAAAAGGTGAAGCATAAAATTAAAAATAGCACAGGTCTCCCATGCAGTGAAGTGACTCCACATGGGATATATTGCAACATCCTCCCTCATCTTTTCTCCCTTCTGTCCCAGTGTTCTCAGTGCTTGGGCACCATTACAAACTGTCAAAGTATCAGGAAGGAAGAAAACATACATTAGTCTCTTGCATCACTGAAGTTATGTGGTTCTGGATCATCACTGTGACTCTGCTTTCTCAGAATTTCCAGCCCTCTTACTGATTACATGAGATAAAACATTTGAATGTTTCTGTGCTCAAATTGGGCAGTCTTGATCTTTGTTTCTGCCTTCTACTAATCACAGAGTTTCAGAGTTAGACAAGATCTCTCTGTAGAGCAAGGATCCTCTCCATACTATGCCGAAAGAGTTATGAAATTTTGCTTATCCTTTGGTCTAGCAACCTTTGGGTTTTATATCCCAAAGACATCCAAAAAAGGGAAAAAGACCTATTTGTACTACATATGTATATAATACACATATACATACATATACACATATATACACACATACATATACATGTATACATACATATATATATGTATATATGTATACATATATATGTATCAGCTCTTTTGGTAGTGTCTGAAAATTAGAAATCAAAGTAATGCCCATCAATTGGGGAATGACTATGACTAAACAAGCTATGGTATATGATTTCAATGGAATATTACTATACTATAAGAAATGACAAGCAGGATCACTTCAGAAAAGTCTGAAAAGACTTATGTTAACTGATGCATAGGACAACATTGTATGTAGCAATAGCAATATCATTCATTAAAAATCTGCGAAGGACCTAGCTATTCTCAACAATGCAATGATCCAAGACAATCTCAAAGGACATGGTGAAGCATATTGTATGCCTCCTGAGAAAGGATACTATTGTTTGAATATAGACTGAAGCATGCTTTTTAAAACTTTTTTCATTTTTTTCTTTCATTCAGGTCTCCTCATACAAAATGACTAATGTGGAAATATTTACATAATTACAGATGTATAACCTATATCTGATTGCTTACTATCTCAGGGAAGGGAAAGGGAAGGAAGGGAAGAAGGGATAGAATTTGGAACTCGAAACTTTAAATACAAATATTTTTTTAAAAATTAAGGAGAAAGCCTTCTGCATGCTACAGCCAATCACAAACCAGAAAGCAGGCTTTCCTTGAAGACCTCCAAAGTAGACAAACCCGCTACCGCTCAAGGCAAACTATTTCACTTTTGAAAAGCTCTAATTCATAGGAAGGTTTTTTGTTTTCTTTTGCTTTCCTTCTTACATCAAGCTAAAATTAACCTATTTGCAGCTTCTACCCATTTCTCAAGGCTATACCCTTTGAGGCTAAGCAGAAAAGTTCAATCAGTCTTCCACATGACAGCCTTTCAAATACATGAAGACAAATTGTTCATGCTTTGCCAAATCTTCCCTTTTCAGACTAACCATGCCTGGGGTTCCTTCAAGCACTCCTCACATGGGATGGGCTTGAGGACCTCCCTCTCCCCCTCCCCCACGGTTGTCCTTCTCTGAATACTCTGTCAAGTTTATTGGTGTCCTTTCCCATACCCAGAGCTGAATATAATATGCTAGACTCTTTTCTGATCAAATCAGAATACTGCAAAATTATCACATCAGTAATGTGTCACTTAATTTAGCTCAGTATCACATATGGTTAGAGAGGCAATATAAATTGTCTATATATATATATATATATATATATATATATATATATATAGGTATATACAGCATAGGATAGGATAGGATAGAATAGAAGCAGTATCTATTACTGTAGAATAACTGATAGTGACAAAAACTTCAGGTCCCAGACTGCTTCTAGGGTAGATCTTCCAATCAAAAATATAGGAGTATGCTGTGAGCTCCTTGAGATCAGAGATCATCTTTTGTCTTTTGTTGTATCATCAGGACAGCATAGTGTCTGGCACATGCTTCCATTTAATTAATGTTTATTGGAACAGCTAGGTGGCTTAGCAGATTGAGAGCCAGGAGTAAAGGCAAGAAGATCTTCCTGAGTTCAAATCTGGTCTCAAACACTTATGTGACCCTGGGCAAATCACTTAACCCTGTTTGCCTCAGTTTCCTAATGTATTAAATGAGCTGGAGAAGGAAATGGCACACTGATCTCTGCTAAGAAAACAAAAAATGGGGTCACAAAGAGTCAGACATGACTGAAAAACACCTGAACTGAAACAAGTACTTTTTGACTTAACTCAGTCATTCAAATCTTGGTGATATATGAATGAGCACATGAGCACCACCTATTATTTATTATTTTCTCTACATCTAGTACATGTCTTTAGGCAATTTAAGTTAGTTATTGAACCTGAATTGTTGCACTAGAATGGTCTGGATGAACTACAGGAAGCAGAGAACATGGTTCCTGAATCCATGAAAGGCCTGCTCATTTCTTATTTCAATGGATGTATGATACATATATTGCCTGGATTCACAGACTTTTGGTCCCTGACTTATTATTATTGTCTTATCCTTAGCTTTCATGAGGGTGTAAGAGCCATATGGAGTCTGACTGGGGCAGTAGAAAAGCAGTGATCCATTGGAAGTCAGATGACCCAAGTTCAAACCTAGCTCTGACTTTTACTTCCTGTATGTCTATAGACAAATCACTTCCTCTCCCTGAGTCAGGATTCCCTAAGGCCCTTCTCAACTCTTTATTTATGATCAAATAGGAATTGATTGGCTTTGAGCATGATGTAGAGTTAGTAGGAGAAAGGTTAGCCATATAATATGAATCATAATCTCTGAAATCTCACATTTACATCAGAATAGGTGGTAATAGAATTGGGAAACAACCATCCATGGTAGAATGACACAATCACTTTTATAAAAAATTGGTAATTGAGTTAGCCCTAACTATCTCCACATTCAATTGTGAAATGATCAGTAATATGACTACTGTCAAAATTTCTGATGGCAACAAACAGAATCAGAGTAGAAAGACATATGCAAAAAAAAACTGAGGTAGGGTTTGAGGAGTGGTGATCCATGAGATTTCAAGGAAGTCAGGAAGAACTACGCAAATATGGAATTGCCTTAAGAGATTCCTGAGATTTTCAATACCTACAATCTCGTTATGAGGATAAAGTGTAATATGTCTGCTAAACAAGAAAGTTCATTGGCTTTTAAGTGTTATAAAATAGAATTACAGTGTTTAGAAGGAAGATAACGATCTCACTCAACTCTGCCCTGATCATATCATAGCTGAAATATTGTGTTCACTTCTGGGTGCCACAATTTTGTAGGGGGCATTGTGGAGAGACTGAAGTGTGCACAACTAGAAGCAGATGAATAAAACAATCCAGAAATAAAGTGACATCCACTGGACTCTGGGAAGAGGAGATTTCAGAGAGTTCAGAGAAAGGATAGATAGGATCCCATGGCTGAAAATTCTGTTCAGCCAAGGTAAAATAGAAGCTCGAGAGAGAAGTCACAAAGAGAAACAAGTCTAATAAGGAGGTAATATTGAAATATCTGAAGAGACCAATGTGGATGCAAAGGGAACTCAACAACCAACCTCAGATTAAAAACAACAAAAATAACAAACAAACAACAACTGTATACAGAGGATAAAAGAAAAAACTGAGTAATAGAATGAATACAAAAGTGTGTCTTTTATTAAGAATAATGTCAAGTGGGTTAAAGTTTTGTGGGGGAAGTCAATTGATAAAGGGGTTGCCCTTTGATCTAGCATCATTACTACTAGGTCTGTATCTGAAAGAGATTAAAAAAGTGAAAAGTACCTATTTGTATAAAAATATCTATAGTAGCTTTTATTGTGGTGGCTAAGTATTGGAAACTGACAGCATATCTATCATTCGGAAAATTGTTAAACAAGTTGTAGTACGTGATTCTGATGGAATATTATTGTACTATAAGAAATGAGAAGCAAGCTGGTTTCAGAAAAACCTGCAAAGACTTACATGAACTGATGTAATAGTGAATGATAGCTATTCTCAGTAATCCAGTGATCCAAGATAATTCCAAAGGATTCACTGTGAAAAATGCTATCCATCTCCAGAGAAAGAACTTATGGAGGCTGAATGTAGATTGAAGCATACTTTTTTTCACTTTCATTACTATTTCTAGGTTTATTTATTTATTTGTTTTGCATTTTCTTTCACAACATGACAATGTGGAGAAAATTAAAAAAAGGAAAATAAAAAAATACAAAATAAAGAAAAATAAAAAAAGGTTTGTGGTTTGTTCTTTCATTTTTTGTATCTATTTTAGGAGGAATCCAAGAGAGGATAGAGGCATCCCTTAGTTTGATGAGACAATGATCCCTGATAGCATAGGGGCATAGATCTGTAGCTAGAAGAGACTTCAGAGGCCCTCAAGTCTAAGCATCTCATTTTATAGATGAATAGACTAAGGCTACACTAGAAGGTTAAATGTCTTGGTCAATGTCTCACAGGTGATAAGCACCATAGGCAGGATTTGAATTTGGGTCTTCTCAGTCAGAGAGATCTTTCCATTGTTCTTTATTGTATTACCTCCCACAGAAAAAGACAGAGTTGCTTAATTGTTATTTTACTCTATTTTCCACTGGAAGTTATAGAATAAAGGTGACTGACTAGAAGGTGACACCTAAGATAATTAAGGAGCTAGTAAGAGAATAGTTAACTAAAAATAATGTTGAGCATTTCTATAACAATTTAAATTTTGTAAAGCACTTTACAAACTCATTATTTCACTTGATCCTTACAGCTACACTAGGAAGCAGGTGCTATTAATTATTCTCATTTTAGAGAATAGAAAACTGAGGCAGACAGAGGTTAAGTCATTTTCCCAGGCTGTAACAAATCATAAGAATTTGAACTCAGATCTTCTGAAGTCCATGTCCACCACCATACCAGCTAACCACCATTGTAGAATTCGACTGCCCTGGACAAGACAAAATACAGACTTGGTTATTAAGGGGAAAAAGACAGAAGAGTTTGTTGGGCTTCTGTCAATGGTATTTGAAAGATTGTGGAGAATTGGAAAGATCCTCCAAGCCTAGAGCAAACAAATGGTTTCTTGAGGGTCACAAAAGGGAAGAGAATAGGGTCCATAAGCCAACTGGTCCCTGATTGCTGAGAAAACCTAGTGATGCTGTGAAGATCAATATATCATAGATAAAACCCCTTACAGATCTCAAAGTGCCGTATAAATGTTGACTATTATTGTGGTTATTTTTGTCTCAAGACTATGCAATCCTAATAGTTAACATCAGTTTCCTCCTTATAAAATGCAAAAGGTAGTCTACATGGTTTCTAAGATCCCTTAGAATGCTGAATACTATGATAGATCCAGCGAACATACTTCCCTTTTACCTGATGGTACAAGTACACACTGGCTTGTTTTTTAATGATAATATTGGGGATCATTAAACTGCAAACCCTGCCTAAAGCTAAGAAAAGGACATAAGTATTATTACCATTAGGAACATAATATCCCAAATCTCTAAGCTCTATTTATTAAGTAGATTAATGTTCTAGATAATTCTATATTATCTCTGAATTCATGTAATCCTCAAACCCAGCCATAACTAGGGTGAAGTTGTCATTACTTTGCCCAAAGGGAAGGTGGCAAATTTGGAGAGCACTAACCGTCTTTGCCCTCCTTCAGCAGTTTGAAACAATAGAATTAATCACTTAGCGCTAATAATTAGTTAAAATAGGAAAGTACCTGGTGGTGATCTGGCCTGAACTCCCTTCTTTGCTCTCACCATCACCTTGATGGCCTATTTCTTGCCAATTTTCCTAGGTGCTGCTTGAGGTATTTGCCACAGGCACAAAACAATCCTGAGTTACTGCCTAGCCCTTAAACCATCCACAAAATGTCAGAATATGACATGTTATAACAAAGGATTTCCTGTGTTGTTTGCTCTGATTTCAAATTCCTGACCATTAGCAAGAAACAGACCAGCTATTTATTCTGTTTCCATGAGACCAGACCCCTCTCCCAGTACATAAGTCTGTTTCCCTGGAGGAACTTTATTTTCACTGTAAAATTTTGCTTAGGCACCAGCAAATCTATCCTCACTTACAAGGCTCTTTAAATCACAACCCATTTACCTCTGTGTTCAGACGACATGGCAACAAAGAGTCAGATTAATTTTTTGTGAACTGAAGGCTGTCTGACTTCCTTCACAACACCCTTGCTTTAGTTATTACCATGATTTGTTTCCTCATAAAAATCTTGTCAGATGACTCCCAAGTACAGGGTGGTTGAAGTGCCTTTGGAAATATGATTCTATGAATTCTCAAAGGTTCACTTGAAACGTATATCTACCATCTGCTTTACGTGATAGTACACAAGTTGACATCTAATATCTTATTTGATGTTTGTATCTCATTTAATGTAAAATTCTATTTTACACATTCATAAAAATCTAGAGAGCACAGTCTTGTTTTATAGTATCAGAAGATCACCCTTGTCTGCTTTCCATGCACAGTTATAACATCAGGCCATTTCCACCCCTTCCAGGGTATATGATGACATGGTAGAATGCTTTGATTCATTGAGAATTTTTCATGAACCCATCATTTTCTGGTGCACTTTCATACTTCGTGATGCCCAGCAGGTTTAACCAGTAAATGTAATAATGATGAATTCACTTCAAAGGGAAAAAGAAAACCCAGCGAGAAGGATCAAAAGGCCTTTCGTAGAGTGCTCCGGACATTTCAATTTGCAACCTGAGCTATATCTGCCTCAGCTTGATTTGTGCAAATTTCCCAAGACAGAGAAGAAAGGAGATGTTGGAAAAAGTTATGAGTCTGATAAAATGAAATATTCCTTGGAACAGTTTTTTTTGGTGGTAGTAATGAACTAGAAAACAATGTAGAAATCCAATCATTAAGAAATGATTGAACAGTCATAGAATGTGAATTTAGCACAATATCAGAGAGCTTTGAAGTGACACAGTGGGTAAAGAGACAGACTTAGAACCAGAAACACCTGTGCCCTGTGTTCAAATCCTACCTCAAATGGATTTTTCAGTCTTCAATTTTTCTCTCATCCAAACCTAGAGACATTCAAGTCTGCTCTGAGGAAAAAGCACTGTAATCATTAGATAAGATTAGAAATTATAAAGTAACCAGAAATACTGAAAAGAGATGAAGGACATAGATTTAGTGATAGAAAGGCCCTCTGAGGCAAGTCCTGACCCCTCTCCCCATGAAAGGCACTTTATCTGTCCAGGCCTCATTTTCATCTTCTGTAAAATGAAGTTGAGCTAAATTGCCTCTGACATCCCTTCAAACTTTAAATCTAAAATGCCCTGAATATTAAAAAAGAATTCAGGAAAACACAAGGAAACATTAAGGAATGAAGCATTATTAAGCATCCATTATATGCCAGGCATTGTATTTTGTATATATCATCTCATTTGATCCTCACAACCCTGGGAAGTAAGTGTTATTATTAGCTCCTTTTAACACAGAAAGAAACTGAGACAAGCAGAGTTTAAATTAATTGTCCAGAGTCACATGGCTAGAAAGTGTCTGAAGTCAGATTTGAACTTAGGTTCTCCTTACCCCACATCCAACATTCTAACTGTTGCACCTAGCTGCCTCAACCTGCATACTTCATACAGTA
Source organism: Notamacropus eugenii (assembly GCF_028372415.1). NCBI lineage: Eukaryota > Metazoa > Chordata > Mammalia > Diprotodontia > Macropodidae > Notamacropus > Notamacropus eugenii. Next base: position 122,970,970 of record NC_092875.1, read on the forward strand.
AAGCGAACAAAAGAGAAAATAAATCCAAATACTGAGTAGTTATAATGACCCATCATGAGCTGGAGCAAAGAAGAGGAAATGCTATTCTACTTTCATGAGACATGAGGGACAACAGGTATTAAGTGTTGCACATCTTAGCATTGGCTGGGTCAGTTTTGCTGGTTTTCCTTAACCATTTTTCTTTGTTACAAGGAAAGAATAGCTGGAAGGTGGGATAAATATAATCAGAGATTATCATAACATAAAAATAAAAAGTATCAGTTAAACTAAAAAAAAAAAAACTAGAGTAGATTTTTAGCATATCTATTATGACCATTAATTTCCTATAATTATTATAACTGACTTGTTTATTAAATTCTCCATTCTCCCAGTTCTTCTCATCTCCTCTTTTGAATCTCAATTCTCATACATAGGACTCCTGGAGATTCCCACAGTGTGTGGCACTCCAAAAATAGGACCCTAATACCCAAATGCTGCCCATTTTTCCAGTTTTGTTATGGAAGCAGCAATCTTTTTCAGGCACTGTTGTCAAAGGTACATTATCTGAGAAGCAACAAGATAAGTATTCTTCATGTAAAAGGGAAAGGGAGGTTGGAAAACATTCAGCTACATCAAAGAATTATAGATAGAGAAGTGAAAGCAAAGTTCACTCAACACACTTTTTAAAGATGAGGAAATTGAGGGCCTGAGATGTGAACGATCTGGCTACATAGGCTCTAGTTCAAGCCAAGATCTTTTGACTCCAATTCTAAACTCTTTCACAGTATCATGATGACTATACCAACGTCATTTTTAGACTTACAGAATATTTTCACATACTGGGTTTTCCCTCTGTTTTTGGTAAGAAAGAGTTGGTCAGATGGAGGACCCTTTGTAAAAGGCAAAATAAATTTTCTTTAGTCTAGACACATTTTTCTGACCTTCAGTTTTCTTCAATCCAACCCTACAAATTCCTCAGTTTACCCTAAATGAAAAACACTAGGGTCATAGATAAGAATAAAAGAGTCAAAAACCCTGAAATAAATGTAAGTATAGAACATAGATCCACAGAAAGACAGTGTTCTCAGAAGCTATCTTATCTGAACTATTCATTTTATAGATAATCAAACAGAGGTTTGTCAGACATTCAGTCAACAACCATTTTTAAAGATCTTACTATGTGCCACTCACTATGCTAAGTGCTGATAATACATAAAGAAAGGCTAAAAAATTTAGTTTATACCCTCAGATCATATATATTTTGATGAAAGAGTTATAGAAATAACTCAGTATATAAAAGAGTGGATGAAGGTAATTTAGAGGGAAGAGTCAGCCATTGAAGGTATTTGAGTGAAGCTCTAAAGCAAGCTATGGAAACCAAGAGGCAAAGCAGAATACAATGGAGTTTGTTCCAGGCATAGCCAATGCAAAAACACAGAGATGGGAGATGGAGTGGCCTGTGTGAGTAACAGCAATATGATATATTTAATATCAAAAATATACATGAGAATGGTATTAGTAGGATATTTATATAAATATAAACTTAAGAAAATATGTTAGCAATGTATAATATTAGTTTTATCTCTCTGTATGTGTGCGTGTGTGTATATGTATATATGTATATACACATATGTGTGTGTGTGTGTATGTGCGTTGGCCATGATATTTATACATACAGAAATATTTTCTTCAGTAAGCTTTTGAACCTCCTTTTCCATTTGGATAATTCTGCTTTTTAAAGCATTCTTCTCCTCACTGGCTTTTTGGACCTCTTTTGCTATTTGGGTTAGTCTATTTTTAAAGATGTTATTTTCTTCAGCATTTTTTTGGGGTGTTCTTTAACAAGCTGTTGACTCGTTTTTATGATTTTCTTGCATCATTCTCATTTCTCTTTCCAATTTTTCCTCCACCTCACTTACTTGATTTTCAAAATCTTTTATGAGCTCTTCCTTGGCCTGAGACCATTGCATATTTGTTTTAGAGGTTTTGGATGCAGAAGCTTTGACCTTTATGTCTTCCTCTGATGGTATGTATTGTTCTTCCTCAATCGAAAGGATGGAAGAAAATGCCTGTTCACCAAGAAAGTAACCTTCTATGGTCTTATTTTTTCCCCTTTTTTGGGCATTTTCCCAGCCAGTTGCTTGATTTTTGAGTCTTTTGTCAAGTGAAGGGTATACTCCAAGGACCTGTAAGTTCTCAGTTCCTCCAAGGTGGCACAGTCAAGGGAGGGGAGTTTACTACTTTCCTGGCCTATGCTCTGGTTTGGGAGCAACCACAAGCTTTTCTGCCTAGGATCCGTAAGTAGAATTCCCTCTCCAGAGCCTCCACCACCTCCACCAGTCAGTGATCCTCCTTATCCCAGGGCTGCCACTCAGGACTGAAACCCAGATCAGCCACTCAATTCCCCCAGTGTCTTTAGGTTGAAGGCTCTGCTACCACAGTGATTTCTGCTGCCCGAGGGCTGGCTAGGGCAGGACCCTGCTCCCTTCTCACACAGTTGAAAGAACTTTCTCACTGACCTTTGAAGCTGTTTTTGGCATTTGTGGATTGAGGAATCTGGGAACCACACAGTTGCTGTCCATGATTCCAGCCTCCTGCAGTCCTGTCTGTGCTGTGCTGCCAGGCCAAGGCTGGGCTGAGCACCATGGGTTGTACTCTGCTCTGAGCCTGGTGTGATAGACCTTTCCGTCAGCCTTCCAGGCTGCCTTGGGCTGGAAATCTCTTCCACTCTGTTGTTTTGTGGCTTCTGCTGCTCTAGAATTTGTTTAGTCTTTTTATACAGGTATTTTATGGGCTCCTGGGGGAGAGCTTCTACAGGTCCCTCCTTCTAGTCCTCCATCTTGGCTCTGCCCCTGATATTTATACATGTATATCATGACCAACACATTTATTTTGCTTGGTCATGTTTGTAATGGTTTTTGTATTCAAATAAAAATATTCATCTGTACATATATTTATACATTTGTAGAAAACCAAAACATACATGTGTGTACATATATGTGCATGCATAGGTATATATACACATATGTATCTTATACATACATACGCATACATACATATACACATACATATACATACATATACATACATATGTATATCACCCATGCCCCCATCTATGCTGATTTTTTCACCTGTGTCATAAGGCCATGAAACATTTTGGTTGTTTTGATTGTAATGACACAACTTCTGACTAGTATAAAATAACATATTCATTCTTCACTTCATAATAAATATAATTAAGTTAAAGAATCTTGGAGGAGCAAGGGATCAAAAATCATATAATTAAATAGTTTAAAAACTAAGGATAAGGTCAAGAAAGGAAAAGAAAGAGATAAGGAGGAGGAAAACTTAAAAAAAAGTAAGAAGAAAGGGGAAAAGGAAGTGGTTACTGGGAATCACTTCAGTGAAGATCTTCCAGGATATAAATGTCTCTGACAAAGATGTGGTACCCAGATCTATTGTGGAAGAAGAAGAGGGAATATGACCATGCTGCAGTGTGAGCAATTAGATATAGGAAAGGACTTCTTGCCAATGAGCCCTGATTTTCCAAATGAATTCGTAAATTTGAGGTTTTTGGAAAAAAATGACTTTCTGTCTGAAGCAACAAGGCTTAATAGAAAGCAATTATTTTTTGCCTTATTGTCAAAAAGACCTGGGTTCAAATCCTACCTCTGATGATGACTAGTTATATTTCTATAGGCAAGTCAACTAACTGCTCTGAGATTCAGTTTCCTAATATGTTAAATGGAAATGATAGTGCATAGTACCTATGTAATAATATCCAGGTCAGGTTTAAGTCAAATAAGATTATATATGTGAAATATTTAAAATGTTTTCTGAATTTTAAAGTTCTATATTTTTTATCTGTGATCCTGTTTAAAAGCCTTTCAGAGAAGGAAGAACCCAAAGCTTTAGTTTCTATTTCATACCTAAATCTGGTGGTGCCAGAGAGTCTTCCTTACTCTAAAGTCAACTCTCTATTTACTAAACCACATGGCTTCTTAGGATGAGATATAATATTATATAATATATGATATAACAACATAAGACATGACATAATAATACAATACAATATTTTATATTATATATGTCATATATTTATCTCAAAGTGCTCATTCTAATTTGAAATCTTGAATAAAATCTATGAACAAATGGGAATATTATCTTGTGATCTGAGATAGCACCTTATAGGGTGTGCTATTTTTATCCCAATTTTCCTGTAGGATTTGAAGAAATTGAATCCCTCCAAAGGCTTTTGCAGATCCTGGCTTTCTTGCTCACATCTGGCAGGACCCTCATTGCTTCATACATCTGGCACAGCCTACCATGTTTCATCTTGGCCTGTCTCACAAGGGAAGCTGATTGAATAAATAAACTTGAGTATGCATGTGGTCACAGAAAGACTTTTATGGAACACAGTTTAGCAAAAACAACAGATGCCCATCATTCTATTGTTTCTGTTTCTCAGTTACGGAATTGACCTGGAGCTGTATACTGTCAGATCCTCACTGTCTTGCCTCAGCTCATCCTTGCCCTAGGAAGAATTTCAGTCTAGCAGAGGCTTGGGCGATTCCTGGATAAAAATGATGTTGGGTATTTTCAAGGACTTGGTCTTTTCTAGAGGAAGCAAGAAGGGAACCTGGCATTTATTGCCTACATGACCTTCAGAGAGTCACTTAATCTCTCTAGTCCTCAGTTTCCTCACTGATTCAACGTGATAGGTGTTGCTTGAGGTCCCTTCCAAGCTCCATGATATTATGCTTTTATAACTGTTCCTGGGGTCTTGTAGTCTCTCCACTTGGCAGTTTTTGTGAAAGCATCAGAAAAAAATAATACAAAAATTTGTATCCCCAGTGCCTAGAATTATGCCTGAGATATGGCAGGTCTATTTAATATTTGTGGAACAGAACTGAATTAAATTTCTTGTTCTGCTTCAGTATATCAATGATCTTGCCAATGTGGCTCCTTTCTGCACTGGTAGATCTCAATATACCCATGCCTTCTCATCCTGAATGATCTCAGTCTATCTTCTGCCAAATCTACTCTAAAGATCCATCTAACTTGCTAAAGGACTTCCTCTCTGTCTTTGTGCACTATACGCAAGAGAACAATATGTTTGTCCATCTATTAGCCCTTGCTTTTGCTCCATATAATAATTAATAGTAATAGCATTTATGTAGCTCTTTAATGTTTGCAAAGCACTTTCCAAATATTATTTCATTTTAACATCATAATTCTAGATGTTAGGTGCTGCTATTATCTCCATTTTATAGATGTGGAAACTGAGAGATTAAATGATTTGCCAAGGGACACACAGCTAAGTGTCTAAGATTTGAATGCTAGATCTGAACTCAGTTCTTCTGATTTCATATCCAGTGTTCTATTTACTATGCTACCAAGCTGCCAGACTGGGTTAGAAGAGCAAGCCTTAGAAAATATATCTACTAGTGTTTTTGTGGGAGTGGTAGAAACTGCTCTTTGTTTTAAGCTGTGTACCTTAATTTCACTAGTGTCATTTCATGGAGTTCTATATCTCCCCCACTGACCCTGGAATGGCAGCTCTCCATTAAACCTAAGGAATATCAAACCAAACTAAGACGTTTCTTGTAGGTGTTGCTATGCCTTCTTTTCCTGATTACTGCTGATTACTTAAATAATAAAGATCATTCCCTTCTTCTGTCTCTGTCTTCTCACTATAAACCATTCAGCTTCCTTTCACTTCTGGTCACTGTGAAGGGTAATGAAAAAAGCATCGCTTTCTAAAATTCAATTATGAATTTACCTTTCTATCTGTGTATTTAGGTCTAATGTTTATCAATTTCCCACCATCCTCCTCTTAAATGATCATCACTCACACTCCTTAGACTTCCATTTTGTGCTATATTTTACTCTGTGTACCTGCTCTTGCTGTCAGCTATTTAAAAAGTTGGAGAAAAGTATGGAAAGGTGCACAACATGTTGTATCATGTGTTCATAGATATACAATTGAAAATGACCTGCGAAAAAGAATTCTAGATGGAGATATGGGAGGAACTATCTAGAGGTTACCTAGTCTGGTCCCTTCATTTTATAAATTAAGAACCTGAAACCCAGAGATAGGTGATTTGTCCAATGTTACATTGGCAATAAGAAACAAAGATAAGATTTGTGCCCAGATATTTGGACTATAAATCAGTCTTTTGATTTTTTGAGTTTTTCATTTGTTTCAGTTGTGTCCAACTCTTTGTGACCCCATTTCAAGGTTTTCTTGGGAAAGATATTGGAGTGGTTTGACATTTCCTTCTCCAGCTAATTTTATAGATAAGGAAACTGAGGGAAACAGGGTTAAGTGTATGGCCCAGAGTCACACAGCTAGTAAGTATCTGAGTTTAGATTTGAACTCAGGAAGATGAGTCTTCCTGACTCCAGATCTGACACTCTATTTACTTTGCCAGCCACATGTCCTCTCTTCTTTCCAGTACCATGCATTTCTCCTGAATACCCTGACACTACACATATATACATACATAAATGCACATACACACAATACACATGTGTATACATACATACACACAGACATACATATCCATTCATATATATATAGACACAAATACACAGAATCACATACACAGATGGATCCCAAATATGTCTTGCATCCCAAGTAAAGTCACCTGGCAACCTGGGACAAGAACCCAAGTCTCCTAACTCATAGACCATTATATTTCCCATTGTTTCCCTCTGATATCTCTTTAAAAAAGATTTCATTCAAAAAATCTGTGAATCTAAATATTTTGAATGCTGGTATGAATGTGATATATTAGACCAATAGTTCTTAAATTGTAGTCTGGGGATTCCTATAGGTCCCTTTTTTTGGTGGAGTGGGACTATGAGGTCAAAGACATTTTCACAATAGAACAGGTATTTTAATGTCTTTGATGGCAAGTACGGTGGTGCAGTGGATAAAGTGCCAGACCTGGAGCCAGAAAAACCTCAGTTCAAATCCAGACTCAGACATTTACTAGGTGTGTGACCTTAGGCAAATAACTTAACCTTCATTTGTCTAATTGAGCTCCCTGCCTCTGGTTGCTTCATATTCTAATCCATTATCCACTCAGTTACCAGGTCATTTTCCCAGACTGCAAGTCTGACCATGTCTCTCAGCAAACTCCCTATTACTTCTCAAATCAAATATGGAGTCATTTGTTTAACATTTGAAACTTTTTACAATCTGGTCCCTTTCTGGTTTTGCAGTTTATTACATACATTCCATTGTCCAGGTATACAACTGATGCTCAAAAATGATACCCCAGTCTCATGCTATATGTCTCTGCACTGGCTTCCCCCATGTCTGAAATGTTCTCCTCTTTACTTTTGTCTCTTAGAGTCCTCAGTGTCCAGCAAGACATCATGCCCAAGGTGGGGCAGAGCCAAAATAGCGGAGTAGAAAGACGCACATACATATAGCTCCGAACCCACAACCCATAGAACATCTGTAAAAAGGAACTCATGGTGAATTCTGGAGCAGCAGAGGTCACAGAACAGTGGAGCAAAGGACATTTCTGTTCCAGAGGGACCTGCAAACCTCTTGCAAAAGGTCCTTCACGCCGCGGACTGGGCACCGTGGACTGGGAGCCGAGCACAGCCCTGCCGCGCCCGTGGCGCTGAGAGGAGCAGATCTGAGCAGGCTTCAGGGATGGGATCTCCAGCGGCTGGGCAGGTCCCTCCACCTACAGGTGACAGGGGTCAGTGAGAGGGTCTCTTTGGTGGGTCGAGAGGGGAGTGGGGTGCCCCCATAACTCAGGCCCCCTCGGGAGGCAGCAGCTGAGGCAGCAGCAGACCAGGGCTCCCCAAGCAGGCAGGAGCCTGGATCCATTGTTGAAGGTCTCTGCATAAACCCCCTGAGGAAACTGAGCCTGAGAGGCGGCCCTGCCCCCACCTGAGCACCTGAACTTAATCTCACACTGAATAGCAGCCCCACCCCCAGGGAAGCCCTGAGGCTGGGAAGCAGCATTTGAATCTCAGACCCCAAGTGCTGGCTGGGAGGATCAGGAGGCAAGCTGGGTGTGAGGAGAATATTCAGAGGTCAAGTCACTGGCTGGGAAAATGCCCAGAAAAGGGAAAAGAAATAAGACTATAAAAGGTTACTTTCTTGGGGAACAGGCATTTCCTCCCTTCCCTTCTGAGAGGAAGAACAATGCTTACCATTAGGCAAAGACATAGAAGTCAAGGCTTCTGTATCCCAGCCCACTCAATGGGCTCAGGCCATGGAAGAGCTCAAAAAGAATTTTGAACATCAAGTTAGAGAGGTGGAGGAAAAGCTGGGAAGAGAAATGAGAGACATGCAGTCAAAGGATGAACAGCAGGTCAGCACCCTGCTAAAGGAGACCCAAAAAAATGCTGAAGAAAATAACACCTTGAAAAATAGACTAACTCAATTGGCAAAAGAGGCTCAAAAAGCCAATGAGGAGAAGAATGTTTTAAAAAGCAGAATTAGCCAAATGGAAAAGGAGATTCAAAAGCTCACTGAAGAAAATAGTTCTTTCAAAATTAGAATGGAACAGATGGAGGCTAATGACTTTATGAGAAACCAAGAAATCACAAAACAAAACCAAAAGAATGAAAAAAATGGAAGATAATGTGAAATATCTCATTGGAAAAACAACTGACCTGGAAAATAGATCCAGGAGAGACAATTTAAAAATTATGGGACTACCTGAAAGCCATGATCAAAAGAAGAACCTAGACATCATCTTTCATGAAATTATCAAGGAAAACTGCCCTGAGATTCTAGAACCAGAGGGCAAAATAAATATTCAAGGAATCCACAGAACACCGCCTGAAAGAGATCCAAAAAGAGAAACTCCTAGGAATATTGTGGCCGAATTCCAGAGTTCCCAGGTCAATGAGAAAATATTGCAAGCAGCCAGAAAGAAACAATTCAAGTATTGTGGAAATACAATCAGGATAACAAAAGATCTAGCAGCTTCTACATTAAGGGATCAAAGGGCATGGAATAGGATATTCCAGAAGTCAAAGGAACTAGGACTAAAACCCAGAATCACCTACCCAGCAAAACTGAGTATAATACTTCAGGGGAAAAATTGGTCTTTCAATGAAATAGAGGACTTTCAAGCATTCTTGATGAAAAAGACCTGAGCCGAAAAGAAAATTTGACTTTCAAACACAAGAATGAAGAGAAGAATGAAAAGGTGAACAGCAAAGAGAAGTCATAAGGGACTTTACTAAAGTTGAACTGTTTACATTCCTACATGGAAAGACAATATTTGTAACTCTTGAAACTTTTCAGTATCTGGGTACTGGGTGGGATTACACACACACACATGCACACACACACACACACACACACACACACACACACACATAGAGACAGAGTGCACAGAGTGAATTGAAGAGGATGGGATCATATCTTAAAAGAGTGAAATCAAGCAGTGAGAGAGAAATATATTGGGAGGAGAAAGGGAGAAATGGAATGGGGCAAATTATCTCTCATAAAAGAGGCAAGCAAAAGACTTATTAGTGGAGGGATAAAGAGAAAAACATGAAGTCTACTCTCATCACATTCCACTAAAGGAAGGAATAAAATGCACACTCATTTTGGTATGAAAACCTATCTTACAATACAGGAAACTGGGGGATAAGGTGATAAGCAGGGTGGGGGGGATGATGGAAGGGAGGGCATGGGGAGGAGAGTGCAATTTGAGGTCGACACTCATGGGGAGGGACAAGATCAAAAGAGAATAGATATAATGGGGGATAGGATAGGATGGAGGGAAATATAGTTAGTCTTATACAGCACAACTATTATGGAAGTCATTTGCAAAACTATACAGATTTGGCCTATATTGAATTGCTTGCCTTCCAAAGGGAAGGGGTGGGGAGGGAGGGAGGTAAAGAAGTTGGAACTCAAAGTGTTAGGAACAACTGTTGAGTAATGTTCTTGCCACTAGGAAATAAGAAATACAGGTAAAGGGGTATAGAAAGTTATCTGGCCCTACAGGACAAAAGAGAAGATGGAGACAAGGGCAGAGAGGGATGATAGAAGAGAGAGCAGATTGGTCATAGGGGCAATTAGAATGCTTGGTGTTTGGGGGGGGATTGGGTGAAAGGGGAGAAAATTTGGAACCCAAAATTTTGTTAAAATGAATGTTAAATAAATTAAAGAAAAATAAATAAAGACATCATGCCCAAAAACCACCTCCTCCAGGAGGCCTTTCCTAGTTTCCAGGTGTCATTGCCTTCTCTTCTGGGGCTACCTTCTATCCACACTGTCAATATTTTATATCTACCTATTTATGTATTTGTTGCCTCCCCCATTTAAATGTGGCCTCCTTAAGGCCAAGGATTGTTGTGTTCTTTATTTGTTTTGTTTTGTTTTGTTTTGTTTTTAGTACTTAGCACAGTGCCCCTCACATTGGCAGATAGTAAGTGCTTAATAAATCCTGGATAGATTTAGTCATACTGCATCAATGCCCAGTGATTCTCTTCATTTTTCTTTACTCATGTGAGCAGGTTATATGGCTAGACCAGGGAGGATAGGCACTTTTGGTGTAAAGGCTTTATGGACCCTTTTGAAGGTTGCTCATCCACCTTTGGTATATACCTTCACCCAGCTCTCACCTGTGGTTCCAAGAAGCTATAGCATGTGTAGTGGACACATGCTGGTAAAACCATGTCAGTAGATGGACTACCAGGTTGAGGATAACCACCAGGCCTCAAATCTGTTGGTGAGGGAGGAGGATGTCTACCCCAAGCATGTAAAGACTTCCCTGAGCAGAATAAATGGATGAGAGCATCTTTCAACAGCAATGAAGATGACTAAAGCAGGCCCTGTGAAGAGCTCAGAACTTGGTCAGGCATTGAAGATGCTAAAGTCATTCACTGCATCTTGGGCCATCACCTTGATTGTTGTCAAGTTGTGCAAAGCCAATGGACTTTGATGATTCAGGAAGAGAAAGTGAGGCTGAGGACTTTGTGCAGCTCTGCCTCACTTGAATTCAATTCATTTGCAAGTCAAGACATCACCCATGATGCTGTTGGTCCTCAGAAAATAAAGGACAAGGGTGAGGAGCCAGGATGGTGGAGTAAAAGCAAGGACAAAGCCCTCCAAATACATATAAAAATGACTCTAAAATTCTAGAGCTACAGAAACCACAAAATGACAGAGTAAAACAAATCCCCAACCCAAGACAACCTGAAAAGTTGACAGGAAGGGTCTTTTACAGCAGGCAGAGAACAGAGTACAGACTGGTATGGGCTACATGGGCACAGACAGGCAGGAGCAGGCCTCAGGGACCTGAGTCATTGGCAAATGTGGCAGTCTTCAGATTTCTCAATCCACAAAAGCCAAGAAGGTCAATGGGAAAACTCTGTGGGACCGAGGCGAAAGAAGAGTGCCTGTCTGATCATGTTTGGACCAGTCTCAGGGTGGGGGACTGGTAGCAGCAGTAGCTGGTGGAAGTGATGGAAGTAGCAGCAGCACAGGATGCTACTGGAAGGAACTCTGGACCCACAGATGGTTGGAGATGCAGTGTCTGATACATGATCCCTGAAGCCTAGGACAGTACACCCACCTGCACACACACCCCCCCCTGGAAGCAGAGCCCCACCATGACAAAGAGTTAGAAAGTTAAGTGTTTGGCTGGGAAGATGAGCAAACATGGTAAAAGAACTCAGAATATAGAAACTTACTTTGGTGACAAGGAAGATTAATGCATACAACCAGAGAAGGACAGTAGAGTCAATGCTCCCACATTAAAAGCCTCCAAGAGGAATATGAAGTGGTCTCAGGCCATGGAGGAGCTCAAAAAGAATTTTGAAAATCAAGTAAGAGAAGCAGAGGAAAAATTAGTAAGAGAAATGAGGGTGATGCAAGAAAATTGTGAAAAACAAGTCAATAACTTGCTAAAGGAGATCCAAAAAGTAATGAAGAAAATAACACCTTAAAAAATAGAGTAATTCAAATGGCAAAAGAAGTCCAAAAAGCCAAAGAGGAGAAGAATGCCTTAAAAAGCAGAACTGGCCAAATGGAAAAGGACGTCCAAAGGCTGACTAAAGAAAATAATTCCTTGACTCTTAGAATCGAGCCTAAGGAAGCTAATGACTTTATGAAAAATCAAGAAATCATAAAGCAGAAGCAAAGGAATGAAAAAACAGTAGAAGATGATGTGAAATATCTCATTGAATAAGCAACTGACCTGGAAAATAGGTCCAGGAGAGATAATTCAAAAATTATTGGACTACCTGAAAGTCCTGATGAAACAAAAAGTGTAGACATCATCTTTCAAGAAATTATCAAGGAAAACTTCCCTGATATTCTAGAACCAGAGGGTAAAATAGAAATTGAAAGAATCTACCAATCTCCTCTGGAAAGAGATCCTAAAAGAAAATTTTCTAGGAATATTGTAGCCAAATTCCAAAGTTGCCAAGTCAAGGAGAAAATATTGCAAGAAAAGAAACAATTTGAGTATTGTAGAAATATCATCAGGATAACACAAGATCTATCAGCTTCTACATTAAGGGATCAAAAGGCTTGGAATATGATATTCCAGAAGTTAGAGGAGCTAGGAATAAAGCCAAGAATCATCTATCCAGCAAAACTGAGTATAATCCTTCAAAGCAAAAAATGGATTTTCAATGAAAGAGAGAACTTTCAAGCATTCTTGATGGAAAGACCAGAGCCGAATAGAAAATTTGACTTTCAAATGCAAGAATCAAGAGAAGCATGAAAAAGTAAAAAAAAAAAAAAAAAAAGAGTAATCATAAAAATCTTATCAAAGTTGAATTGTTTACATTCCTACATGGATATATGATATTTGTAACTCATGAGACCTTTCTCAGTATTAGGAGAGTTGGAGGCGATAGATAGATAAATAGATAGATAGATAGATAGATGGCACAGGGTGAGTTGAAAATGAAGAGATGATATCTAAAAACCAAAATTAAGGGGTGAGAGAGAAATATATTGGGAGAAGGAGAAAGGGATAGATAGAATAAGGTAAATTATCTCACATAAAAGAGGCAAAAAAGGGTTTTAAAATAGAGGGGAAGAGGTGGAGGTGAGAAGGAAAGTGTGAACCTTACTCTTATTGGATTTGGCTTAAAGAGGGAATAACAGGCACATTCATTTGGGTATCTTACCCTACAGAAAGTAGGAGGGAGGGGATATTTGGAGAGGACGTAGTCAGAAGCAAGCACTTTAGAAAAGGGATAGGGTCAAAGAAGAAAATAGAATAATCAGGGTGTGGGACAACATGACTATTATGGAGGTGTTTTGCATAACTGCGCATGTATAATCTATATTGATTGCTTTCTTTCTCAGTGGGAGTGGGTGGGGAGGGAAGAAGGAAGAGAATTTGGAACTCAAAGTTTTAAAAGCAAATGTTAAAAAATTACTTTGCATGCAACTGTGAAATGAGATATACAGGGAATGGGGTATGGAAATTTATCATGCCCTCTAAGAAAGTAAAGTGGAAGGGAATAAGAGAGGGGAAGGGTTAATCAGAATGCATTCCATCTCATTGTGGGAGTGGTGGGGAAATATAGGGAGAAAATTTTGAACTCAAAATCTTGTGGAAATGAATGCTAAAAACTAAAAATGAATAAATTTAAATCTTAAAAATAATAATAATAAAGAAGAAAAAAAGGACAAACCACCTCAATTTTTCTTATTTGCAAAACGGTGATAATAAAAGCAACTACCCCACAGCACTGTAGTGAAAATCAAATGAGACAGTATTTTAAAACACTTAACATACTGCCTGGCACATAGTAGGCATTATAGAAATGTTTGTTATTATTGTTATTATCTTATAATATAGTATATATTGATAGATATATCCTGTATAAGCAAAAGTTTGGGTGGAGGGGGATTTATTGCTCAATATTTTTTTAAAATATAAAGAGGTTCTCAGATTATAAAGCTTAAGAAGAACTGTATTAGAACACAAGAAAGGCCATGAAATAATCCAAGATTTTTGTCATGTCCTTTAGGTGAAGGATTGGAAAACATTAAACTGATGGTTCTTGCTCAAAGATGTCAGTCTGTCTCCATGTTTCTAAATGCAGATGAGTTCAACTAAAAATACAGTAGGCTTTCAGAAACATCATTTCCTGAAGGCTGTCAGCTCAATGTCCTGATTGTGAAGAGCTCCTCTCTGCGGGAGAGGGGAGGGGGAAAGGGGTCTCTTTTCATGTTCCCTATTCCATGAACTGAGTGCTGCCCAGCTACCAGGCTTTCATGTCACTGTCCTCTGTGGCATTCATAGATCAACTCTGTCATTGTAATTTGTCACACAGTTCTTTGCATGCTCTGAGTCTGGCAGAAATCTCACATCTTCAGCCTGTTGCTAAAAACTGCAAGAATTAAACAAGGGTCTTTGATGTAATTAAATTGGGTCTGTGAGTGAGTGTGTATGTGTTTGCGTGTGTTTGTGTGTGTGTGTGTGTGTGTGTGTGTGTGTGTGTGTGTGTGTGTGTGAGTGTTTGGGGGTAGAGTGGACAAGCTGACTGAAAATTTTATCCCTGACAATGTCTACACAATATCACCTCCATTCCTCCCATTTCTCATTCGTTAACTGTATCCAAGTCAACAATCACCTATGCCTAAGACCAAGAGCTACGTTTTGTTTTTTTTTTCTGTAGAACCCAGAATATAGACTATTAGAATAGAAGCTCAGAGGTAAAAGCAGAGCTGTGACGATAAATGGTTAACAACCAGCTCATCAAAAAACTAAATGTACAAAGGACACATTTTCAGCTTAGCCTACATTATTCACATTTTCTTCATCACTTAAATCTAGACAGAGTAGTGTGCTAGTAAAACTTTAACAATCGACTCTCTTAGTGGGTGAAGGGAGCATATGTGAGAAAAAAATTTAAATTCAATTTGCATTATTAGCATTTAATTTCCATTGTTTTCTTTTTAAATTTAACTTCTATTTTTATGGAATAAAGAAGTATTTCTGTAACAAAACACAATAAAAACATGATTGCACAACTGCAAATCCATTGTGTACAACTTGCTCTTTCCTTCAAATATATGTTTATCATGTAAATTTCCTTTTTTGCCTTCCCTTCACCCCCCCAAGATGGCTACATTACACACACATGTACACATGTGTGTACACACATATGTACACACATATATACACATACAAACTCACATATATGTATACATATTTGCATGTAAAATTATTCTGTAAATACTTCTATTTATTAGTTCTTTCTTTGGGTGTAGATGGTGTCTTTCTTACATCCTTGTTTTCTTAATTCCAGACAGTCAACAAAACATCAAGCCTTGATTTTTAGTGTTTGCTGTTTTCCGTGGTGTAAATGTTCACACTGGAAATTGAGCTGGCTTCAGTACATCCCTGGCTGGAAGAGTCCTTTAAATTTAGAAAGTAAGAATATGGAGTCACAGAATTTCAGAATTTGAAAGAATCTTGGAACATAGGTTGTAAGAACAGACACTTACATAGTATCAGACCTGGATAGGACATTAAAGATTAACAAGCCACCAACATGGTTTGTGGGATAAATACAGCCCGACTCCTGGATGGGTCCTGCCTTATACAGCAAAGTAATTTTCTACCCCAACAAAGAAATATACATGAAATAATAGTCTAGTAAAAACCTAGACATCTTCCTACCACCATAACTGAGTAGTGAACTGCCTGGAGAGCCATTCTAATGGTCTTGGATCAATTAGCAATTGTGAATCAAGTTGATTGGAATTAATTATATAATTAAATTAATGTGGCCTGCTTAGGTATGGCTTTTTTGATCACATGGGCCACTATTAAAACATTTTAACTACCTCAGTCTCATCCTACCTCCTCTTTTAGATTTGAGGAGTCAACCTGGGGCTCAGGGAGATGATTTGAAGTGACTTATTTAATATCACAAAACTAGTTACTGTCATAGCTAAGTCCAGAACCCAGGATTCCTGACCCTCACTACGTTGTGTTATCTTCATTATTCTGAGCAAAATATCATGCTTTGTAATTTTGAGCAAAAGGGACAGCTAACTGACTTATGCCAATAGCTACCCTCAGACAAGCAGTAAGAAGATGATGGGCATCTACTCCTATGTGATAGAGAACTATAGGTAAGGAATAGAATTTAGAACAGAGATAACTAAACAAAAAACTAAAAGGGCTTCTCTTTTTGTCCATTTTCAGGAAAATATATGATATTTTTCCTTGTGTCCAGAGGAGAGAATTAATTAATCTCACTGAATAGAAAAATATATTTCTCCTATCTTCCTTCCAATCTCTCTCATCCTCAATTTTTCCTTCTCCTCCTCCTACTTATCCTTACTTTTCTCCTATTTCTTCCTTCCTTTATCTTTCTCTTCTCCCTACCCTTAATGAAAATCAAAATTTTTCCCTAGTTTTACTCTAATGGCTCATTGTGGAGGTGTTCCTAATATGTCAGCAGAGACGAAGGTCTGCCTGATCTTACCAAGGTGAAGAGGATTCAAGTATAAGCAAAGAAGTGAATGAAAGTATGGATGTAGTGGAGAAAAGAGACTTGACATCATCATAATCATCATATAGTACCTACTGTGTGCCAAGCACTATATTAAATGTTTTACAATTATTGTCTCCTTTGATGTTCACAATACCTTTGGGAAGTAGGTACTATTGTTATCCCTTAATCCACTTGACCTAAGTTTCCTAACTTGCAAAATGAGAACATTAGATAAGATGACTTCTGAGGCAGGATTCATACCCAGACCTCCTGAATCCTAATCCATCTCTGTTCCCATTACACCACTCTACCATTTGACAAGTTAAAGAGAGACAGTTAAAATTTTCCCTAAATGATATGGATATTAAGAAAAAAAGGTAGAAGAAAAAAAGAATATTTTATTTTGAGGTAGGTTTGTTTAAACTCAACTAGCTTCATTAGTGACTCTATGGAAAATCTACTGGCTGAATAATTCCTATATAGTTAATTCAGCCTTTTTGTTTGTTTTATTTCCTTTCTTCTTATCTACTTCAAAACATCTGTGATTTCATCATCATGGACACTCCTTCCTTCCATTGGTACAGAGAATTTAGTATGTACAGGGACCCATGAAGACAAGCTGTGAAGCCACAACTTAAGAGATTGTCTTCATGGCTCCCTGTGTCTACCTCTGAAAACAGCAGCACAATAAAGCCTGAAGCTTAGAACAGGGCCTTCCTCACTCTTCATGTTAGCAAAGCCAAACTTTTAACATGAAGTTCAAAGTCAAGAGATAGGCTGAGAAAATGAGCAAACAAGAACAACAAAAAGAACTTGAGCATGTATACAAATTTCATTCACTGATGAAATGGCAATGATGATGGCAAGGGAGACAAATGGACAGAGAAAACAACATGAGAGAACTAAAAGAAATTCTCAAAGAAAAATGCTAATTGGGCTCAAGCCCAACAAGTATTCCTATAAAAGTTAGAGAAAGAGATCAGAGTGGTAGAGGAAAAATCAGAAAAAAAATGAGGGTGATGAAAGATAATTAGGAGAAGAAAATTAACAACTTGGTTAAAGAAGCACAAAAATTACTGAAGAAAATGACACCGTAAAAAACAGACTTGGCCTAATGATAAAAGAGGCAAAAAATTCACTGAAAAAAATAACTCCTTAAATAGCAGAATTGACCAAATGGAAAGGGGAAGGGGGAAAGGGAGAGAGAGCGGCTCACTAAAGAAAAAAATTCCTTAAAAATAGAATTGGGTAACTAGTAACTAATGACTTCATGAGACATAGATGAACAATAAAACAAAGGCAAAAGTGTGAAAAATAGAAGAAAATGTGAACTATCTCATTAGATGTAAAAGAAATGACCTTGAAAGTAAATTGAAGAGATATAATTTAAGAATTGTTGTACTATTTAAAATTCATGATAAAACAAAGAGCCTAGATATCATATTTCAAGGAATTATCTAGGAAAATTGCCTTGATAATTTAGATCCAGAAGGCAAAATAGAAATTGAAAGAATCCACCAATCACCTACTGAAAGAGATCCCAAAATCAAAATTCCCAGGAATATTAAAGTCAAATTCCAGAGCTCCCATGATAGGGAGAAAATATTTTAAGGATCCAGAAGGAAACAATATCAGAGAGCCACAGTCAGAATCACACAATATTTAGCAGCTTCCACATTAAATGAATGAATGGCTTGGAAAATGATAATCCAAAAGACAAAGGAACTAAGATTATAACCCAAGAATAACCTACCCTAGCAAAACTGAGTGCAATTCTTCAGGGGAAAAATAGACAGAGAAACAGAGGACATTCAAGCATTCCTGATCAAAAGACCAGAGGTGAATAGAAAATTTGACATTCAAACTCAAGACTCAAGAGAAGTATAAAAAGCTAGATATCAAAGTGCAATCATAAGGAACTCAATGGAGTTAAAATGTTTATATTCCTCTATGCAAGATGACACATGTAACTCTAAGAATCAATCAAAATTAGGATAGTTAGAAGGAGTCTAGATAAGCAGAGGGCATGAGGATAAGTCAATCATATTAGGATAATCTCCAAAAAAATGAAGTAATTAGAGAGACGGATGGCCTGAGAGAAGGGGAAAGGGACAGGTAGAATTGGGAAATTTTTCTCACCTAAAAGAGGTATGCAAGGAAGAGTTTTTTCAGTGAAGGAGAAAATAGAGGGGGATGAGGCAATGCTTAAACCTTACTCTTATCAGAATTGGTTCAAAAAGGGCATACACACGTACACTGTTGGGTACAGAAATCTCTCTTACTTAAGAGAGGAAATAAGAAGGGAAGATCATAAGAGATGGAATAGGGAGGAGGAAATGATAAAGGGAGGACAGATTAAGGAAGATCACTGTCAGAAGCAAAACAGACTTTGAGAAGGGACAGGATAAAAATAGAGAAGGATAAACAGAAGAAAACAGGATGGAAAGAAATACACAGTTTGTAATCTCATCCATAAAATGAAAGTACACAGCATGATGTCTTTTGAAATCAGAATCTAAAAACTTGAAAAAAAGAGACACACACAGAGTTAAAATAAAACTCTGGAGCAAAATCTAATATGCTTCAGCTGAAGTAAAAAAGGCAATCATGATTTCAGACAAAGTAAAAGCAAAAATAAACCTAATTCAAAGAGATAATTAGGCAAACTACACAGGCAATGAAGTAATGTCAAAAACAAATTAAGGTCACTAAGTCTCATTTTTTCAAATTTGTAGGGAACTGAATCACATTTGTAAAAAAAAAAAAAAGTATCATTTTCCAGTTGGTAAATGGTCAAAGGATATGAACAATTAGCTTTTGAAAGATATCAAAACTATCTACACTTCAATGAAAAAAATTATTCTAAATGACTGTTGATTAGAGAAGTGTAATTAAAATAATTCCAAGGCATCACCTACTATGCGTCAGAAATGACAAATGTTGGAGAGGATGAGGGCAAATAGGTACATTAAGAAACTGTTGGTGGAATTCTAATCTAATATAACCTTTCTGGAGAGTAATTTGGAATTATGCCCAGTGGGCTATAAAATTATGCAGACCCTTGGACTCAGCAGCACTACTACTAGGTCTGCAATCCAAAGAGATCAAAGAAAAGGAATTAAAAAGGACTGACAAATGCAAAAATATTTACAGCACTCTTTGGGGTCAAAGAATCAGAAATTGAAGGAATGCTCATCAATTGAGGAATGGTTGAACAAGTTGTGGCATACGATTGTGGTAGTGTACTATTGTGCTATAAGAAATGATTAGGTGGGGTGGGGTTCAGAAAACCATGGCAAGACCTATATGAACTGATGAAAAATGAAGGAAGAAAAACTGGGAGATCATTGTTATAATGATGATTAACTGTGAAAGACCTGGCAACTCAGACCAATACAGTGATCCAAGCCACTTCCAAAGGACTCAAAAGGAAAAAATGTTCTTCCTCTCCAGTGAGAAAAATGATGAACTCTGAGTACAAACTGAAGTGTAATTTTTCTCTCTTTTCTTATTTGTCCTTTTTTGTGTGTGATATGCCGAATATGTTAATATGTTTTTTCATGGTTCACATGTATAATTGGCATCATATGGCTTGCCTTCTCAATGGGTAGGGGAGGGATGGAAGGAAAGGAGAAAATTTGAAACTCAACATTTAAAAAGAAAACATTGCTAAACAAAAATAAATATTTAAAAATAACGATACTCCTACTTCCCAAGATGGTGGTGAGAAATAAATGAAATAATATGTTCCTTCAGCACAATGACAATGGTAGGTTATCTCTCTCACCCTGCACCCCCTGTGTGTGTGCCGTGGGTATGTGTGTATATGTGTAATTTGTATATAATATTTATTTACAGTTCTATGTTATTTGCCATGGAGATGTAGTACTTAGCATTTCTCTATATATGTTATGTAATATAAGTTATAAAGAGATTATATGTAATAAATACATAGATTGCATTACATATATATACATATATATAAATCATATATGGATAAAGAGATGAGAGAAGGAGATAGTTCTTAGTAGTATAATTGAGTACTAATTAGTGACAGGTAAGAATTGAAGTCAGTCCAAAATTTTCTCTGCTGCACTCAACTACCCCTTCTAAGTTACAAGACAATTGTGATGGAGTGGAAAGTGCATTCCAGGCAGTCTGAACAAGGAAAGCAATGTATTAGTTTATGAATGATAGGATCCCCCCAAAATAAACCAACCAAAAAGATACAGAACAAGTAAATTTTAATGGGAGACTCAGAATCATGGGATGCTTTCTATGCCCTGATGAGTTCCAAGAGTAGGGAGCCTTGGACACCAAGAGGAGACAATATGAGGACCTGGGTATAGTCTTTAGAATAGCAGCTCCTTAAGGGCAGGGATGGTGTTTTCACCTTAATTTGTATCCTCTCTAGCACAGAGCCTGGATCCTAGCAAGTGCTTAATAACTGCTAGCTGGCTAAGTAAGTCTTACTAGGGCTAAGGGAGTGATGACGCTGTAGAAGAGTAGAAAAAGCACATAAATTCTGCCGTTTGAAGTGTGTTACAGAAAAGGAAACAGATTCAGAGAAGTCAATGTTTTGCCCAGAATCACACAGCAAGATTACAAGCTTTTACTTTGCAAAAGTTAGAATTTGTTTTGTAAAGTAACCAGCCGATACTGATGAATTCTTTTTGATCAGGACAGTGATGATGAAACCCAGAGCAGGGTATGGCGTTCTTCTGGGCAGGATGAATAACCCACAATTTCATCCTCTGCTTTATTTGCTGTTTGATCAGTAGTGGTTTTTATCTTTAATACCAGGGTAGTCTCACAATGAGGTAAGCACTGGCTGGCAGGCAGACTGGGAGATGAACAAAATCCTGCCTTCCCACCTCCCCATCCCCAGAGACTAATTTGACTGGGTGCCAATCCTAAGGGAAGTAGGAGCCCAGAATGGGCTGGGCCTTTAGGGTGGAGGGATTTACTACAGATTAGATTGTTTCCTCAGAGGCCTGTCCCACCCAGGATCCTCCTCTAACCCAAAGATTCCTGTAGACCAATTTTCTTCATGGTTTGCTTCCCTTCCAGGGTAAAACTAGAGCTCTGTGATGAAATCAAAGCTTTGTACCTACCCAGAGATACATCTGACTCCTTTGTCATAGGAGCTAAAGATAGTCTAGGGAAAGCACATGAGACTGAGAACTAGGAGATTTGACATTTAATTCCAGATCTGCCTCCCCTTATAACCTTAAGCCAATCATTTAAATTCCCATCGCTTCAGTTTCTTGAAATCCAAAATGGGAACAGTAATACTTGACCCACTTTTTTTCCCAGAGGGTCATTGTAAGGATGACTTTAATTAATGGACATGGAAAAATGCTTGGAATTGTTAAATGAGGTTTACCTGTTGTTCAGTCATTTTAGTCATGTCTGACTCTTCATGACCCTCTTTGGGGTTTTCTTTGCAAAGATTCTGGAGCAATTTGCAATTTCTTTCTTCAGCTCATTTTACAGATGAGGAAACAGAGGCACATAATGTTAAGTGACTTGCCCAGGGTCACACAGCTAATAAGTGTCTGAGACCAGATTTGGACTAAGGAAGATGAGTCTTTCTGACTCCAGACCCAGCACTCTATCTACTCTGCTATCTAACTGCCTGAGTGATAACTCCTAGCAACATTACTATTAAGAGTGACACTTTCCTCCATTCATAGGATTCAGAGTTGGAATGAGACTGAGGTGATCATGGAACCCAACTTCTTCCTTCATAGAAGATGACCCAGAGACTCTGAGCCTTGGTCCAGGTCACACAGATAGTTAAGGCATGTACCAAGGTCTTCTTATGCTCAAGTCAATGCTCTGTACTCTAAATCATGCTGTTTTATCCAGATCAATCGAGTAAAATGAAATGTTGGAAACAAGGTCCCATGGTTAGAACCAAAATAATGGATTTTCTGGGTGTTCTTATGTATTCTTATATGGAGTGAAGAGTGCATTGGGTCATAAATACCTCAGCATCTACTGCCTCTGAGGTAAAATACAAGTTTTTCTCTTTGCTATTTAAGATCTCACCAAAATCTGCCACTAACTTACCTTTCCAACATTATTTCAAATGACTCCTACCTCTCTGAATGTAACCTGACAATTATTCTGGACACCAGGCTGTTCCCCAACTTAACACTCTATCTTCCACCTCTGCATGTATGTGTAACCAGTCCTTTCTACTTGAAAGGCCTCCCAGAATTTTTGTCTTCTAACGAAACTCAGATCTAGGGACAGCTCCTCTGTGAGGTTCTCTCTGTACCCCACCAGATGTTAATATTGTCTCACTCTAAATTTACCTTCTGTTTATTTAGTTATGTTCCTGTTGTACCCCCGTAGACCCTGAAATGCACAAAATAAAATACATAGTGTTTCAAAAGAATCCGTGTATATGTATATGTATATGTATGTGTGTATATACACACAATACATGCATACACACAAATAAATACGTAGAGGTATGTGTATACATATATATGTATAAGTATACGTGTATGTGTACACACACATGAAACCCTGGTTAAGAATCTCTGCCCTAGGGCAACAAAATGTTCTCAAAGCCTGAGCCTGTTCTGTTGTTGTAGCTTTATCTTTACTTTCTGGCAGAGTGCACATAGTGGGCTCTTAATAAACGTTTCTTTCAGGGTATGGTTGAATTGTTTCATTAAAGGGTGAGTGGCTCCAGCAATGAAGTAACAATTGGGAGTTGCTCCCATTTGATAGTGTATCAGGGTAGATATTGTAGTTACTATGTCATGTACGACAGTAGTCTCCAATTCAAATTGCCTTTCCATTTTAGGTTTCCATTTCTAGTGTATTTGCATTAATACCAACTTAATCTTTATACCTCTTCACAGATCTTTGTCCATCAAATTACCTAGATGTCCTTAAAAAAGAAAGGAAAGGGAAAAAAAAGACTGCACAGCATGACTGTGGGCAGTTGTGGGCTGGGATTGGAGATGGAGGGAGGAATGCAAGCTACCCCAGATGGTCATCGGTATCTGTCAGAGTCTTACTCTGTGGTATAAGTCAAGAGCGCCTAATCCAAAACAAAGAAACAAAAACCAGAGACAAGTATGGACCTCTGAGTGAGTATGGATTTTAAGAGTTAGAATAAACCTTAGGTGATGCTACAGGTGTGATCATTTCTCTTCTCATCCCATGCAATGACTTTGATATTTACACACACACACACACACACACACACACACACACACACACACACACACACACACACACACATATATAGATGTATATATGTGTAGATTTTTTTTTCACAACAATATCTGTGTACATGTCGTTTCCCCATAGTTCAGGGTTTCTGTAGAGCCAATGCAATATTCAAAGAACCTACAGTGGCCATGAATGTCCTGGCACAGTTCTGAATGGCGAAATACCATGGACTCTCCACATGGAAGACAGAACCAAAACATTTACTCAGACACCAGAAAGCCAAATCCATCATAGTAACAAAAATCTATACACAATAACAATGCAGAGGACAACACCATCCCCAAGCTTTCCCCCTGCTAGTCTTCCCACAAACCAGCTCCATTAAACAAATCATAAAGCCTTCCTAACTCTGACTGCTCTCAAGACTGGCTTCTTTTCAGCTCTGCTCTAGTTCTACCTCTTCCTGTTCCACCTATTCAGCAAACTCCTCCTACCACAGGCTCCTTGTGTCTCAGACTCATGTGACTCAGGCTTCCATGTGACCCAGGCAGGGCACATGGACCTATTAATGAATGGTAAAGATCTTTCCATTTTAAATTACCATTACAGTTTCTTAATATGGGATCCATTCACTTGTGTGTCTGTATATATACATACATGCATACATACATCCATATATAATTATAAACTTATACCTTCTGGTTTTTTAATTGACATAGATGTCACATTCCCCTGGGGCAGGGATATTGTGTGCCCCTTGGACATTCATGTGAAGCCTATGTTCACCTTTCCACTCCCATAAACCCCTGCCCCACATATATTCAACATTTTAATGATCCTTATAAGCAAAACAATCCAATGAATATATACACATACAGATTATGAATTGTCTATGTGGAAGTACAAAATGCATGCATCATAAACACATGTGTCACACATGAACAACACATAAACACAGATGTACACGCATGTGCATGTTCATTGGGCACATGAGTGTAAATATGCTTTGTTGTAGCGTTCTTTGTATGTCTGCATGTGAATGTGTGAACATAGACATTTATGTATGCATAGAGACATATATATTTATATAATATACAGTCAGATAACTGCATTTCAGTACAGTTGGTTTCTTTTACAACTCCCTGCAAACCTATGCATTTTATTGTATATCATCTTTAAAAACATCTTTTGAGAAGTACATGAGTTCCATCATATTTCCAAAAGAGTCCATGACACAAAGAATGTCAAGGCCTTAGTAAAATTAAAATTCCTTGGAGTAGAGACTGTTTTGCTTTGTGTGTTTATATAACCAAATTCTTGTTTGTAGTACTGAATTTACCATATGCTTGTTGGATGGATGGATGGATGGATGGATGGATGGATGGATGGATGGATGAATGAATGAATGAATGCTGCCCTTAACTAATTAGAACCTAAAAGAGTAAGGGCATTACATCAAACTTGTAAATAATTTCAGTTACTATTCATTATACTTTTAACAACAGCTTTTCTTCACTCAATAGTCTGGAAAAATGGGAGTTAACTCTAATTTGGGGAGAAGTTTTGACATGAGTTATGTGATCCAGTCTGATCAATTTGAAGGGGATCTAGGAATTCCATTTTCCTTAGGCAGTCCAGCACATTCTCTTCTCTCCCACAACAAAGTGGTAGGGTTCTTGTCTCATTTTGGTGCTCAGTGAAGCACATAGTAACCTTCTCATGAACCCCCAAGGGAGAATGAGGATCAAGTATCTCACTGCAAATCTCCCCAAACACAATATGGGGATGCTCTTCCTTGGTTCCTAAAACAAATTAGACAGATTGATCTTGATTAGTTCTAGAAGATTACAGATTTATATTACATGAATAGTTTCACACAGAAATACAGATAAGCAATAAATCAATATTTAGAGCTTAAGCTCATTGATGAGATTATGGACTCTGGAACAAACTCTCCTCTGTATACTGAATGACATGCACTCGCGTATACGCACATCAAATTTCCTGTTACTTTTGCTGAATGATAATTCTTTTGCTCAGTCAGGACAGGGAAAGTTCATTAAATATTCCTGTAACAGAAAACAATTCAGCAAGAAACAGATGTTGTGACTCCTCACCAAGGCAACAAGAAACTGAGGTTGCAAGAGTGTTTAGCAACAGCTCTACAACAAATACACATGCAGTGATCTGGGGCGTCACGAAAGAATGGAGGAGGACGAAATAGTCCACGAGCAACTCAGAGTAATATCAGTGATGTGAAGGCAGGGTTGGGCAGTGGTGGGGGAAGGGGGAGGAGAGTGACAGAGTGGACAGATGTCTGGCCTCAGAGATGGGTTCAAGTACTACATCTGCCTCATACTAGTTATAGGACACCAAGAAAATCACTCAACTTCTCAGAGTCCAAGGTAATTCTCTACAACTATGCAGAATAGGCACTAATATGTGTTGGTAGGGAGTTTCCTTATTGGTAATTCCTTATATCAATGGGATAACAGGTATGATTGAACATGTACATATGTGTGGAGGTTTATGATACCATTATATCTGAAAAAAAATTACTTTCCTATCTATTTTCCAGATGGAGAAAATGAGGACCTGACTTTAATGGACTTGCTTTGGATCTTCAACAGAAAATTCACACATGCTTCAGACACATTTAAATACACACATGCAATATGTGTGTACATGTGCATATATGTGTTATGTATAAAGACATATTTGCTTGTGTTTTCATGTAGATACACATACACACACAGAATATGAATTTTGTGCCATAATGGATGGAAGGCCACCCTTTGGGATTAAAATTATCTAAATTCAAGCCTTGTTTCTGACATAAACTAGCTGTATGTACATAGACAGGTCACTTAACCTTTGTAATACCTCAAGAAACTTTCTAAATCTGTAAGTTATAGGTGATTTGCCATCAGTGGAAGCAGTTTTCATGCTGGAAATTTTCTATGCTAAATTTCTTGTAACTGTACATGTTTGTATATTTATGTACATGCATATATGTATGCGTGTTTATATGTGAGTATACCTAGCTATCTAGTAATATATGTTTCTATGTGTGTGAAGAGGAGAGGAGGGGAGAGGAGGAAAGAGAAAAGAAGGGAGGGGGAGAGAAGGAAAGAAAGAGGTAGGAGAATGGAAGAGGGGAGAGGCGTGGAGCATATTATATATCTATCCACAAAAGATTTGGATTTGGACAGATGGGTTATAGGAAAAGTATATCAGAAACCAAGAGCTGCAGTCTTGTGATACTTAGGGAAAGTTCATAAGTCTCAGGACCTCAGTTCTCTCTTCCGGAAAATGGGGACAAAAGTTGCCTCACTCTAAGATTTTGGGTGCATTGTTCCATAAGCCTTGTGATGTTATGACTAGCTTAAAGACTGTGCTCACAAATGTCTTGGTCTTCAGTCTTTGGATTTCTGCTGAAGCCCAAGGTGATTTATTATGGAATTTGCATAGGAAAACAGAAGCCTAGGGCCACAGGCTGGCAGTCCTGCATGTTCCTGGTTCATTGGGGCTTCAAACACCCAGAGTTCCTCCTGGGTGGCTAGAAACTCTGACAGATATATTTTCCCAACAATTTTACTGAGTCTGTGGTAGGTTTCCCTTCATTTGGAGTCGTGATGAAGTTGGATTCTGCTAAGGAAAGTGAATCGAAGCAGGGGGAGGGGAAGGTCTTGCCTCTAGCTGAACTGTGTTGGTTTTTGCTGAACCATGTAGCAGGAGGGCACCTTCCATTGGTGACTGCTGTCTCTAGGAGGAGGCCTAGCTAGGGTAGAGGGCACAGGTCACCAAATGTGGAGAAATGGCCAATCTGTTTGGCCACTGACCTGTGGTGAGTTGCTGAGGGCAATGAACTCTCATGAAAGTGACTTTAAATTATGAACTGCAAGAATGACTTTGTTATTATTTCCCAGTTGGAAGAAAGTGGCTCTTGCTTCCTAGAGACATTTTTAGACCCCCATCCATCTTATAGTTCTATAAGCTAAAGGGCATGAGGGGGAGAATATAATGATTCTCTCACTTAAAGAAGCCTGGCTAGATCTGTGCAAAATTGTGAATTAGACCAGGGTCATCTTTGATGCCCCTAGTTGTCCATTTTTGCACATATGCCCCCTATTTGGGGAGTATACTCTCCCCTCTAGTATGTAGGTGAATAGTAATCTCCTTTTGCTCTAGGTTTCTCATAAGAAAAAGAAACAATTCCAAAAAGTATTCACATTGGAGAATTATGGATGATATAATTTTTCATCTTTGATTTCCTTTTATTAATTTTTATTATTTGGGAGGAGGTCAGGGCTGTTTCTCCTAGTTAGGAATTATTAAACTGGCTAAAACATGTCCCATGGGTTAAGAAGATTTACTTAAGGCCTCAAGCATTCCTCAGATAAGAAGCCAAAAAGGGAGTTGAGGCTTCCCAAGTAATTTGACAAAGGATTCATCTGATGCTAACTCTGTAAGCATGCAAATCTCCCCTTTCGAACAGTCCATCGTGAACCCTCTAAAAGTAATTCTATCTGAAATCTTAGTTTACCTGTAGATGCTATTTGACTAGATTATTTCCTTGGAGCACGTAGGAGATTAGGATTCCATTTAACTAAATTTACTCAACTTTTATGATATTAAAGGAAGCATAAGATTATGTTTTTTTTATTAATGTTCTACAATCACTACCATAAAACTTAGATTTTTACCCCCCCACATACCTACCCCCTACCACCTCCCTCCCTCCCCAAGACAGCATACAATTCTATATAGGATCTACACATACATTCCTATTGAACACGTTTTCACTATAGTCATGCTACATAGATGAACTAAAATAAATGGAAGAAATCATATAACAAATCAAAACATAATACACACACACACACACACACACAAACATGATCTGCTACATTCTGTGAATGAATTTCATAGTTCTTTCTCTGAGTGTGAAGGCATTTTGCCTTAGAAAACCATTGGGAATTTTTTTTTTTTTAAGTTCTTGCTTTATTATGAAGTTCCAAGTCTACCAGCAAAAACTCTCACACACTGTGGTTGTTGCTACGTACAAAGTTCTCCTGGTTCTGCTCCTTTCACTCAGCATCAGATCATATAAGTCCTTCCAGGCCTCTCTGAAGTCTTCTTGTTCATCATTTCTTATGGCGCAACAGTACTCCATTACATTCATATACCATAATTTATTCAGCCATTCTCCAATGGATGGGCATCCCCTTGATTTCCAGTTTTGGGCAACTACAAAGAGTGCTGCTATAAATATTTTTGTACATGTGGGACCCTTTCCCATGTTTATGATCTCTTGGGGATACAGTCCTAGTAGCGACATTGCTGGGTCAAAGGGTGTGCACATTTTTGCAGCCCTTTGGGCATAGTTCCAAATTGCTCTCCAGAATGGTTGGATGAGCTCACAGCTCCACCAGCAATGAATTAGTGTTCCAGCTCTCCCACATCCTCTCCAACATTTATCATTTTCCTGTTCTGTCATGTTTGCCAATCTTATAGATGTGATGTGGTACCTCAGAGTTGTTTTGCTTTGCATCTCTCTAATCAAAAGTGATTTAGAGCATTTTTTCATATGATTATAGATATCTTTAATTTCTTCCTCTGGAAATTGCCTGTTCATATCCTTTAACCATTTATCAATTGGGGGAAAAGATTATGTTTTTAAAAATTTTATTAAAGAATATATGAGATTGCAATATATAAAATAATTTATTCCTCTATCACTTTGACATAATTTTACCCATAAAAGCCTGTTTAAAATCCTAATCTTGGTTTAAGATTTTTTTCCCCTTACCTTGTATGTAAATACAGTAATACCTACTTTTTTACCTCTGAGCCTGCATCGTGGTAGATTTATTTCAATACCACATAACCACAAAAGTGGAGCTATTTCTCCCATAATTGGTACTTAATGTGTTATGCTGTTTGGGGGTATTTCTATTATAAAAGAGGATCCAAAGAAAAGATAGTTTTTAGCACAAGAAAACAATAACTAGTAGGATTTCAGGGTCTATGTAGTATTGTGGTCAGAAGGATTTGTGAACTAAGGGAGTATTTCATGTTTCCTCAAAGCACAACAATTGGCACATACATTAGCCCTTATAGAGTGTCTTCCTCTCTCAACACAACTGTCCCTGCTTTGCCCATAGAATGACTAGGAGGATCATGAATTAAGTATTTTTACTTGATACTTCATGACTTTTTTCTATATTTTTTGTTATTAATGTTCCTTAGCATTCTAAAGACTTTTCAAATAGAAATAAATAAAGAATATAGTTCTACCTATAAGGACCAGATACCTCAAATGACTCATGCATAAACACTTTATACGTTTTATTAAAAATAAAAGGAAATATTCCTATATTTATTTCTACTGGGTCATTTCTTTGCTTATATTAGTCTTTTCCTTTTGGAGCAATGGTAGAATTCATCAAACCCATTGTATGACGTTAGTTTCAGCTATGCATAATGAGGGCATCAGACTAAACTATCTCAAAGGTCCCTTCCAGCTCAGATAGTCTATGATTCTTTCTGAGTTGCAGAGATGAGTTTGTGTACTTGTCAAGCATGATGATACTCAGAAGATCCTTCCCTCTTTTAGGAGCTCATGAAAGAATTATGATAATCAACAATAATTCAATAATTCATCCAGTATTGAGTATTTATTAAGCACTAACTCTGTTCCAAGAACAGTGATAAGAGTTAGAGACACAAAGTGCCATGAAAAATTCAGTATCTGTGTAAACTCTGTAACAATAGAAAACAATAGTATCAAAGATGTCTTGGACCAGGACTTGATAACTGCCAGTGAGTTATTCAGGTGGACAAGTTTAAGAGAGGGTGAACCAAAGGTGCCATCATAAAGCTTCAGGCAAGAGAAGGGATGTGATTTGGGCATGCTCTCAACAGATTCAGTACTTTTTACAACAGTGGAGAACATCTATAGGTTCTTATTTGCTCCTGGGGAAAGTGAAAAAATCATAGCAGATACAAATCAAATCAGACAAACATATGGACTTCATTCTAACGGGAACTTTGGCTTTGAAAATTCATCCCAGCTGCAGTGGCATACTATTACCACCAGAGGGCACATTGACTTTTCCCATCAGGAGATGCTCTCTTGAGAGAAGTAAAGAAATGGACTGACCCCCACATACACCACAGTCATGTGGTTGACTCCTTTTGGACCATACGGTTGTGATGACTTTCATTGCCCTCATTGACCTAGGCTGGGATCTTGAATCCCCTTTCAACACCTCACAGAACAGGCCTTGGC
Organism: Notamacropus eugenii; assembly: GCF_028372415.1. Taxonomy (NCBI): domain Eukaryota; kingdom Metazoa; phylum Chordata; class Mammalia; order Diprotodontia; family Macropodidae; genus Notamacropus; species Notamacropus eugenii. The sequence goes on from NC_092875.1 coordinate 123,001,910, forward strand.
CTGGAGCTGAGGGTGTGACAGAGCCAGCTCTAATCATCCAGTAAGAACTGATTGATAACTGTTCAGTAAACACATTTATACCTTGGAAATGTGCAAACTAAAAACTTGAGCTTGATCTAATTTGTTGAATGTTTGGACTTAAGAAAGTGATGGGAAAATATTATTAATGCAGATTGAACTTAAAAATGTGTCTCATACATTTTTTTTCTCTCCCAGAAAGCTACCTATTATGTATTTACTAGCATACCATTGCCTGGGATCCTCAGAAGAAAGGGGGTAAATATAAAATCATTCCCCAAAACTCTTTTCGTGTTGCACTACCCTTGCTATGTCTACATCTCGTAGACATCACAGAAAAATATGTCTTTGAGCTCTCACTGTCTGATAGAGAGGCAGCATGGGATAGAAGGAATATTTGACTTGAAGCTCAAAGAGCTGGGTTGTAATGCCTGCTCTGCCCTTTACCAGCTAGAACTTTGGTAAGTAATCTCCTTACTCTAGGCCTCAGTTCCATTGAAAGGGCTAGACTAGGTGGTATCGATGGTCATCTACAATTCTTTTGTGGTCCTACTTTTATTGCATTTTTGGAATGTATTTTCTATGTCTTTCATAAGGATAAGGCTATTAAAGGAAATCAAGTTCCCTAAACTTGGAGTCATGGGACCTGAGTTCAAATACCAACTTTCAACTTTCCTACCTGACTGACCTTGAGTAAATTATTTAAGTTATTTGGCCCTTCACATCCTCATCTTTAAAATTACAGGGTAAGACTGCTACTAACTGATATGGTATATTAGCAGTCAGGAAGACCTGGGTTTGAATTCTGCCTCAGATGCTTTCTTCCTGTGTGATATTGGGGAAATTGCTTAACTTCTCTCTTCGCCAGGTTGCAGTGACAAAGCATCATTAGCTTCAGTTTCTTCATCTGTAAAATTAGCAGGATAAAAATAATATATGTTCATTGAGTTAGTGTGAGGACTAAATTAAACCACATATGTGAAGCATTTTGCAAATTTCAAAAAGGGCTACAAAAATGCTAGCTGTTAAATGAAGTCTAAGAATTTCTCTAGATTTTATGTTGATCCCACAATGTATTTATTTGGCCCTCCTGGGATTTGGAAAAATACGGATATTTGGAAATCTCTGAATTATTGACAATATGAAGATATAACTTGTGTGGGGAAAGGTCAGTCAGAACACATGCAAACAGCAATAGTATTAACATCTTGGGATAAGAAGATGGCACAGTGGATAGAGTACTGAAGTCAGGAAGTTGTTGATGAGTCATATTAGCCATGTCTGACTCTTTGTGACCCCTTGCAGTGTTTTCTTGGCAAAGATACTACACGGTTTGCCATTCTTTCTCCAGATCATTTTATACATTGAGGAAACTGAGGAAAATAGTGTTAAATGACTTACACAAGGTTACACAGCTCGTAAGTGTCTGAGGATGGGTTTGAACACCTAGCTGTAGGCCCAGTTCTCTATCCACTGTGTCACCTGGCTATCCCTGGAGTCACTAAGACCTGAGTTCAAATCTAGCCTCAGATACATTAGCTGTGTGGTCCTGGGTAAGTAACTTTATCTCTGTGTGCCCCAAGTTCCTCAATTGCAAAAAGGGGATCGTAATAGCACCTACCCCACAGGTTATTATGAGGCTATTAAAGGTCATTAAAATGGCATAACACTTATAAAGTTCCTGGCACATAATAGGTGCTTAACACATATTTGTTCTCCTTCCCTTTGTTCATCTGAGAGACAAATGGAGAGAAAGGACATGGACGATAGTCATGTAAGATAGGCAGTTACGGAGGGCTTGCAATCTGGGTCCTTGGAGGGAATAACTAGTTCACTGAAGTCACAAGTCTGTCAGAGTATTGAAGAATTTCAGAGATTTTAGAATTTTGCAAGAGGATGGTAAGGATAAATCCATCTCCAGAGGTAGTAGTAGGGCATTTCAGGAAATTGGCTGCAACTTGAGGAGTCTTTTGAAGATATTTTGCCTGTGAGGGAGAGCAGCTGTCATCAGACTTGTGAGGTTGGTGGTTGGCTCACATCCCATGTAGTCATAACCTCATCAAAAAAATCTCAGCCCAATGATCTTATCAGAAACAAGGGGAATTTCCTATCTCCTTTGCTGTTATTTATACTATCTGAAGCTCAGCATCTTAATATTCTTTGTTTTATGAGTTTACATAACTGCGTATGTTTGGGTTATTTAATGTTCCAAATCTAAATTCCCTTCTGGTTTCTCTAAGATAGTGCCCTTTTTTTTTTTTTTCTATTTTCCAGCCCTAGACTTTTGGTGTCATGGTGCATAGTTCAAACAAAGTGAATTTTCATTCAGAATTGCTTCCAGATACCTGGGATTTTGATTTTTGTCTAAAGCAGGCAAGTGCTGAGGAAGCAGAAATCTGGATCAAACAGAGATACAAGTCAAAGCTTGGAAACAGACCAAGGTGCATATAAACATCCTCTGCAGATAGAGATGTCTGGATCATTGGAGAACAGGCAAAGTAAAAATTTGTTGGGGCAAGTGAATTGCTTGGCTTCTGTAGGCATAATTCTGTGTAAGGGAAAGGGGACAGGGGTAGTTGAATGAATCTCATTTTTCAGCTACCTAAATGGGGAGAAAGACATTCTTCTGTCAATATAGTAAACATGACTTCAGAATCTGTGGTGTAGTAGACCAGGGCCAGCTTTGGAGGGAGGGCATGTTTTTAAGTCTGATCTGACATATACTAACTGTGTGAACCTAGGAAAAATCTGTAACCATTGTCTTAGGCAACTCTCTAAGATTATTCAATTGTTAAGATCCATAATCTGTGTCGAGAGGAAATTTCTACACTAATGAAACCATGGATCCATGAGGCTAGAAGCTCATCATCCCTGATGTGTTTATGTGAATAGCCCCATTTACCCAAAACAGCTTGTGATACTACCTCAATCTCCTACTCAATTTTCACCAGTTCATCTGCTCAGGATTATATAGTGGTCTGCTGGGAAAGAGTGATAGCTAAAGTTTGACTCCCCTCAGGTGGGACTCTGATGAGAAGACTGAATAAAATTACAGCTAAAACAGGGTGATTATAGGGAATAGGAGATTTTGGGGAGGACCATGACGAAAATCTACTAAATTTTTCTGAAAAGAAAAAAAACCTTCATCTTATTTCCTTGCTGTTCCCCATTAGGAAATCAACCATAAGGAAAATTCATTGTTGTGGGACCAAATATTCAGAACTCCCCATTTGAATCATCTAAAAATAAAGATCTATATTTGGGGCTTCTACCTTGTCTAGCAACTTTACAAGAGCAATTCCCCTACAAACTCTCCAAGTTGATGCAAACATCAAAAATTCTACATTGCCTCCATTAAACCACTCTCACTAGCCACTGTTCCAATGATTCACTACCTTGTTATTTAAACCTGCAACCTTCCCAGTTTCTTCTGTGTTGTTTTCCATTAGAATGTAAGAACCCCAAAGGCAGAGACTATCCTTCCTTTTGATTATATTTGAATCCCCAATACTTAACACTGTGCCTGGTACATAGCAAGTGCATAAAAAATATTTGTTGCCCTGCCTTTTGGGAACCTGAGCTCTCTCTGATTCCCAGGTGAAGTAAGGCACTCTTTAGAAAGTGATATCTTGAAAGGGTGAGTCGTAATTTGATAAGCCTGAAACTCTCCTACTAGCTTCAGTTCCCAATGCTCATTTTCACTCTTAATCCTATTCTTTTCACTTATAATCCTAACCTAGGCAGGATTCATTACATTCTTAAGCAAAAAGTGGGGGTCAGTGATCCGGCTTTCTATATGTAGACTACCTGTCCCAGCCTCCCAATATCTTAGGTCCAGAAGGTAAAATAGAAATTTAAAGAATCCATCAATCACTTCCTGAAAGAAATCCTCAGATGAAAACTCCCAGGAAGCCAAATTCTAGAGAGCCCATCTCAAGGAAAATATATTGCAAGGGGCTAGAAAGAAACAATTAAAATATTGTGGACTCATGGTTATAGTCCCACAAGATTTAGCAGCTTCCACCTTAAAAGAACAGAGGGTTTGGAGTATAATATTGCTAAAGACAAAAGAACTAGAATTAAAACTAATAGCCTATCCAGAAAAAGTGAATTTAAGTCTTCCAGGTAGGGATGGGGAAATTGTAGCCTCAAGGCCACATGTGATCCTCTAGGTCCTCAAGGGTGGTCTTTTGACTGAATCCAAACTTCACAGAACAAAACCACTTAATAAAAAGGATTTGTTTTGTAAAACTTGGACCTAGTCAAAAGGTCACGCCCAAGCACCACAAAGGCCACATGTGACCTCAAGGCCAAAGGTTGCTTGAAGGGAAAAATGATATTTAATGAAACAGAAAACTTTCAGACATTCCTGATAAAAAGACTAGAAATGAATAGGAAATTTGACATTCAAACACACAAATTGGAAGAAGTGTAAAAAAGTAAATAAAAAAAATCACAAGGAATTCAATAAGGTTGAATGGTTTATATTATTATATGGAAAAGATAGTACTTGTAACTACTAAGAACTTTATCACTGTTAGGGTAGCTAGAAGGAATAGACAGAGGACATGGATGTAAGTAGATTATGTTGAGCTCTCAAAAAAGGGGTGAAAAAACGGAATTCACTGAAAGAAGAGGGAAGGGAAAGGAAGAATGGGGAAAATTGTATCACAAAAAAGGCATGCAAGAAAGAGCTTTAGTAGTAAAGGAGAAAAGAGAGTAGTGGCAGGCAAAACATGAGCCTCACTCTCATCAAAATTGGTTCAAAGAGGAAACAATGTCCCCTCTCAGAACTAGATAAACCTAACCACAAAATAAACAAGTTAGGAGTTAAGAAGGTGAACAGAATTTTAGAAAAACTAGGTATGATAAATTTCTAGAGAAAACTGAATGGGAATAGAAAGAAATATACCTTTCCTTTGCAGTACATGGCAGCTACAAAAAATTGACCACATATTAGAGCATAAAAACTTCACAATCAAATACAGAAAGGTAGAAATATTATATGCATAATTTTCAGATTATGATGCAATAAAAAGAAATTCCATAAAGGACAGTGGAAGAATAGATAAAAAAATAATTGGAAGCTAAATAATGTACTTCTAAAGAATGAGTGGGTCGACACTAGTCAAGTCCAGTTCTGGGGGCTGACCACAAAAGTCTTCTCCTATATGGGTTCATTCTTCTCACTTAGAATTAGTAACTCTAGAGGAGGAGCCAAGATGGCGGAGTAGAAAGACGCGCATACACATAGCTCCGAACCCACAACCCACAGAACGGCTAGAGGGGACAAACCCATGGTGAATTCTGCACCCAGACGCCGCGGAGTGTTGGAGCGAGGGAGATTTCTGTTCCGGAGAGACCTGCGGGCCTCTCGCGAGGGGTCCTTCGCACTGCGGACTGGGTCCCGGGACTGGGAGCTGAGTGCAGCCCTGCAGCAGCCGCGACACCATTAGGAAAAGATCCGAGCGGGCTACGGGGACAAGATATCCTGCAGCCACGAGGGTCCCTCCACCCACAGAGGGACCTGCAAACCTCTTGCAAAAGGTCTGTCGCTCTGCAGACGCGGAGCCCAGCCTGGACCTGCAGCGGCCGCGGCTCTGAGAGGTACAGATCCGAGCAGGCTTTAGGGACGGGATCTCCAGCGGCGGCACAAGGCCCCCCACCCACAGGTGATGAGGGTCGGTGAGAGAGTCTCTTTGGTGGGTCAAGAGGGGAGTGGGGTGCCCCCATGGCTCGGGCCCACCCGGGAGATAGAAGCTGAGAGGCGGCTGCAGACAGGGGCTCCCCAAGCGAGTGGGAGCCTGGATCCATTGTGGAAGGTCTGTGCATAAACCCCCTGAGGGAACTGGGCCTGAGAGGCGGCCCTGCCCCAACCTGACCATATGAACTTAATTCTCACACTGAATAGCAGCCCTGCCCCCGCCAAAAGCCCTAAGGTAGGAAGCAGCATTTGAATCTCAGTCCCCAAATGCTGGCTAGGAGGACCAGGAGGCGAGGTGGGTGTGAGGAGAATATTCAGAGGTCAAGCCACTGGCTGGGGAGAATGCCCAGAAAAGGGAAAAGAAATAAAACTATTGAAGGGTACTTTCTCAGAGAAAAGACACCTCCTCCCTTCCTTTCTGAGGAGGAAGAACAATGCTTACCATCAGGCAAAGACACAGAAATCAAGGATTCTGTGTCCCAGCACACCCAATGGGCTCAGGCCATGGAAGAACTCAAAAAGAATTTTGAAAGTCAAGTTGGAGAGGTGGAGGAAAAACTGGGAAGAGAAATGAGAGGGATGAAAGAGAAGCATGAAAGGCAGATCAGCTCCCTGCTAAAGGAGAACCAAAAAAATGTTGAAGAAATTAACACCTTGAAAACTAGCCTAACTCAATTGGCAAAAGAGGTTCAAAAGGCCAATGAGGAGAAGAATGCTTTCAAAAGCAGAATTAGCCAAATGGAAAAGGAGATTCAAAAGCTCACTGAAGAAAATAGATCTTTCAAAACTGGAATGGTACAGATGGATGCTAAGGACTTTATGAGAAAGACAGATGTCACAGAACATAGAGTGAAGATTCGAAAAATGGAAGATAATGTGAAATATCTTATTGGAAAAGCAACTGACCTGGAAAATAGAATCAGGAGAGACAATGTAAAAATTCTGGGACTACCTGAAAACCATGATCAAGAGAAGAGCCTAGACATCATCTTCCATGAAATTATCAAGGAAAACTGCCCTGAGATTCTAGAACCAGAGGGCAAAATAAATATTCAAGGAATCCACAGAACACCGCATGAAAGAGATCCAAAAAGAGAAACTCCTAGGAACATTGTGGCCAAATTCCAGAACTCCCAGGTGAAAGAGAAAATATTGCAAGCAGCTAGAAAGAAGCAATTCAAGTATTGTGGAAATACAATCAGGATAACACAAGATCTAGCAGCCTCTACATTAAGGGATCTAAGGGCATGGAATAGGATATTCCACAAGTCAAAGGAACTAGGACTAAAACCAAGAATCACCTACCCAGCAAAACTGAGTATAATACTTCAGGAGAAAAAATGGTCTTTCAATGAAATAGAGGATTTTCAAATTTTCTTGACGAAAAGACCAGAGCTGAAAAGAAAATTTGACTTTCTAACACAAGAATGAAGAGAACCATGAAAAGGTGAACAGCAAAGAGAAGTCATAAGGGACTTACTAAAGTTGAACTGTTTATATTCCTACATGGAAAGACAATATTTGTAACTCTTGAAACATTTCAGTATCTGGGTACTGGGTGGGAATACACACACACACACATGCACACACGCACACATACATAGAGACAGAGTGCACAGAGTGAATTGAAGAGGATGGGATCATATCTTAAAAAAAAAATGAAATCAAGCAGTGAGAGAGAAATATTGGGAGGAGAAAGGGAGAAGTTGAATGGGGCAAATTATCTCTCATAAAAGAGGCAAGCAAAAGACTTATTAGTGGAGGGATAAAGAGGGGAGGCAAGAGAAAAACATGAGGTCTACTCTCATCACATTCCACTAAAGGAAGGAATAAAATGCACACTCATTTTGATAGGAAAACCTATCTCATAATACAGGAGAGTGGGGGACAGGGGCACAAGCAGGGTGGGGGGGAGGATGGAGGGCAGGGCATGGGGAGGAGAATGCAATCCGAGGTCGACACTCATGGGGAGGGAAAGGATCATAAGAGAACAGAAGTAATGTGGGTCAGGATAGGATGGAGGGAAATATAATTGGTCCTATACAACACAACTAGTATGGAAATCTTTTGCAGAACTACACAGATTTGCCCTATATTGAATTGCTTGCCTTCCAAAGGGAAGGGGTGGGGAGGGAGGGAGCTAAAGAAGTTGGAACTCAAAGTGTTAGGATCAAATGTAATGTTCTTACCACTGGGAAATAAGAAATACAGGTTAAGGGGTCAAGAAAGCTATCTGGCCCTACAGGACAAAAGAGAAGACGGAGACAAGGGCAGAGAGGGAGGATAGAAGAGAGAGCAGATTGGTCACAGGGGCAATTAGAATGTTTGGGTTTGGGGGGGGAGGGGAGAAAAGGGGAGAAAATTTGTAACCCAAAATGTTGTGAAAATAAATGTTAAAAGTTAAATTAAAAAAATAAAAAAGAATGAGTGGGTCAAAAAACAACTCAAAGAAAAATCAATAATTTCACCAAAGAGAATGACAATAATGAGGCAGCATACAAAAATTATGGGATGCAGTCAAAGCATTTCATTTTAGGGGAAAATTTGTATAGATAAATGATTATATCAATAAAATAGAGGAAAAACAGCTCAATGAATTGAGTATGTAACTAAAAAAAGCTAGAAAAAGAACAAATTAAAAATCTTTAATTAAACACTAAACTAGAAATCCTAAAAGCCAAAGGAGAGAAAAATAAAACTGAAAGTAAGAAAACAATTGAAGTAATAAATAAAACTAAGAATTGGTTTTATAAAATAAATAGGTAAACTATTGGTTAATATGATTAAAAAAGAAAGAAAAAAACTAAATTACCAGTATCAAAAATGGACAAGGTAAATTCACCACCAATGAGGAGGAAATTAAAGCAATGATTAGGAACTATTTTTCCTAATTGTATGTCAATAAATCTGACAATATAAGTGAAACTGATGAATATTTACTAGCATAAATTGTCCAGATTAACAACAGAAGAAACAGAATACTTAAATAACTTCAGTTTAGAAAAAGAAATTAAGCAAATCATCAATGAACTCCTTAAGAAAAAAATCCCCAGAAACATATGGAGTTACAAGTGAATTCTACCAAACATAGAAACAACAATTAATTCTAAAACTATTTGGGAAAAATAGATGAAAAAGAAGTCTTACCAAATTCCATGTATGACACAAATATGGAGCTGATATCTAAACCAGGAAAAGTCAAAACAGAAAGAGAAAACTATGGGCCAATTTCCCTAATGAATATTGACGCAAAAATTTTACATACTATACTAGCAAGAAGATTATAGAAATATATCACCAGGATCATACAAAATGACTAAGTGAGTTTTATACCAGGAGGATTTTTACCACAGAGTTGGTTCATTATTAGGAAAACTGAGTGTAATTAACCACATGACTAACAAAATCAAGAGAAATCACATGATTATCTCAATAAATTCATAAAATGCTTTTGACAAAATATAGCACCCATTCCTATTAAAAACACTAGAGAATATATGAATAAATGAAGCTTTCTTTAAAATGGTAAGTAATATCTATGGAAAACCATAAGGAACCATTATCTATAATGGGGATAAACTAGAAGCCTTCCCAGTATGATTAGGGGTGAAGCAAATATGCCAATTATCTCCACTATTATTCAGTGTTGTACTAGAAATATTAGTTTTAGAAATAAGAATGCAAAATAACATGAAGAATGGAATACTTTACCTGTCAGATCTGTGGAGATAGAGAATTTATGACCAAAAGAGATAGAGAACATTATAAGATGTAAAATGCTTAATTTTGATTATATTTAATTAAAAAGTTTTTGCACGAACAAAACCAATGCAACCAAAATTAGAAGAAAAGCAGAAATCTGGGAAACAATTTTATAACAAGTGTGTCTGATAAAGGCCTCATTTCTCAAATATATAGAAAATTGACTAAATTTATAAGACTACAAATCATTTCCCAGTAGATAAATGGTCAAACAATATGAACAGTATGTTTTAAGATGAAGAAATATATACACACACATATCCACACACACATGTATAGTCATATAAATAAATGTTCCAAATCAATATTATTTATAGAAATACAAATTAAAACAACTCTGAGCTACCACATCACACTTACCAGATTAACTAATATGATAGAAAAGAAAAATGATAAATGTTGGAGAGGATGAGAGGAAAATGGGACACTAAGGTACTGTTAGTAGAGTTTTGAACTGATCCACTCATTCTGGAGAGCAATTTGGAATTATGCCCAAAGCAAAATCATGCTTCATACCCTTTGATCCACACTACTAGGTCTGTATCCCAAAGAGAAAATTAAATAAGGTTAAACAACATGCTCGTACAAAAATATTTATAGCAGTTCTTTTTATGGTGGCAAAGAATAGGAAAATGAGGTGATATTCATCAATTGGAGAATGGCTGAACAAATCATGTTATGTTAATGTAATGAAATACTAATGTCCTATAAGAAATGATGAGCAGACAGATTTTAGAAAAATCTGGAAAGACTTATATGAAATGATGCAAAGTGAAGTGAACAGAAGCAGGAGAAAAATATACACAGTTACAGTAACGTTATCAACTATGACTGACAGTTTTTCTCAGACAATTCCAAAAGAATCATGATGAAAGGTGCTATCCACATGCAAAAAAAGAACTGATATTAAATACAGATTGAGGTATACTACTTTCACTTTATTTTGGGGGTGTTGTTTTCCCTTTTGCAAACTGTAGTAAATAAATAAATGTGTGTTTATGTATTTATAGTCAAAGGATATGAACACGAAGTTTTCAGAAGAAGCAAAGTTACCTATAGTTATATGGAAAACATTTTCTAACTCACTAGTTTTGAATATGTAAATAGACACATTTATTGTATTGTAGTCAACATTTCTCAACCTTCTTGGAGACAGGAAGATCTCGCAAGTTCTGCCTTTTAAAAAAATAATTAATTTTTAAATTTCAACATTCACTTACACAACATTTTGAGTTCCAAATTTTCTGCCCATCTCTCCACTCTCCCCTGTGCCAAGATGCAATGAATTCTGATTACCTCTTCCCCAAACCTGTCTTCCTTTCTATCCCTGACCCCCCTTTCTCTTATCCCCTTCCTCTTCTATTTTCCTGTAGGGCAAGATAGAGTTCTATACCCCATTGCCTATATATCTTATTTCACAGTTGAACGTAAAAACAAATTTACCATTTGTTTTTAAAACTTTGAGTTCTACATTCTCTCCCTTCCTCCCTTCCCACCCAGCCTTATTGAGAAACCAAGCAATTTGATGTAGATTGTACATGTGTAGTCATGCAAAATACTTACATAATAGTTATGTTGTGAAAGATTAACTATATTTCCCTCCATCCTACCTTATCCCTCATTTATTCTATTCTCTCCTTTGACCCTGTCCCTGCTCAAAAATGTTTGTTTCTGATTACCCCCCTCCACCAATCTGCCCTCCCTTCTCATCTCCCTCTTCCCTTTATCTCCTCCCTCTCCTACTTTTCTGAAGGGTAGGATAGATTTTCATACCCAATTGAGTATCTGTGTTATTCCCTCCTTAAGCCAAATTCAATGAGAGTAAAGTTCACTCATTCCCTCTCATCAACCCCTCTTCCCCTCCACAGTAAAAGTATTTTCTTGCCTCTTTTATGTGAGATAATTTACTCCATTCTACCTCTCCCTTTCTCCTTCCCCCAGTACATTCCTCTCTCACCCCTAAATTTTATTTTTTTCAGATATCATCCCTTCATATTCAACTCTCTCTGTGCCCTCTGTCTAGTTTTACTGGGCAGGTGATTCTTGGTTGTAATCCAGTTCCTCTGCCCTCCAGAACATCATATTCCAAGCCCTCCAATACCTTAATGTAGAAGCTCTTAAAACTTGTGTTATCCTGATTGTGTTTCCGCAAAACTTGAATTGTTTCTTTCTGGTTGCTTGCAATAATTTCTCCTTGGCCTGGGAATTCCTGAATTTAACTATAATATTTCTAGAAGTTTTTGGGGATCTCTTTCTGTTTTACCCTCTGGCTCTAGAATGTCAAGGTAGTTTTCCTGTACAATTCCTTGAAAGATGATGTCCAGGTTCTTTTTTTAGGAAATCATAGCTTTCAGGTTTTTTTTTTTAATTATCTTTAATTCTTTTTAAATTATCTCTCCTGGATCTATTTTCCAGGTCATTTATTTTTCCAATGATGCGTTTCACATTGTCTTCTATTTTTTTCATTCTTTTAGTTTCATTTTATAATTTCTTGATTTCTAAAAGATTTTTCCAACAGCCCCATTCTGATTTTTAAGAATTATTTTCTTCAGTGAACTTTTGGACTTCCTTTTCCATTTGTCCAGTTATACGTTTTAAGACATTCTGCTCTTCATTTACTTTTTGGACCACTTTTACTCTTTGGATTTGTCTATTTTTTAAGGTGTTATTTTCTTCACTTTTTGGAGGGGTCTCTTTTAGCAAGCTGTTGAATCATTTTTCATGATTTTCTCGCATCACTGTCATTTCTCTTCCCAATTTTTCCCCTAGTTCTATTTCATTTTCTTTTTATGCATGTTTTTTAATTTATTTATATATTTTGAGTTTTCACCATTCACTTGCACAAAATTTTGAACTCCAAATTTTCTCTCCATCTCTCTCCTCTGCCCACCTCAAGACAGCATGCATTCTGATTAACACTTCCCCCAATCTACCCTCCCTTTTGTCACACCCTATCCTTCTCTTAGTCCCATCCCTTCAGTTTTCTTGTAGGGGAAGATAGATTTCTATGCCCTATTACCTGTATATTTTATTTCCCAGTTGCATGTAAAAACAATTTTTAACATTCATTTTTAAAACTTAAAAGTACTTCCAACTGCTCTCCCTCCCTCTTCACCCATCCCCACTGAGAAGGCAAGCAATGCAATAAGGGTTATACATGTGTAGTCATGCAAAACAGTTCTATAACAGTCATATTGTGAAAGATTAACTGTATTTCCCTCCATCCTGTCCTACCCCCAATTAGTTCTATTCTCTCTTTTGATCCTATCCCTCCTCAAAATTGTTTACTTCTCATTATCCACTTCTCCTATCTGTTCTCCCCTCCATCATCCCCCACCCTCTACTTATTCCCTTTCCCCCTGCTTTCCTGTAGGGTAAGACAGATTTTCATACCAAATTGAGTGCGAATGTTATTCCATCCTTAAGCCAAATATGATAAGAATAAGGTTCATTTTTTTTCCTTTCACCTTCCCCCATCCCCTCCATTGAAAAAGCTTTTTTTTGACTCTTTTATGTGTGATAATTGGCCCCATTCTATTTCTCCCTTTCTCCTCCCAATATATTCCTCTCTCAACCATTAAATTTATTTTTTTAGATATCATCTTTACCTATTCAACTCACCCTGTGCCCTCTGTCTATATGCATATAATCCCTCTAACTACCCTAATGCTGAGAAAAGGCTCAAGATTTACAAACATGATCTTTCCATGTAGGAATGTAAACAGTTCAACTTTAGTAAGTTCCTTATTATTTCTCTTTCCTGTTTATCTTTTCATGTTTCTTTTGGTTCTTGTGTTTGAAAGTCAGATTTTCTATTCAGCTCTGGTTGTTTCAACAAGAATGTTTGAAAGTCTTCTATTTCATTGAATAACCATTTTTTCCCCCTGAAGTACGACACTCAGTTTTGCTGGATAGGTGATTCTTGCTTTTAATTCTAGCTCCTTTGACCTCTGGAATATTGTATTCCAAGCCCTGCCATCCCTTAATGTAGAAGATGCTAGACCTTGTGTTATCCTGATTGTATTTCCACAACACTCAAAATGTTTCCTTCTGGTTGCTTGCAATATTTTCTCCTTGACCTCAGAGCTCTGGAATTTGATTACCATATTCCTAAGAGTTATCCTTTTGGGATCTCTTTCAGGAGGTGATTGGTGAATTCTTTTATTATCTATTTAACCCTCTGGTTCTAGAGGTTCTTCTGGTCAGTTTTCCTTGATAATTTCTTGAAAGATGATGTCTAAGTTCTTTTTTTTTTTTTTTTGATCATGGCTTTCAGGTAGCCCCATAATTTTTAAATTGTCTCTCCTGGATCTATTTTCCAGGTCAGTTCTTTTTCCAATGAAATATTTCACAGTCCTCTAGTTTTTCATTCCTATGGCTATCTTTTATAATTATTTGATTTTTCATACAGTCAGTAGCTTCCATCTGCTCTATTCTAATCTTTAAGGAATTATTTTCTTCTTAGACCTCCTTTTCGATCTGGCCAATTCTGCTTTTTAGGTCTTTCTTCTCCTCATCGGATTTTTGGATCTCTTTTGCCATTTGAGTTTATTTTTTAAAGTGTTATTGTCTTCAGCATTTTGGGGTCTCCTTTAGTAAGTAGTTGATTCGTTTTTCATGATTTTCTTGCATCACTCTCATTTCTCTTACCAATTTTTGCTCTACTTCTCTTACTTCATTTTGAAAATTCCTTTATAGCTCTTCCATGGCCTGAGAGCAATTCATATTTTTCTTGGAGGCTTTGGATGCTGCCTTCTGTTTGTATACTTTGGTCTTCCTTGTCAACAAAATAAGATTCTGTATCTGATTCTCTTTCTGGTTTTTGTTTATTTTCCCACCAATTTACTTGACTTTTGAGCTCTTTGTCAAGGTAGTTCTCTGCTTCTAGTGAGGGTGGGATGTGTATTGTCAGCTGCTCAATCTCTTCACAATCTGTGGGCCTAGAGCTCCAGAAATTATTGCTCCAGGACTGCCATCCAGGACTGTGACACATATTGAAACAGAGACAAAGCAAGAGAATCCTGCCTCAGCATCAGTTGAGATCCTTGAAATCCCCCTTTGATCAGCTACTTGATCCCCGTACCATCTGTAGGCCAAGATCTCCCAAAATAATGACAGCTAGCACTGCTGCCACCCGCAGGCTGGGGTCACACGACACTCCTCTCTCATCTAGGTATAATAACCTTTCCTACTGACCTTCTAAGTTGTCTTTGGCATTTGTGGGTTGAGAAGTCTGGAAACTGCCACAGTTGCCAGTGATTCAGTGCTCTGAGTCCTGCTCCACTTTTGCTAGGACTGGTCTGTCCACAACATTTTGTGTTGTACTGCATTCCTCTCCCAACCTGATTCAATAGAACTTTCCTGTTGACCTTCCAAATTGTCTTGGACTAGATATTTGTTTCACTTTATCATTTTGTGGCTTCTGCTACTCTAAAATTTGTTTAGAGTAATTTTTACAAGTATTTGGAGACATTAGGGTGAGAGCTCAAAAAAGTCCCTGCTTTCATTCTGCCGTCTTGCCTCTTCCTCCTCTAAGTCACTATTGTTTAGAGAAATGCAAATTAAAATATTAAGGTGCAAATTAAAATAACTACGAGAAATGACAGATTCTGGAGAGGATGTGAGAAAATACACACACTAAAGTGCTGGAGTTCTGAACAAGTCCAACCATTCTAGAAAACAATTTGGAACTATGCCCAAAGAACAATAAAACTGTATATACCCTTTGACCCAGAAATACCAGTACTATCAAAGATAAAGGAAAAGGACCTATAAGTACAAAAATATTTATAGCATCTCTTCTTGTGGTGGCAAAGAATTGGACATTGAGGGGACATCCATCAATTGGGGAATGGCTAAACAAATTGTAGAATGTTATTGTGATAGAATGCTATTGGAGCAGATGAAATCATGAGGGAGAATGCTTTCAGAAAAATCTGGGAAAACTTATATGAATGAATGGAAAGTAAAGTGAGCAGAGTCAAGATATCACAGTACATAGTAATAGCCATATTGTAATGATGACCTACAATGAAAAACTCCTATCTGATCAAAGACAGTTTGGAAGAGTTCTTGATGAAAACTGCTGTCCACTCTAGAGAGTGGACTAAAAAATTATGAATGCAAATTGAAGCATTTTTTAAAATTTTATTTTGTTTTCTTGCTTTTTCTGACATGGTTAATGTGGAAATGTATTTTGCCTGTTTTCACATGTATAATTTGTATTGTATTGCTGCCTGGCAAGGAAGGGCTAGAGAGAGGTAGATCATTTAGAGCTCAATTTTTTAAAATGTTAAAAATAAATAAATAATACATTTGAAATAAAAGAATGCAATGAAACCCTTGTAAACTACAAAATGAAACAAAATAATTTTACTACTATTAAACAAGATAAAATTCCTAAATAAATTTAAAGAAAAATACTCCATCATAGATTTGACACAAACATCAGACACTTATTCACTTTGTCCCTGTTTGTTTAAAGGGCTTCCACTAAAGCTTCTGGAGCTTCATCTTCTTATATCTGGATGTTTTATGCAAAATTGAACCTAAATTATGATGGTGCTGGCATTAGAGCTGTGCTCACAACAAGGTTGTGCCAATATGGCCTCCTGCCTTTGTTCTTGAATTTGAGAAATAGTTCTGCAGATATGGAGGAGTAGTTGGATGGTTTTATACAATGTTAAGATCCAACCTTCCTCCCCATGGTCAGACTCCTCCTGATCCTCCTCTTGGTAAGACCAGCAATAGGTTCCTTCCTGTTCAGAAAAAGAAAAAAAATCAGCTCAGTGGGTGATAGAGGAGGCTGCCAGGGAGTGTAAAGAAAATGCCAACACCAACATTCCTTCACAGTTGTTAACTGTGCTGAAGAAGTTGGATAGCTACTACAGTTAGATTTATAGCAAAGTGGGCCAACACAGAGACAGAGCTTCTAGCTTTTGGGGATCATGCAAGAAAAGCTGAGGAGCAGCTAACGGAGCTGGTAATAGGAGTGGGGACTGAAGGGGCCTAGTCTATGGTTTCTGACCCAAAGATCTCACATCCTCTGGAGATAAGAGCCAAGAGATTCAAAAGGGAGAATAGATTGGGAAACTCCAGCCTATGGTAAGAAAACCTCAGGATTAACCTATCAATGAAATCAGAGTGACTTCCTTCCCAGAGGGAACAAGTTATGAGTAGCTAAGCAACTTCATTGACCCTGACATAGCTTCATTATTCCCATGAAACCTAATTGGCTCCAGCTTCCCTCAGATAGCTTTCTTGTCTACAAGTATAAAATGTCACAACTTCATCCAGTTACCACCTCTCAAACTCAGTGGGTTCCAGAGACCACATGAGTCATCATACCCTGATGACTAAACTGACCAGACACATTTCCAGATGGAGGAAAGGAGGTCAATCCCAAAGAATTTAAATGCCACTATCCCTTTGTTGAATAGCCTTGCTGTGTTAGGACAAAGTAAACCTCCTCCTTTGTTAAATATCCAGTGACTCACAAATGGCTCAACATCCAACATGAACTAAGAAGGTAGTGGCATTAGACCTATGCCTTCAATACTTCCTGTTCCTGCTCTTATTCACAGTGAGATTGCATTCTATCCTATGACAAATTTTAGGAGGAGGGATGTTGAATGTGACAAGAGGCAGTAGATATATGTATGACCTGTGGTCCAGAATCACAACTCTGTACTTATCTAAATTGGAAGGAATTTTTGAAGTCATCTCAACCATAACTTTATCACTCATTTTCTGTTAACCAGAAATTTCAGAATCGGTCTCATAGTCTAGTTCTTGCCCAGAGGTGTTTAATTTTTTTTTTCCTGAAAGCATCAAAGTAGCAAGGCATAAAAGAGAGAAGAAACTTTATTCAAATACACACAAAGGACAGTAAAGTTGTCATATCTGAACTTAGCAAAAAAATCTCACTATTTCCTTTCTCCTTCTCTTAAGAGAAAAGTCACTTTCCCTAAGGAAAGAAACTAACGGCACCAATAAAGAAAGACCCATTAGCATCAAGGGAGTAGGGAATCATGGGAGAAAACAACTTCTTTGCCTCTATTTAGCCATTTCCTCTGGAAATTTACTCATTCACATATTATCCACATCCCTGGCCTTTACCTAAGGATGTGCTGAAGTCAACTTAGGAAAGCCAATTGTTAAATTTTCAGCATAAGCATTTACACCTCACAAATTTGGCACATACTACAAATCAGAGATTGACCTGTTTTGTGTATTGTCTAGACTTTAAAAAGTGGTAGTAGAGAAAATATTGGTACATATTAAATTTAACAGTGCTTATAATATACATTCCCCTGGAGAACTAGTTGTGAAATATTTACCATCACATCGCTATCTATATTCCATTGGGCAGTTTTCTTTCCCATACCTCTTTAGGACTACTTCTGTCATTGTCACATGGTTTTCTTGTAATTTTCAAAGTTCCTGGATTGGTTTAGATAATTTCCACCCCTTGGCCAGATGCATTCAGCTCAGCCTACTACAAAATTCTAATGGCTGTCTTGGAGGAAGACCCACCTATTTTCGTTTTGTTTGTGTTTCTTCCCCAGAAGTTCCACTTTCAGTAGTTCCAATGCCCATATAAATTCTGAGCCCTCTTCTGTCTTGGGAAAAAGAAGCAAATACTGACTGAAACATCCATCTTCATAACTTCAAGAATCCTTTCTGGCAATGTCCTCTACAGACAGATATCTGGAGTCCTCCATCACCAATATGTTGTATTTCTGTGCCAATTCTCAAATCTGTTGCACAAACTGGTTTGTTTATTTGTTGTTGTTGTAATAATCCGTATCTTTCATTTGGCTGAAGAATCCATAGCATAGCCCAGGAATAATGCCACTTATGTGCTCCCTTTTATCTTCATCTAAATGCTTTTTTTGTTTTTAATGGAATTACAGCATTAAAATGGAATTCAAATGTCATTGAATCTATCCTCCTATCCAATGGAGCAAGTCTTGGATAGCAACCATAACAGGTAATAACTTGCTTTCTGTTTGAGTACTTCCCTTAGTCATGAATAGAAACATATTATTTCCCAGTGCAGTGCATTACATTGGATCATCTATGACTCACAGACATAAGCAGAGGCATTATCAGGCCATCATCTATGATTAGGAAGGTCTTCAGCCAACTCTGCCTCCCTTTAACATCCTCCTATTTATTCTAGATATGTCCTCTGGAGACTCAAATAATTAGTATAATCATTTATCTCTATAATGGCCTTTCAAATATTTGAAGTCAGATCTCAGTTTCTCCACATAATGGAAGTTTTCTGTAGGGGCTAAAAGTCCCCAATTCCTTCATTTAATTTATACATGATCATATTTTAAGTCCTGTCTGTACTCTTGTCAAACAACTCTAGGCATGTTCCATTTTTACCAGGAGCTAAAAGGGACATTTATAACTAAGCATGTGGTATGAAATGCTGCTATGCCATATGCCATAGAAGTACCCTAAAAATCGGTATGGCCCAGAATAACCTGGATCAACTCTCATGATGATCACTTCTAGCAATTACCTTGCAGTTCCTTATTCAAACTAGGTCTACATTGTCCAAAATTAATTCTAAGACAAAGCAGTAGCAAAGTCCTAAATATGAAGAACTCCCTTGACAGTAATGCTATCATACTCAAGCAGATCCAATATATCATTAAGGTGACATCATGTGCAACTCTTGTGCACATTTTCCCATGAAACCTTCCTAAAGGATTCCTTCCTTCATCATTCTGGGGGCCTTTATCTCTTGATATTTCATGGGTACCAATGCATCTATCTTTCATCTCTTCCTATGTCCACAAGTCTGGTCCACTTTCCTTCCTAGTCCTTTAGAAGATGGATTTTATGTTTTGTGAGCCAGTTCATTATTATAGATCTGCTTTGGCCTATAAACACCAACCATGGGTTCTCTCATTGTTCTTTAAGTGATATGTAAATTTGGCTTTTCACAGACTGGGATCCTCTACAAATCCCAACTATATGCAGTAGCATCCCAGAATAATATTATGCTTTGCGTCGATGGAAATTTGCAAGACTAGTTTAATAGCAGCTGGAATCAGCTAAGGCAACCATCTGGTAACTGCTAAGGTACAGGTCTTGATGCCCAACCTGCTGAATCATCAAGCCAACCGTGTCCTTTGTCCATGACAGAACATTTCCAATAGGAAAGTGGAAGGGTCTTGGCTGCTGGGAAATCAGTGTCTCCAGAGTCAATCCCTCCCATTGAACAATGGACTTGCAATATGAGTCCCTTACCTGTCCCTGTTTTTATCTCTGATGTATCTTAAAAACTAGAAAAATTAAAAGTAAATTCTCTTCTCTCTCCCTTTCTCTCTCTCTCTCTCTCTCTCTCTCTCTCTCTCTCTCTCTCTCTCTCTCTCTCTCTCTCTCTCTCTCTCTCTCTCTCTCTCTTCTCCCTAATCCTTAAGCAAAGAAATCAACTGAGACCACCACCAATATCCTCTGTATGACAGAGTGTGTGTGTACGTGTGTGTGTGTGTGTGTGTGTGCGTAGGTACTTTTGCAATTTATTTTGAAGCCACCAAGGGAATAAGTGACACCTGACCAATTTGTTTCTAATAAATTTTCACTGGTTTAAAAAACAAAAGGAAAAAAATGAACTTGAAAAATGAGCTTTTATTAGTGGGAAGTTCAGGGGTATTAAAAGTCCCTTTCCAGTTTTTTTATTTATTGAAGGACTGATGCTACTGTCCATAGACAAAGTCTGTACAAGACACAGACACTGATGATCTAGTTTTATGGCTTATCTATTTAATTTCATACCAGAATTAGGGAAATTAAGTTCTAATCCCAACAGAAAAAAATGTTGAACCAATGCAAGATTTTCATATCTGATCTTTTTTAATGATTTCTCAAGCATTCAATTCACTCAATTGTACAGACAATGATAAAACAATAAGGCCACACATTTAGAGCTGGGAGAGATTTCAGTGGATGTCAAGTCTAAAATGTCTCCTGAAGCTAGGCGACGTTGAGTGATTTGCCCAAGATATTATAAGGGGTGGAATTTGATGGTTTCATATTATATAGATTTAAACCCAGATCCTCTAACACTAGATCTAAGGCTCTTTCCACTTTATACATAGAGAAGCAGTTTTAGAGTAATGGGAAGACCACAAGCCTGGGACTTGGTAACCTTGGAATATAGTCACAGCTCTCCTCTAAGCTGTTGTTTAGTCATTTTCCAGTTCTGTCCAACTCTTTGTGACCCCTTTGAGGGTTTTCTTGGCAAAGATACTGGAGCACAGTTTGCCATTTCCTTCTTCAGCTCATTTTACAGATGAAGTGAGGTAAACAGGGTTAAGTGACTTTGCCAGGGTCACACAGCTAGGAAGTATCTGAGGCCAGATTTGAACTCAAGGAGCTGAGTCTTCCTGACTCCAGGCCCAGCACTGCATCTACTATATCACCTAGCTGCTCCTCTAAGTAATTCTTAACAAGTGACTTTAGGAAATTATTTCACCACTCTGGGCCTCAAATGAATAATCTGTAAATGAGTCAGCTGGTCAGACTAACAGATATCATCATGATGTTGGTTCTTCCAAGGCACAAATTCTGTCATCCTAGGTTGTGATCCTGAAAAAAATTTCCAAATATCTCTGGGCTTCCATTTCATTATGAAATAAAATTATCTGCTCAGAACCTATGTCATAAAAAAGTCGACGAGATCTTTGGGAAATGATTTTTACTCCTCCTGACAATGTGTAGATTTCAGACGTTATTGTAACTGCCATTACAGAAAAAGGCCTCCAAAATCTTGTTTAAAATAATTTTTCAAAAAAAACTCTGAGGGATTGTAAAGTTCTTTACAAAGGGAGCTGCATCAGTCATTAATTTTGCTAATTAAATCCAAGATTTCTTGGGCTAGAATGTTTTTCATCGCTGTTTTGCATGCTTTTAATCATCAGACACAATATATTGTCTGGCACTCACTCTGTTGCCTGCAGCCTTTTCTTAGTGGTGGTGGTGGTGGTGGTAGTAGGGTGTGTGTGTGTGTGTGCGTGTGTGTGTGTGTATGTGTGTGTGTGTGTGTATGTGTGTGTATAAATTTGCTTCTTTTCACCAGGGATCAAACAACCTTTTGAGGAAGTTCAAAAAAAGTAGCAGTCCCTGCTATGGAATCCAACTGGTTCCCTTTTACTTGGACTGCTTCTTTCTAGAGTGTAATCCTATTGGTCTATTTTGGCATTAATGTTGAAGATTCAATTATTTGGCTGATGGGTGGGAAAGGAACTAATCTCCACCCCCAACAGGGATGACAATAGCACAGACCTCCTTTAAAATCTTCCAGAGAGGGTGTGAGGGGTGCAGGAGGGGTCAGCCAATGGAAGCTGTAAGGTATTTCCTTTTGAGGAAGGATTGGTTAGAAACCCTCATCTTCTGTGTGCTGTACAGAGGACTCTTGTGTGCTCAAATGAATAGTTGTCATCATTACATCAGTCCCCAGTGACTTGAAAACATATGAATGATTCCCTTACAGTCCAAGAGTGGATTGGCTTTTGTGTCTCTTTTCTGTAGCATCTGCCAGCAAATAAGACAAAGCAGACAAAGCAATGTTTAAGCATCCTGTTCTACCCAAGTGAATATGTATAGCCTGAAAAGGGCCTTATTGGAGGGAAAAGCTGGGGGACTATGAAGGGTACCCCCAGGCCACCAAGCAACCGCAGCCAGACAGGGGATGATTCTTGCATGAATAATAGAAGGAAGAAATTCAGTTGAAAGAGGATCCTTGTCTACTTGGCTTTGAAAGGGAAACTTTTTTCCCAAGGTATCAAGTAGCAATGGGGTGAATTTGAAGAACCAAAGTAGACTGATGATTTTTCACTCATTAGGAGTTTATGAATATTGAGTACAATTCTCTAGCATGCAGCTTCTTTGTATGGGGTATAATATTGAATGAATGAATTATGTATTTGTTAACTGCTTCCTATGTGTAAAGCATTGTGCTAAGTGCTAGGAATACAAGTAGAAAAGTATGACAGCCCCTGCTTTCAGGGAGCTCATGTTCTAATGGGAGTGATGACACACATAGGAAGTTTCAGCTACAAACCAAACATTGGGCTTGACATTGTGACATCCAGGATGACACATTAAAGTGGATTGATAATTGGCATCATTGATTTGCAACTGGAGGGGATCTTAGGGGGCATCTGATTCAACATCCTCATTTTTAAAGATGAAAAGTGGAGATCTAGAGGGTCTGACATGACTTGCCCAAGGTCACACAGGTAGGAATGACAGAGAGAGACCACAATCACTGTATCGGGAGTTAGACAGATCTGGGTAGCTCTGATTCTGGGTAAGCTACTTCGTTTCTCAAGGACTTGGTTGATTCCCCTGTAAAGTGAGGGATCTATAGGAAGAGGAGTGGATCAAGTATTCAAATCCTGACTCTAGTATTACAGAATCTGAATGTTGGGAATCTTATCTTAAAGTTAGAAAATGGCCCTGGGATTTACCTAGTTTAACAAACAACACAACCCAAGTACAGTTTCTGTGTCTTTTGAGCTATGTGATGATGGTCAATTCACTTACCCTCTCTGACATACAATCTCTAAGTTTTTCTTTTGGAATAAATGAAGAAAAGAAACTGGCATTTATTAATGCTTATTGAAAACTAGCCTTTAAAGATATTTTCTAATCATTGATCTTAAAGATTTTCACTAATGGGAACCACTAATCCAGAAGAAGTCTATTCAACTTTCAACCACCTGTAATTATTAGAATGTTTTGATTTACTTCAAGTCTAAATTTGCTGCTGTTCAGAACGTAACCAATTGCTCCCAGTAGAATTTCAATCCAATGGAAAGCAAACTCCCCAAAAGTAAAAACTATTTCATCTTTGTTTCTCTTTATGTTAAACATTTAGCAGATTGACTGACCCAGAAAAGTACTTAATAAATTTTGATTTATTGATGGCTCAGTTCATACATCATGTTTTAGATGAAACTTCTTATTATCTACCCCATAAGCAAATGACTTCTTTCCAAAATGATCTTGTGTCTATTTTGTATTTATGTATATTTAGCTACCATTCATATAGCCTTTTTGTAAAGCACTTTACTAATATGATTTTATTTTGTACTCATAACAACCCTAGAGAGGTTGTAGCTATTACTATCACCATTTTACAAATGAAGAAATGGAAGCAGATAGCAGTTAAGTGATTTGCCCAGGGTCACAGAGGTAGAAAGTTTTTGAGGCTGAATTAGAACTCAGGTCTTCCTACTTCCAGGTCTAATCCTCTATCCACTGTGCCACCTACTAGGACTTGCTGTCTCTCCCAAATAGATTTTTAAGTTCCTTGATATTATGACATATTTCACGCATGTCTCAAGTGCTTCAAACAGTGCTTGGTACATAATTGGTGCTTAATAAATGATTGTTGATTGCTTTATTAACTGAATGACCAAAAAGAAATCAATTCTTTCTTCCAAATAGTGTTGTATCAAAGGTCTGACAAAGTGATCTATTTCCTTGCATTGCTGTGAAGAACTAGGATATTTTCTCTTGTGCTATGCTTTGTTTTTTTCTCATGATTTCTTCCTTCATTTTAATTCTTCTATGCAACATAATTAAAGTGAAAATGTGGTTAATAAGAATGTACGTGTAGAACCCATAAAAGATTGCATGACATCTTAGAGAGGGAGGAGGAGAAAATCTAAGACTTATGGAAGTGATTGTAGAAAACTGAAAACAAATAGATTAATTTTTAAAAACCACATTAGTAAAAGATTTTTTAAAAATTTAAAAAAATAGTTGTCTATTTCAACTGTCTGAACCTTAAAAGATATATTTTCTCTAAGCTAAACATCTCAAATTTCTTCAACCTCATATACCATGAACCTAAGGCCTTTACCCAATGGACAGCTCCATCTGTAAGGCACATGGCACACCTCCCATCTTTTGAAAGGAGCCTTTCTTGGTTCTCTGAAATCTTAATACCTTTCCTCTGAGATTAAAAGTTACTCTGTAAATACAGATATTTTTTGCATGTGAGTAGTGGTTTTCCTGCTTTTATTCTATTTTTTTTTTTTTATCTTTCTATGTATCTCCACTTAGCATAGCGCTTAGAACAGAGTAGGTGCTTGATAAACGTTTATCGGTTTGTCAGCTTGACTTTCCCTTTGCTACAGAGAGTGTCATGGGTCTGTGGAATGAGCACAGGGTCTATATATTCAGAAGACTTGAGTTTGAATTGTAGAATGGCTATTTGCTTTCACCCTAAAGAAGTCCCTCTGATTGTGAGCCTTATTTTACCCTTCAAAGAAAGTAGTACAACTCTAGGTCTATGATAGTTTGGTTCACTGTGTTTCCAAAGCAGAGTCACCTTGACTCTTTGCTCTTCTTCACTCCCAACCCCAATTCCAATCAATTGTTTACTCCAGAAGATTCTATTTCCACAACATACCTTGCCTCTGTCCTCTATTCAACAATCATATGGCCAGTGACCCCCATATTTCCTCATCTGTATTGTTAATAAAAGCTTCTAACTGGTCTCCTTGCTTCTAATCTCCTCCCCATCCTCCAAATAGGGGTGACAATAATCCTCCTAAAGCCTAGATCTTATTGTTACATTTTATTGCTTACAAATCTTCACTAGTACCGTATTTCCCCTAGAATAATGTATCAACTCCCCATTTGGTATTTAAAGCCTTTCACAATCTGATTCCAGCCTATCTTTCCAGAATGATTTCATATCTCTTCTGTGTATCCTATCTTACAGCCAGTCTGGAGTTGCCCCCTGAACTTCACATTTTTATCTCTTATTGCCATGCTTTTGTATAGGTTGCCCTCCCCAATCATGTCTAGAATACACTCCTTTTCCATTTTTACCTCTAGGAATCTTTAAGAAGAGTTAAACATCAAGAGACTGGGGAAAAGAGCAAACAACAGAAAAATTCTGACCATAGAAAGTTACTATGGTGATATGGAAGATCAAAATATAGAGATAACACAAAGTCAAAGATCCTACATGCAAAGCATCCAAAAAAACCCCATGAATTAGTGTAAGGCCATGGTAGGCCTCAAAAAGAATTTTGAAAATCAAGTAAGAGAGATAGAAGCAAAACGGGAAGAAGAATGAGAGTGATGCAAGAAAATCATGAAAAAAAGTCAACAACTTGGTAAAGGACACACAAAAAATACTTAAGAAAATAACAGCATAATAGACTAAATGGTAAAAGAGGTACAAAAATACAATAAGGAAAAGAATACTGTAAAAAGAAGCATTGGTCAAGTGGAAAAGAGACACAGAAATTTACTGAAGAAAAAAATTCCTTAAAAATAGAATTCACCAACTGATAAATGGTCAAAGGATAAAAAATGGCAGTTTTCAGATGGAGAAATTAAAATTATTTATAATCATGTGAAAAAATGCTCTAAATAACTATTGAAAAGAGAAATGAAATTCAAATAATTCTGAGGTATCATGTTGTACCTATAATATTGGCCAACATGACAAAACAAGAAAATGATAAATGTTGGAATAATATGGGAAAATTGGGACACTAATACATGGTTGGTGGAGTTGTAAACTGATCCAACTTTTCTGGAGAGCGATTTGAAACTATGCCCAACAGTCCATCAAACTGTATACCCTTTGATCCAGCAATACGATTTCTAAGTCTGTATCTCAAAGAGATGATCAAAAAGGTAAAAGTACCCACATGTGCAAAAATATTTATAGCAGCTCTTCTCGTGGTGGCAAAGAATTGGAAATCAAGGAGATACCTATCAATTGGAGAATGGCTGAACAAGTTGTGGAATATGAATATAGTGGAATACTATTCTTTTATGAGAAATTATGAGCTGGCAGATTTCCAAAACCTTGGAAAAATTGGCATGACCTGATGCTGAGTGAAGTGAGCAGAACCAGGAGAACACTGTATACAGCAGCAGCAACATTGTGATATGATGAACTATGATATACTTACCTCTTCTCAGGAACACAATGATCCAAGAAAATTCCAAAGGACTCTTGATGAAAAATGCTAACCATATCCAGAGAAAGAACTAAAGAGTTTGAATGTAGATTGAAGCACACTATTATTCACTTTTTATTTTTTTCTTTCTTATGGTTTTCCTTTTTTCTGATTTTTTTCACAATATGACTGATGTGGAATTATGTTTAACATGATTGTACATGTGTAACTTGTATAAGATTGATTGCTGTCTTTGGGAACAGGGAAGCAATGATGGAAGGAGGAAGAATTTAGAACGCAATATCTTACAAAAATGAATGTTGAAAAGTATCTTTAAATGTAATTTAAAAAAATGAAGTGTTATAAAGGGAAAAAAAGTGATATTGGCCAAATGGAAGAAGAGGTACAGACATTCACTTAAGAAAACAATTCCTTAAAAATTATAGCTGAGCAAATGGAAGTAATTGACTTTATGAGAAATCAAGAAACAATAAAACTAAACTAAAAGAATGATAAATAGAAGACAATATGAAATATCTCATTGGAGAGATACTCTAAAAATTGACTGGATGACATGAAAGTCATGATAATAAAAAAAAGTCTGGACATCATGTTTCAAGAAATCATTGAAGAAAATTGCACTGATATTCCAGAACTAGAGGGTAAAATAGAAAATAAAAAAGTTCATCAATAACCTCCTGAAAGAGATCCCAAAATGAAAACTCTCAGGAATACTATAGCCAAATTCCAGAGCTCCCAGGTCAAATAGAAAATGTTGCAGCCAGAAAGAAAAAGAAAATTAAGTACTATGGAATAATAGTTAAGATAACACAAGATTTAGCAGCTTCTACATTAAAGCATCAGAGGACTTGGAATATGATGTTCTGGAGTAAATCCTTCAGGAGAAAAAAAGAACATCCAGTGAAATAGAAGAATTTCAAGCATTCTTGATGAGAAGACCAGAATTGAATAGAAAAATTGACTTTCAAATATAAGACTCAAGAGAGACATAAAAGGTAAACAGGAAAGGGAAATCATAGAACTTAATAATGTTAAGCAATTTACATTCCTACATGGGAAGACAATACTTGTAACTCATAAAAACTTTCTCATTATTGGGTAAGTTGGAAGGAATATATAAAGACAGAGGACACAGTTTGAATATGAAGGAACAAAAAAATTTAAATTAAGGGATTAGAAAGAGAAATACACTAGGAGAAAGGGAAAGGAAGAGGTAGGATGGGGTAAATTATCTCATATAAAAGAGGCAAGAAAAAAACTTTTACAGTGATGGGTTAGATGGGGGAGGTGGAGGGAGGAATGAGTGGACCTTACTCATCAGAACTGTCTCAAAGGGGGAGCAACACACACATACACTCAATTTGGTATAGAAATCTATTTTGACCTACAGGAAAGTAGGAGGGGAAGGAGATAAGAGAAGTTAGGGGATGTGAGGGGGAAGTGATTGAAGGAAGGGCAGATTGGGGAAGGAGGTAGTCAGAAGCAAAAACACATTTGAGGAGGATTAAGGTCAAAGGAAAGAGAGAACAGAATAAACTGGGGAGGAATAGGATGGAAGGAAATATAGTTAACAATCATAATTTGGGGGAAAAATTTTAATGCAAGTTTGTCTAATAAAAGCTTCATTTATCTATAGAGCAATGAGTGAAATTATGAAAATAAGAGCCATTCCCAAAACATAAATGCTCAAAAGATAAGAACAGTTTTCAGATGAAATAATCAAAGCTGACGATAGTCATATGAAAAAATGCTCAAAATCATTATTGATTGGAGAAATGCAAATTAAAACAATTTTGATGTACTACCTCACACCTGCTAATAGGTCAGGAAAGGAAAAAGAGAAATGTTGTATGAGATGTGGGAAAAATGAGACATTAATACACCATTGCTGGTGTTGTAAACTGATTCAACCATTCTGTTAAGCAATTTGGAGCTATGGCCAAAGGGCTATTAAACCATGCATACTTTTTGACCTAGCCATACCACTATTAGGTCTACATCTTTAAGGAGATGAAAAAGAAAAGGACCCACATATACAAAAATATTTATCGCAGCTCTTTTCTAGGGGTAAAGAATTGGAAATTGAAGGGATGCCAATCAGTTAGGGAATGGCTGAATAAATTGTAGTATGTGATTGTAACGGGATATTGTTGATGAAGAAGAAATGATAAGCAGGATGCTTTCCAAAAAACCTGGAAAGTCTGATGTGAATGGACGCAAGGTGAAACATGCTGTGCACAAAGTAACCACAATACTATGAGATGATCAGTTCTCAATAATACAATGATCCAAAACAGCTCTAAGGACTTATAATGAAAAATGCTACCTTTCCAGAGAAACAACTTATGATGTCTGAATATGTAATGAAGCATATTTATATTAATTTTTTCTTAAGGATTTTTGGAGGATCTATGCTTTATTTCACAACATGATTCATATGAAAATATGTTTTGTATAACTAAACATATAACCCATATGGAATTTCTTGACTTCTCAATAATTGGGGTGGGGAAGGAGGAAGGGAGAAAAGTTGAAACCTTAAGTTGTAAAAATGAGTCTTAAAAATTGTTCTTACATGTAAATAGGAAAAAATAAAATGCAAAAACAAAACCCCAAAACAAAAAGACAGCCCATAGATTTTGTGAGAAAGTATTTTTAAGTAGCTTATAATCTTATGTGTTTCTAATAATAAGAGGAGGCATCTCAGAGGCACAGTGGACACGATGCCAGGCCTGGATTCAGGAGGATTTATCTTTCTGAATTCAAATCTGGCTTGGGACATTTAGTAACTGGGTGACCCTGGACAAGTCAGTTACCCCTGTTTGCTTCTGTTTCCTCATGTGTAAAATGAGCTGGAGAAGGAAATGGAAAACCCCTCCAGTATCTCTGAGAAGAAAACACTAGATGGAGTCATGAAGAGTCAGATACAACTGAAAATGACCAAACAGCAAGAACAATAATATTACATATGTGTAGGGAATTAGGTGGTACAGTGGATAGGGCACCAGACCTGGAGTAAGGAAGATCTGAGTTCAAATCCAGTCTCAAGTCCTTACAAGCTGTATGACCCTGGGCACAGGGTCACTTAATCCCTATTTGCCTCAGTTCCTTGTCCGTAAATGAGGACACATGGGAGAAAGAAAAGGCAAATCATTCCATAGGGTCACGAAGAGTTGGGTACAACTGAACCACTGAATCACAAAATAAGGAAGGAAACTGAAGTTGAGGTCATAAACGACTTACCCAACGTCACACAACTATTTGCGGTGACATTAGGATTAAAACCTTTTTTTGAATTCCTAACACACTCTTCTTTTTCCCCCTATCAAGAGGGAAGGTGCAAAATTCTTGTGAGCAGTGACAAAATTGTTGAAATAAGAGTATTATATGTTAGAGTGACCACATTGAAGGGTTTAATACTCACTGGGAGGAAAAGAACTGAGTTTCTTATTTTTTGAAATGTAATATTATTGCTTGGGAATAACAAACTTTACCTTTGAAAAGAATTACAAAACTTATAAGCAGTATGAAAATGTTAGGCATTTTCATTTTTTTGGCTTAGTGGATAGAGCACTGGTCCTAGAATCAGAAAGAGCTGAGTTCAAATCCAGCCTCAGATATTTATTAAATATGTGACGTTGAGCATGTCATTTAACCCCTTGTTTACCTCAATTTTCTCATATACAAAATAGGGATAATAAAATACCTACTTCACTTAGCACAATGTCTGGTACACAGTAAGCTCTAAATAAATGTCAGTTATTATCATTATTTATAGCTAGTCTAGCAAATGGGTGCTATGTCTTTATTGTAAATGTTGAGAACAGTCATATTTCTCCTTTCCTGATGAATTCCAGCAGATTGTGGCCCTTGATCCCAGAATAAAGGTAAAAAGTCATATGGAGAGAGGTCATCTATAGAATATTCTCTCATTTTCTGTTCATGAAGAGGCAGTTTATATATCTATATACCTTATATTTTTAAAAAAATGTACAATTATGTAAAACATTTCCATATTAGCCATTTTGTACAAGAAGACTTGAATAAAACAAAAAAATAAAAGAAAGTGAAGAACTGAATGTTTCAGTTTGTATTCAAATATTATCAGTTATTTCTCTGGAGGTGGATAGTATGCTTCACCATTTATCCTTTGAGATTGTCTTGGATCATTGTATTACTGAGAACAGCTAAGTTGTTCACAGTTTTCCACTGAACAATACTGTTGTTCTTCTGGTTCCGTTCACTTCCCTCAGCATTAGTTCATGTAAGTCTTTCTAGGTTTTTCTGAAATCATCCTGCTTGTCATTTCTTATAGCATAGTAACATTCCATTACAATCGCATACCACAGCTTGTTTAGCCATTCCGTGATTGATGGGCATCCCTTTGATTTCCAGTTCTTAGACACTGAAAAAAGGGCTGCTATAAATATACTTGTACAAATAGCTCCTTTTCCCCTTTTTTTTAATGTCTTCGGGATATAGACCTAGTTGTGTATACTTTATTTTCTCTAAAGACAACACGGAATATAACATAGTCTATAGATTTTGTCACCTTTTGAGTTTCTGGCAGAGATATGTCAAAGAAGCCTATAATAAAACCCCCAAACAATCAAAAAGTATATATACACATACAAACACATATTACACATTAAATATAATATACATTATGTATATTTAATATCTATATTGTATATATGTTCTAAACACAGGCTACAAATGCAAAATTAAAACAGCTTCTGCTTTCAAAATACATTCTTTAAGCACGTAACTATATTGTATCCAATATCTTAGAATCATAGAACTTTGGATCTGTTGTCAGAGGAATGGGTTCAAATCCAGTTTCTACATCTTTTGAGCTGCGTAACCATGGACAAGCCACTTGCCCTCCCTGATGTATAATCTCTAACTCGTTTAGGAAGAAAAAGAAGGAAGAAAATAAGCATTTAAGTCCCTACTATATCCTAGGGATCATGAAAAGTGCTTTAAATATCATCTCATTTCATCAAAGAAACAACAAAAATAAAAACCTCTGAGGTAATTGTTATTATTATTCCCACTTTAAACATGAAAAAAATTAGATGGACAGAGGTTAAGTGACTTGCACAGGGTCATACTGCTAGTAAGTGTCTGAGTTTGGAAAAGAACTTAAATCTTCCTGACTCCAAGCCCAGAACTCTATTCGATGTACTTCTTGGTTGCCTATGTAACATTACCTCTAAGGTTCTTTTATGCCTGAATCAATCCTAAATAATCCTTCCATTCCATAGGTGAGGAGAATGAAGCCTAGAGTTTTTCAATGACTTGTCTTAGACAAAACCACTGATGAGTGGCAAAAACAGGGTGGGAATGATGACCTCCTCATTTTCAATCTGGTGCCTTTTCAATGTACAGCACTTCCAGTGTGCAATGCTGATCTTTCGATTTAATGTATCATTGTTCCATTGGGCTTAGTGGAGTAACCACTTTGGTTTGGTTAAGCAATCATGCATCAAATGGCTTGCAGAGGAGAGCTTCAGAGTCGAATCTGAGAGGTTGAATGCTCCCCACCCTGGAGCAAGCAGCCCTGGAATAAGTGTGGGTTGACCACGGGAATTCAGCTTGCATTTCTCATTAATAAGTACATGAGCCTAAATACAACAGATAGAAGACAAGCACCAGGACTCAGAAGCCCCAGCCAGAGTGCTACTTGGATCTCAGTGCTAATCATGGCTTTGATTTTTTTTATTTTTATATGCTTTAATTTTTTTTCTTCACAGTCAACCAGCAATGACTCTTGTTTTCCCTGAATGCAAGTTTGGGAAATTATATCAGGGTTATTCAGTCCTCCAAATAGGATCAATGGTATGGGGACAAACTTAGCTTTGAATCTCTAAATTGGATCAGATAGAGGCCTAGGCTTCATGTGTATATTACAGGAATAAAAGAAAGGGGAGGTTGCCTGTGGCCATTTCAACTCTGATGACCACATTTTCCTGATTACACGATGAGGCCAAAGCCACTCATTATCTTCGTCAGAGAGAAGGCTAGGTCTCTACATTCACATAAGAAATATGAAAGCAGCTCCATCTGGACAACTTGGGCCCCCACCCAAGATTCACAGTCATAATCTTCTTGGCAAGCCATCTCTCCTTTGGAGTCCACATGGAAGCTGTCAGTGAAAATCTACCGAGACCTGCTGACGACATTCTAGATGTATTCTGGACTCTCCCAGATATTTCAGATTGATCAGTGCTTAGCAACATAAACCACTGTTCTGAATTTGGAAATAAAACAGCAAATTGGCTTTGGCAAATATTCACGTGCAGAGGTGTGCAGCATCTGTTTTTTGAGGATAGCAAAAAAAAATCAAAATAAAGGTTACTGTTTTGCCCTGAAGAGACTAGGGTATTGTGGTTAACAGAATATTTTATTTCATAGAGAATTGACCAATATATGGATCATCAAATTCCATGTAATAAAATGCACATAAAACTCAAAATAAATGGAATGTCAGTACCTTCATCCTGAAATCAACTTTTTAAGCAGGACACTGGTTCCTATGTGTGCATACTTTGGGAAATCACAAAGCCTGATTGAGCCTGAGCTCAGTACTTTACTTGAGGATAAGGGAGTCACATTCAGGTGAGTGTGTCCCCAGATGAAAAATATAGATTGTAGAGAAAAAGTATATTGATATATTGATTGATAAATCAATAGAGATTAATAGATAGGTAGATTAATAAATAGGCATGATAGGTAAATTTTAATTAGAACGATGTGAATAGTCTGTCAGGATCATATAAAACCCAAAGTAAATTACCCAATGTAATTCCCACTGAAGCACTCATCTAGATTACTAGATTCATCAGGTTTTTTTTTTTTTTTCTCTTGGTTTTAATAGATGGGACCTAAGAAAAACATAGAATTTCAGAAGTGGAAAGGTTTTATATAGCATCTCATCCAAGTCCTTAATTTAATAGATAGGGAAACTAAGAATCAGAGAGTTGAAATTATATCCCAAACATTGAATAGCTAGTTAGTTGCAGAGATGAGACTAAATATATAACAACATATAACATTAGATAGAGCATTTGTATAGCATTTTGTTGTTCTTCAGTAGTTTCAATTGTGTCTGATTCTGTGACCCATTTGGGGTTTTCCTAGCAAAGGTAGTGGAGTGGTTTGACATTATCCTCTCTAGCTCACTTTACAGATGGGGAAACAGGCAAACATGGTGAAGTAACTTGCCCAGGATCCAATAGCTAGTAAGTGTCTGAGGCTAGATTTGAATTCATGTAAATGAGTCTTCTTACTTCAAACCCAGCACTCTATCCATTGAGCCACCTAGTTGCCCATATACTATTTTAAGATTTGCCAAAGGCTTTACATATAATATCTCATTTGATTCTTACAACATTCTAAGGTAGATGTTATTATTATCTCCAATTTACAGGTGAAGAAACTAAGGCTGAAAGAGGTTAGATGACTGTCCCAAAATTATGCAATCTGTGCATTTCCCAGGTAGCATAAAAACTCAAGTTTTCCTGACTCTAAATCAAGTATTCTACTGGGACACCCATTTTATATAACTGAAAATTGCCTTTATTCATGACACTCACATTCTACTGACAGAAGAGAGAATACAGAATGGTACATTCCCAAGCAATATACAAGTGGTCACCACATTTTTTTTTCAAAGGAAGAAATCTCAATCTTAATTTTAGAGATAATATGGTGGAGTATTTTCTCTGATCACTACTTACGCACTCTTTCAGCCACAAGAAAATAAAACTGATATCTGGACGAAAAATGAAATTTTAGTTAATTATCTATACTATTTTGAAGCATCCAAGATGTTTGGCAGTGTGCAAAGAAAATGTTTAAATATTTGATTGTTATTCCTGTAAAATCCAAATGCTTGACATATAGTGTAAACAAACTCTGTTTTGAACTTCTTATAGGTCAAAAAGTGGTGAGGGACTATTGAGGGGTCAGGTTCCATATGATATCTTTTCATACGGTTGTAAGTAACCTGAACGCAAGCCTGAACAAAGTATTAATGAAATTCATACATGTTAATGAGTTGGGAGAGGTGACTACGTGACGAACACCAGTAAAATAAAAGGAATAATATTTAATGATACAGAGAAATTGAAATGTTGGCAGGAGAAGGGTGGAGAGAGAGAGAGAGAGAAAGAGAGAGAGAGAGAGAGAAAGAGAGAGAGAGAGAGAGAGAGAGACGTAACTTAGAATTTCAATTTAACATGAATATGACTAGAGCAATTATTAGAAAACACACATATAATTAGTACTTTAAAAGAAATAGTAATATGGAAGGAAACCTTCTGTAAAGTGATTTAAATATAGTGTAGTAAGGTGATGCCAAATTATCAAAGTAAGAGAAAGAAGTATAGTTGAACTTGCCCCAACTCCTCTGCAAAGATAGAAAATATATTGAGCTGATTCCAGAAGAATCAAAGTCCAAGGAAAGAACAATCACAGAAGTGGTTTTCTAGTCCATGTTGGCATGGGAAGACAGAAAGAGTTTCAGATACTTGGGATGAGATCTAGCTAGCAATTGAAATACAGAATAATTCAGTACAAAGACTAAAAGATGGATGAGGCTGTACAAGGAGAGATCACAGACTGATATAGAAAGAATTTTTGGTGGTTTCAGTAACAGGTTGACAAGTGGCAGCTCTATTGCTTACTATCCACTTCTGAGTCAGAGATCCAGGGAAGAGTGAGAAGGTGACATTTATCTAGGGGTGGTAATCAAGGGTGATAGCTGTCATAGACCATAGACAAGAAGCAAGTAAGTAGCAACCATGTACCTCTGCCCCTAGAAGCAGAGTGGGGTTTCAGATTCAATTTTGAGGCCAGCCTGAAGTCTGTAGCAAAATGATCAGGACATAAATTCCAGACCAAAGAAAAACCTTCATTCTCATTCTGAACTGCACAGCTTTGCAGGTGGTTCATAGTAGCTGAATTCAACAGCAGTCTACTGAAACAACAACAGTGTGTAAGCCCAGGTAAGAAATTTACAGAGATTAGATCAGGAGAAAAGCAATCAGTCTTTGTCTTGAGTGAGATCATTGTGAAAACACTGAAAGCTTATATGTCCCCAGTCTGTGCTCCTTTTGAGTTCCTGAAATAGCACAACTCTCAATGCCCTCAAGAAAGCAATAAAAAAATTTAAGTGGAAAGAAACTCAATCTAAATAGTTCCTCCAAAAGTGCACAGAGCCTAGCCCTAATATAAAATTTTTTCTTTCCCTTCATATTTTATTTCTTCTCAGTTATATGTAAAACATTTTTAATATTCATTTTTAAAATTTCGAGTTTTAAATTCTCTTCCTCCCTTCCTTCCCCTCCTTTTGAGAAGACAATAATTTGATGTTTTATATGCACAGACAAGTGAAACATATCTTGCTATTATTCATGTTCCAAAAGAAAACACAGACCAAAAAGAAAACAAAGTAATAAGAAAAACCAAGTTAAAAAGTATGTTTGATCTGAATTTCAGACTCCATCACTTCTTTCTATGTAGGTAGAGAGCATTTTTTTTCTTTTTTTTTTAAATTTATTTATTTAACTTTTAACATTCATTTTCACAAAATTTTGGGTTCCAAATTTTCTCCCCATTTGTCCCCTCCCCCCACCCCAAAACACTGAGCATTCTAATTGCCCCTATCACCAATCTGCCCTCTCTTCTATCATCCCTCCTTTTCCTTGTCCCCATCTTTTCTTTTGTCCTGTAGGGCCAGATAACTTTCTATACTCCATTACCTGTATTTCTTATTTGCTAGTAGCAAGAACAGTATTCGACAGTTATTCCTAAAACTTTGAGTTCCAACTTCTGTTCATCCCTCCCTCCCCACCCATTCCCTTTGGGAAGGCAAGCACTTCAACATAGGCCATATCTGTGTAGTTTTGCAAATGACTTCCATAATGGTCATGTTCTGTAAGACTAACTATATTTCCCTCCATCCTATCCTGCCCCCCATTGCTTCTATTCTCTCTTTTGATGCTGTCCCTCCCCAAGAGTGTTGACTTCAGATTGCTCCCTCCTCCCATTCCCCTCCCTTCCATCATCCCCCCCAACCTGCTTATCCCTTTCTCCCCCACTTCCCTGTATTATAAGATAGGTTTTCATACCAAAATGAGTGTGCATTTTATTCCTTCCTTTCGTCTAATGTGATGAGTAAACTTCATATTTTTCTCTCACCTCCCCTCTTATTCCCTCCACTAAAAAGTCTTTTGTTTTCCTCTTTTATGAGAGATAATTGCCCCATTTCATTTCTCCCTTTCTCCTCCCAATATATTTCTCTCTCACCACTTAATTTCATTTTTTTAAGATGTGATCCCATCCTATTCAATTCACTCTGTGCTCTCTGTCTCTGTGTGTGTGTGCGCGCACACATGTGTGTGTGTGTGTGTGTGTGTGTGTGTGTGTGTAATCCCACCCACTACCCAGATACTGAAAATTCTCAAGAGTTACAAATATTGTCTTTCCATGTAGGAATGTAAACAGTTCAACTTTAGTAAATCCCTTATGACTTCTCTTTGCTGTTCACCTTTTCATGCTTCTCTTCATTTTTGTGTTTGAAAGTCAGATTTTCTTTTTAGCTCTGGTCTTTTCATCAAGAATGCTTGAAAGTCCTCTATTTCATTGAAAAACCATTTTTTCCCCTGAAGTAGTATACTCAGTTTTGCTGAGTAGGTGATTCTTGGTTTTAGTCCTAGTTCCTTTGACTTCTGGAATATCCTATTCTATGCCCTTCAATCCCTTAATGTAGAAGCTGCTAGATCTTGTGTTATCCTGATTGTATTTCCACAGTACTTGAATTGTTTCTTCCTAGCTGCTTGTAATATTTTCTCCTTGACCTGGGAACTCTGGAATTTGGCCACAATGTTCCTAGGAGTTTCTCGTTTTGGATCTCTTTCAGGCGGTGTTCTGTGGATTCCTTGAATACTTATTTTGCCCTCTGGTTCTAGAATCTCAGGGCAGTTTTCCTTGATAATTTCATGAAAGAAGATGTCTAGGCTCTTTTTTGATCATGGCTTTCAGGTAGGCCCATAATTTTTAAATTGTCTCTCCTGGATCTATTCTCCAGGTCAGTTGTTTTTCCAATGAGATATTTCACATTATCTTCCATTTTTTCACTCTTTTGGTTTTGTTTTGTGATTTCTTGGTTTCTCATAAAGTCATTAGCCTCCATCTGCTTCATTCTAACCTTGAAAGAACTATTTTCTTCAGTGAGCTTTTGAATCTCCTTTTCCATTTGGCTAATTTTACTTTTGAAATCATTCTTCTCCTCATTGGCTTTTTGAACCTCTTTTGCCAATTGAGTTAGCCTATTTTTCAAGGTGTTATTTTCTTCAGCATTTTTTTGGATCTCCTTTAGCAAGGTGCTGACCTGCTTTTCATGCTTTTCTTGCATCTCTCTCATTCCTCTTCCCAGTTTTTCCTCCACCTCTCTAACTTGATTTTCAAAATCCTTTTTAAGCTCTTCCATGGCCTGATCCCACTGAATATTTATTTTGGATGTTTGGGATACAGAAGCCTTGACTTTATGTCTTTCCCTGATGGTAAGCATTGTTCTTCCTCATCTGAAAGGATGGGAGGAGATATCTGTTCACCAAGAAAATAACCTTCTATGGTCCAATTTTTTTTTCACTTTTCTGGACATTTTCCCAGCCAGTGACTTGACTTCTGAGTGTCCTTACCATCCTCACCTTGCCTCCAGATCTGCCCAGCCAGAGCTTGGGTTCTGAGATTCAAATGCTGCTTTCCAGCCTTAGGGCTTCAGCAGGGCAGGGTTGCTACTCAATGTGAGATTAAGTTCAGGTGCTCAGGTGGGGGCAGTTCCACCACAAGGGGGTTTATGTGGTGATCTTCAACAATGGATCTGAGATCCTGCCTGCTTTGGGAGCCCTTGTCTGTTCCTGCCTCTGTTGCTGCCTCCCGAGGGAGCCTGAGTTATGGGGACACCCCACACCCCTCTTGGCAAGCTGAAAAGACTCTCTCACTGACCTTTAGTGGCTGTGGGTGAAGGTACCTCAGCGGCCCCTGGAGATTCTGTCCCTGAAGCCTGCTCCGATCTGCTCCTCTCGGTGCCATGCAGCCAAGGCAGGGCTCTGCTCTGGGTCCAGGGCACGACGGATCTTTCAGGTCAGTTTTTCAGGTCTCTCTGGAACAGAAATCTCCTCTGCTCCATTGTTCTGTGGCTTCTGCTGCTCCAGAATTTGTTGGGAGTTCTTCTTTACAGGTATTTTATGGGATGTGGGTTGGGAGTTAACATATGTGTATCCTTCTACTCTGCCGTCTTGGCTCCTCCTCCTA
This sequence comes from Notamacropus eugenii, assembly GCF_028372415.1. Classification (NCBI taxonomy): domain Eukaryota; kingdom Metazoa; phylum Chordata; class Mammalia; order Diprotodontia; family Macropodidae; genus Notamacropus; species Notamacropus eugenii. The sequence goes on from NC_092875.1 coordinate 123,040,697, forward strand.
GAGAGCATTTTTCATCTTGTCTTTCAGAATTGCCTTGGATCACTGTATTGCCAAAAAAAGATAATTCATTTACAATTCATCATCATTAAAATGTTGCTGGTATTTTATGCAGTGTTTTCCTCTTTTGTATTTCACTTTGATTTTTTAATGATACTTTCTTTTTTTACAATTATAAGTTAAAATACATTTTTTTTTTTCATTTTGAGTTCCAAATTCTATCTACACCCTCCTTCCTGGACTTCCCCTTCCCTGACAGGATAATAAATCTGAGAGAGGTTATATACATTGAATCATGTAAAATATTTCCATATTAGTAATTTTGTATAAGAAGACAAGAAGGAAAAAAGGAAAGAAAGCAAGGAAGAAAGGAAAGGAAGGAAGGAACGAACGAATGAAGGAAAAGGGAAACAGTATGCTTCAGTGTATACTAAGACAATACCAGTTGTTTTTCTTTCCTCTGGCGTTGGAAAGCATTTTTCCTCATGAATCCTTTGAGAATGTCTTGGATCATCGTATTGCTAAGAATAGCAGTTCTTCATTGTATAGTATTGTTCTTAGTGTGTACAACATTCTCCCAGTTGTGTTCACTTCACTTTGCATCAGTTCATGGAAATCTAGATTTTTCTGAAATCATATTGCTTATAATTTCTTGTAGCACAGTAATATTCCATCACAATCATATGCCATATGTTTGTTCAGTCACTTAACAGGCATCCTCTCAGTTTCCAATTCTTAGCCCCCACAAAAAAGCTATTATAAATATTTTTGTATCAGTAGGTTCTTCTTCCTCTTCTACAATCTCTTTGGGATATAGACCCCTAGTGGTTTTTCTGGGTCAAAATGTAGTACAATTTTATAGACCTTTGAGCAGAGTTACAAATTGCTCTCCAGAACGGCTGGTTCAGTTCACAACTCTACCAAGAGTCATTAGTTTCCTCATTTTCCCACATTTCCTCAAACATTTATCATTTTTATATTAGTCAGTCGGATAGGTATGAAGTGATAACTTGGAGTTGTTTCAATCTGCATTTCTTAATCAGCAGTCATTCAGAGCATTTTTGCATATGCCTATAGATAACTTTGATTTATTTGTCTGAAAACTGTCTGTTCATATTCTTTAACCATATATCAATTGGGGAATCATTTGTATTCTTATAAATTTAACTCAGTCCTCTATAAATTTGAGAAATAAAATCTTTATTACAGATACTTGCTGCAAAATTTTCCCCAGTTTCCCTGCTTTTCTTCTAATGTTACTTGCATTGGTTCTGTTTCTGTAATACTTTTATAAATTTGATATAATCAAAATTGTCCATTTTACATTTCATAATGCTCTATCTAGTTTGGTTCTAAATTCTTCCCTGATCCATAGATCTGACAAGTAAACTATTCCACACTCTCCTAATCTGCTCATAGTATCACCTTTTATGTGTAAATTATGTACACATTTTGACTTTGTGTTACTATATAGTGTGCTCCCTTCACTCTGCACTAGTTTATATAATTGTTCTTAGGTTTTTCTGAGAATATTCTGTTTGCCATTTCTTATAACACAGTAGTATTCTGTCAAAATAGCATACTACAACTTGTTTAGCTATTCCCTAGTTGATGAATGTTCCCTCAATTTCCAATTCTTAGCCACCACAAAAAATTGCTATAAATGTTTTTGTACATGTAAGCCCTTTTCCATTTTTAGGCTATTTTGGAGGGGGTAGTGGGATACTGATACAGCAGTGGTATTGCTGGGTCAAAGGATATGCACAGTTTTATAACCCATTGGACATAGTTTCAACTTGAGTCCCAGAATTCTTGGATTAGTTCACAGTTCTGCCTCTAGTGCATTAGGGTCCCAGTTTTCCGCATCCCCTCTAACATTCATCATTTCCCTCCTGTCACATTGGTGAATCTGTTAGGTGTGAGGTGGTACCTCAGAATTCTTTTAATTTGCATTTATCTAGTAATAGTGATTTGGAATATTTTCATATGACTCTAGATAGTTTTTATTTCTTATGATAATTGCCTCTTCATATTGTGTAACTATTGATTGGGAAATGACTGGTATTCATATACATTTGACTAAATCTCTATATATTTGAGAAATACAGCTTTGTCAGAGAAACTTGCTGATTTTTTTCCAGTTTCCTACTTTCTAATTTTGGCTGCATTGGTTTTGTTTATGCAAAACCTTTTTGATTTACTGTAATCCAAAAGATTCATTTTAAATCCCATAATGCTCTTTATCTCTTGCTTGGTTATAAATTCTCCCTTTATCCATAAACCTTAGAGGTAAAATTTTCTGTTTCTCTAATTGGCTTATGGTATTACATTTTATGTCTTAATCATGTACCTATTTGACCTGTGTGTGTGTGTATGTGTGTGTGTGTGTGTGTGTGTGTGTGTGTGTGTGTGTGTGTGTGTGTGTGTGTAGTATGAGATGTTAGTCTATGCCTAGTTTCTGCTGAACTGATTTCCAGTTTTACCAACAATTTTTATCAAACAGTAAATTCTTGTCACAAAACCTTGGATCCTTTGGTTTATTAAACACTAGATTACTATGCTCATTTGCTACTGTGCACTGTATACTTAATCTATTCCACTTATCCACAATTCTTTTGTTGATTATCACTTTGTAATAGAATTTGAGACTTGGTATTTCTAGGCCACTTTCCTTCATATTTTTTTTTACTTATTTCTTTGATATTCTTGACTTTTTATTCATTCATATGTATTTTATTATTATTCTTTCTAGTTCTACAAATTATTTTATCACGTTGATTGGTATGGCACCGAATAAGTAAATTACTTTAGTAAAATTGTCATGTTTATTATGTTGAATCAGCCTACACATGGACAATTAACATTCCTCCATTTGGTTAAATCTAATTTTATTTGTGTGAAAAGTGTTTTCTAATTGTGTTCATGTGGTTCCTGGATTTGTTTTGGCAGGCAGATGCCCAAATATTTTATGTTGTCTGTAGTTATTTTAAATGGAATTTCTCTTTCTCTCTTTTGCTGCTAGAGTTTGTAATAAATAGAAATGATGGTATGGGTTTATTTTACATCCTACAACTTTGCTGAAGTTGATAATTATTTCAACTTAGTTTTTTCGGTTGATTCTCTAGGATTCTCTGTGTATATCATAACATCATCTACAAGAGTAACAGTTTTATTTCCTCATCGTCTATTCGAGTTCCTTGGATTTATTTTTATTTTCTTATTGCTGTAGCTGGCATTTATATTACTATATTAAATAATAGTGGTGATGATAGGCATTCTTGCTTCACCTCTGGTCTTCTTGGGAAGACCTTATCCTCATTAAAATTGATGCTTTTTGATAGTTTTAGATAGATTCTACTTACCATTTTAAGGCAAGCATTTATTACTCTCCGTCATGTTTTTAATAAGAGTGTGTATTGCATTTGGTCAAAAGCTATTGCTGTATTTATAAAATAAGCTTATGATTTTTGTTGGTTTTGTTACCAATATAGTCAATTATGCTGATAGTTTTCCTAATATTGAACTAGTCCTGCATCCCTGGTATAAATCCCACCTGGTCATTGTGCATGATTTTTATAATGTATTTCTGTACTCTTCCTTGCTAGTATTTTATTTAAAATATCTGTATCAATATTCATTAGAGAAATTGGTCTTAAGTTTTATTCCTCCTTTTCTGCTCTTCTTGGTTAAATACCAGCACCATATTTGTGTTGTAAAAGAAATATGATAGGACTCCTTCTTTGCCTAGTTCCCACCAAAATACATTATACAATATTGGAATCAATTGTTCTTTAAATGTTTGGTAGAATTCACATATGAATCCAATTGGTTCTGGTGATGTTTTCTTGAAGAGATCATCCATGGCTTGTTGCATTTCTTTTTCTAGGATAGGATTATTCTTTTTCAGCAATTTCTCTGCTTGTCTTTTAATTAGTTCTATTTTTGCTTTTGTTTTGTCTAAGATCATTATTACTATCCCTGATTTTTTTGAACTTCAGTTGACACATAATACATTCTGCTCTAGACCCTTACTTTTACTCTCTGTGTCTCTCTTTGTTTCAAGTATAGTTCTTGTAAATAATATAATGTAGGATTCTGTTTTTAACCCATCCTGTTATATACTTCCACTTTATGGGTGAATTCATCCCATTCACATTCACAGTTATGAGTATAGTATATTTCCCTCTATCTTATTTCCCCCTTTTATCCTTATCTCTCTTTTTAAACTGTCATTCCTCAAAATGTTTTGCTTCTGACCAATGCCTTCTTTAATCTGCCCTCTCTTTCATCAACCACCACCCCTTTTTTCTTATCTGCTTTAGCTCCTACTTCCCTGTAGGGTAAGATATATTTCTATAAGCAAGTAAATGTATATGTTATTTCCTCTTTGGGCCAACCCTGAGGAGAGTAATGTTATACTTTTGCCCACCTCCACAAACCCCATCTTCCCTTCCATTGTAAAATCTTTTTCTTTCATGCGTCTTTTTGTGAGATAATTTTCTCTGTTCTACACTTCCTTTCCCCTTTCTCCCAGGGCATCGTCTTTAGCACTCTTTTTTTTTCTTTAAATCATTCCATCATAGTGAATTCATAGTCATACCCTCTGTCTATGTATCTTCATTCTAATTGCCCTAATTATCATAAAGTTTTTAGAAGTTACAAGTTTCGTCTTCCTATACAGAAATGTAAACAGTTTAACTTTAATGAATCCCTTATGATTTCACTTTCATACTTTTCATACTTCTCTTGAGTCTTCCATTTGAAAGTCAAATTTTCTATGCAGCTTTGGTTGTTTTTCCTTCCAAAATGATTGAAAGCTCTCCAGTCCATTAAATATTAATTTTTCTCCTGAACACTAATATTCACTTTTGCCAGGCAGGTGATTCTTGATTGTAATACTAGCTTCTTTGTCTTCTGGAATGTCATATTCCAAGCCCTCCAATCTTTTAATGTAGAAGCTGCTAAATCTTGTGTAATCCTAACTGTGGCTTCATGAAATTTGGATTGTTTGTTTCTAGTTGCTTGCAATATTTTCTCCATGACATGGGAGCTCTAAAACTTGGCAGTAACATTCCTAGGAGGTTTCATTTTAGTATCTCTTTCCAGAGGTGATTGGTGGATTGTTTCAATTTCTATTTTACCCTCTGGTTCTAGGATATGGGGGAATTTTTCCTTGATAATTTCTTGAAATGTGGAATCTTTCAAGTATTCCAATAATTCTTGAATTATCTCTCCTTAAATCTATTTTCCTGGTCAATTATTTTTCCAGATGGAGGAAACATCAGATCATACAAAAATGACATTAAAGGACTCCCAAAATATTGAAATTAGAAAGACATAGGAACAGAAATACCCAGTTAATAATGATCTGTTATTAACCCATTTCTTTATGGCTGAGACTGTCACAAACAAAACAAATCAAGAATTGAGTCAAATGATCAGATAAAACAAGTCCCAAACCATTTTTGCTGAAATGCCCACATAGTTCAAGTAAAAGAGAATAAAATAGGTACTTGTTATTTCTGACCTGCAAATCTCCATCTTTTATCTCTGTGACTTTTGGGTTTCCCTTGCACCCCTACATGTGTTCATTTCTTGGAATCCCTGGTTTCTTTCAATTCTCAGCTGAAGCACTACTTTCAGCAGAAAGGCTTTCCTATTCTCCTCAGTTGTTAATGCCCTCCCTCTAAGATTTCTTTGTACCTACTTTGTATACTATGCATTATGTACATCAAATATGTACATATTTTCTTCCCCTAAAATATAATCTACTTGAATATAGATTTTTTTTTCCATTTTTTTCTTTGTATCTCAAGTGCTTAGCATGGTACCTAACTTGCAGTGGGCAGTTGATGAATCTGTTGATTTATTGATTGATGGACTGAATTATCCAGAAAATTATGGGGTCTCAGTTCTCCAATTCAGTTTTCTTTTATGGAAAAAGGCCTTTATATAAGATATTTTAAAGCTGGGATTTGTTTAGATTTATTGTCTCACCTTTTGAAGCAGATTTTGAGTTAGAGCTGAATTCAAATCTGCTCTCAGATACTTACTAGTTATGTGACCCTGAGTTAAGTCACTTAACTGCTGTTTGCCTCAAGTTCCTCATCTATACAGCAGGGGTAATAATAGTGTCTACCTTCCTGGGTTATTGTAAGAATCAAATGTGATAATAATTATAAAGCACTTAGCACAGTGCCTGGCACAAAGTAAACACACTATAAATGTTAGCTATTTTGTTGTTAAAAATCCATAAAAGATAATAAGTAGAGTGGAAATTTCATAAAAATGTAATGGAGAAAAATATAAGTATATTTTATTAATGGAAAGAAGACATTTGAATGCTAGGATCATAATATTTCAAAACAGTAATATAAGAGCAATATTGAATCAGGGAGAAAGAAATGATGAAGATAGTCATTGGAATTATAAATTGACTATAAGGGAACTCTTATTGGCAGTAAGTAATAATTGGATTGTAGAAGTTAAAATCTCAGAGGAAGGGGTGGAATCTTCATATAATCTAGAGCTGAGCAGTGGTCTAGATAAAAACACCCAGAAGCACATTTCAGGGAATAGTCCTCTCTGGCAGGAGCTTCAGTGGATGACCTCACAGGTCTTTTCCATCTCCAATAAAGCTTAGCCCCAAATTGCACAACGACCTACCCTAACTAAGAAAATAAACAGTGAGCTACTAGACTATGTGGCTATTCCCCAAACAGAAAAGCCCCAAGATCACAAAGGCCAGCCCAGAAGATCAGCCCTAAACATGGGCTGGATAAATAGATGCTTTCATTCCCTCAAATTTTCTTAATCCTCAAATCAGAATGGGCAGAGGGGTTGCCAGGTTTTCCGGGGTATTGGATGGCATGGGCTTTGCATAATCTCCCCTAAGCTTTGCTCTGTCAGGAAGGAACTGTCCTTTGAAGACGACTGGATAGATTCCAGCACCTTCTCTTAGACTCCCCCAATCCTCTGTCCACCTCCTCTCAGCCCCTTCTATTGGCTCTGTCCATCCCTGGGAAAGTAAGAAAGTTACAATGCCTTAGGACATTCCGTGGTGGAAAATGGTGGGTACAGCATTAGAACTAGTCTGCTACTTGGCACACTCAAATGCTATTCAGAGGACGACCACTTTGAAAAACCAGTCTGTTCAGACATGGACATGACTGGGAAAATAGCTTTCCTCCTGCTTTACTAAGAGATCAGTATCTAAACTTTCTGGTTTTGTTATCATTATTATTAGGGCTTCTTTTCATCTCTTATTACATGATCACTACTAGGAAATAGGTACCTCAGAGTAGATTGAGCATGTGAGAAACAGAGGCTAAGAAAAGTTGGACAGACACAAAGACAGAAGAAAAGTGAAGTAAGGCATAAGATATTCCAGTGGTCTCATCACTCAGCTTCTATCTTACCAAGCAGTCTTTCCATCCAGTGAGTCTTGCCTTTCTAAATGCCTTTTTTTGAGATTTGCTGTCTCTGAATCACTAAACTTCAGGCAACAAAGAAACTTGGCACATACAGTTCTCATGTGTATTTTCTCAAGAGACTATAACAGCTGCAACCTTTTGGACAAATAGTATTCATTTTAAAACCATGAATGGATATTTTCTTTAACTACATCAGATCCAAGAGTCATTTTTCTCTATATGTGCATATCTGAAAATCATCTAGATAAGTTCTCCTGTCTCTCCTTGTTCTATAGGACTTCTCACATAGCTCTCAAGAGTGGACCCAATTAGATATAAGCTCCCAGAGATAAAGATCAGTCATTTCTCTCTTGCAGGCTTCACTGTATCTAGTATAGTGCAAATTGAATAAATACCTGTTGATTGTTTGACTGATTGATTCTTTGTGAGGAAGCAGAGAACAAAGGTGTTTAGAGAAAAGAGAATCAAGTCTTTGGTAATATTTCATTCCTCATTTTCAAAATAACTAAAAGATTTAAAGTTGACATTCTGATTGCCTCATTGTGGTATGGAGGGGAATCTACATTATCAAAGGTAACATTTTCAGAGCACAAGTTCTGATAGGTTCTATCAATCTGGAGAAGGGCTTTGGGCATTTTCCTGGTATGAATTTTATCTGCTATACAGAGAGCATCGTGCTTAGTCAGAAAGGCTCATTGCCTCTGACTGACTTAATGATAAATTACTTGGCCCCAGAAACCCATGAGGCAAACATTAATGAACTGTCAAACCTAGCGTAGGGAAAATGGCCTTTTGCCCCAGAAGGACAGTATAGAAAAGGGGGATTCTTTCCCCACTTGTTGTCCTGCTGATTCACATTACCTTCAGGATTCCTCATCCCCTTCTGGGGCTTGCGTTCTTCCTCAGCTCCCATGGGGATAAAGACTGCACTGCCCCCTCTTCTTGCACAACCATAACTTTGATCAGATTATCTTCTGTGGCTTGCCAACATCAATCACCTCCCCCTACCTCAATGTAACCACTATTTCCTGGATGAAAAAAATTCCTAGTCATGGTTCCAAAAGTGATGATATACTTTTCTATCTCTGAATATCAACCATTGCATAATTAACTTATACCATTTAGACTTCTCCCTCTTAGGGAACTTTATGGGAAGGAACAGCTCTATTCTTCTTAATAAATCGATATCACTGCCTAATACATGGTGAACCCCACACATTTCCTCTTTTTTTTCTTTTCTGAATTTGATGGCACTTAAGGAAACATCGAATGTCTGTCACCATGTGACACAGATAGAGGCTGGTCTAAAAGCATTCAGGCATGCATGCTCCAGTGAGCTGATAATGACAGTGATTGCTGGTTATGTTTGATTGTGAGCCATGGAAACCTAAAGACAACACCAGTCTAGGAAGGGACCCACATTTAACTTGAAACAACCATAATAACATTCTTGGAAGGTATATTTAGAGAGAAAACAGACCCATTGTGGGAGAACTTTTTCAACAAGAAAATTGTTCAGCAACAGTGTATGCTTGCTCCCTTTGGTTCTAATGTGTGAAGTACTAAATTACAGATTGTGTTTATGTGTGTTTGGCCAGTATTCTATTTCTAGGATCAGTTAAGATAAACCATATATGACTGAACTCAAGACTGATTTTGAAGATAGGGGAGTAAATTAAATTAAATTTTAATTATGTGGGTGTTATATGGGCTTGAGCCTGGAATTTCCATATATATATATGTATATATATATATTAGAGGAAAAATTGTTTTGCAAAATCTCTAAGATGGAGGAGACCTCAATAAGCAGCCAAGTCCAACCTGTATCCATCCAGGAATCCCATCTACAACACTGCTGACAAGTTTCAATAAAAGTTTGTTGAGGTTTGGGATTATGAAAGGTCCTTTTCTCACAAGAAGAATTCCCTTTAGACTATGGCTGCTTCTTGACTAATGGTGTTTGGGAAATATAAAACCAGTGATACTACCATGATGATCTCTGACTATAGAAGGCAATGTAGGGAGGGAAAAATCCTTCTTTCTATGCTGTTTTCTTACACCAAAAGGCAAAGTTATATCAAAATGTTTTGATATATGGGGTTTTTAGATGAATTCTAATTTAAGTAAAAATGAATGAAATTCAGTTTCCTTTTTATCCCCCTTCATAAACTGCAGAAATGGCAGTGATGTCAAGGACATTACCTTTTTTGTCTGTACAGGAAATAAAAGGAAACAATAATAACAACAATAAAAGTAAGCTAAAAAGTTCATAATGATGTGCACCATGAACTTGAGCCAAACAGATGAAATATCAATTAGGATAAATATAAAGTCAATTACCTGGAATAAAAGTCAATTGCATACACACAAAATGGAGCAAAAAGTCAAGTGGAAAAAAATGTCTAAGATGATCCAGCATTTTGATGACATGCTAAGGAAAAAGAATAGCACAGAAATACAAGTGATTATAGCTGGTATTTCCATGGTTATTTAAAGGTCATAATTGCTTTACATGCATTACTTCATTACAGCATCACAACAAACACTCACATGTAGGTACTATTTTACTGTTATCCTTTTATACTCAATGTTTATGAACTCATTCCTCCAAATAAAATAAATGTGATGTATAATTGAATACAATTGTTAAGATGTAAACTCTTCTCTTGTAGACTCCAAAAAGCAACCTCAGTACAACTTTAAACGGAGTCAGGGCAATCGGAATGATATATACCTCCTCTTGTTCCCATATGATTTTAAACTCTTCTGCTAGGTCTGTTTATTGTGTAAGCTTTTCCTTCATGTACTTTACAGATTCTGTGTATTCAGTATGGTTAAATCTACTTAAAACAGATTGATTTTGCATGAAGCGTTGATATAGCATGTGGTTAAGTGTCAAGGAAGGAGAGAAGGAAGGAAGGAAAGAAGGAAGAGAAAAAGCAAGAAGGAATGGGAGAAAAGATTTATTAAGCACTTATTGTGTGAGGCACTAACTTAAGCACTAGGGATACAAATGCAAGATAATCCCGTCTTTCAAGTAGCTTGTATTCTACCAGGGGAAGACAACACATAAAAGGGGCCATTCCACAGAAACTACTCTCTCCAAAGTTACCAATGATTTTTAAGCTCTCACTCCTCATTCTCCTTGACTTTGCAGCCTATGACATTGTTGGTCATTTTCTTCAGCTTGATATTTTCTTCTCTCTAGATTTTTGGGACACTAGAAACTCTTAGTTTCTGACAACACCTCAAGTTTCATTGCTGGATCCTCATCCTCATCACTCCTAACCATACATGTCCCTCAGGGTTCTCCTTCTAAATTATTACATGATGATCTCAGCAACTTCCCTGCCCAGTCTCTCTACTGACCAATTTTGTATCTCCAAATGCCTTTCAGACAATCAAACTGACATCAAACTGGATGTACAATAGACAACTTAAACTCATTGTGTCCAAAATAGAACTCATCTTTCACCCTCTTCTCTTTTCCCTATTACTGTAGAAGAAAACAAAACATTCCTCAGTCCTTCAGGCTTATAATCTAGGAACAATCCTGCATTCCTCATTATCTCTCACCCACCATATCCAGTCTGTTGGCAAGGTCTATTGATTTCACCTTTGTAACATCTCTTGAATATGTCCCCTTTTCTTTTCTGACATGGCCATCACTCTGGTGCAAGCTCCTGTCACCTCATGCCTGGATTTTTGCAATACCCTGCAGGTGGGTCTGCCTGCCTCAACCCTCTCTCCACTGCAATTCATCTTGCATTCAGCCACTAAAGTGATTTTACTAAAGCACAGGTGTGATCAGGTCATATGCCTGCTTGATAAACTCCAGTGGCTCCACATTACCTCTAGGATCAAATACAAAATGCTTTATTTGGCATTCAAAGCCTTCATAATTTAAGCACGTCCTAGCTTTCCAATCTTCCTATACCTTATTCCCCAATTCATACTTTTCAATACAGTAACTCACCTTGGGGCTGTTTCACAAAGAAGACACTCCATTTCTCAGCTTCATATATGAATCTCTACTTTTACACCATACCAGCAATGTTCACCCTCCTCCACTTTTATTGCTGGCATCCATAGCTACTTTTAAACCCCAGATAAAATCCTACCTTCTACAGGAAGCCTTATCCAACCCCGCTTAATTCCAGTGCCTTCCCTATGTTAATCACTTCCTATATATCTTAGAAATGGGTTTCTTCACACACATACACACACATATATATATATTACATATTCATACATATTTATATATACACACATACATATATACATATACACATATATACTTATATGTATACACATATACATATATATGTACGCATATATATATGCATATATGCATTGTTTGCTTATTATCTCCCCCATTAGATTGTAAGCTCCTTAATGGCAGGGGCTATATTTTGTCTCTTTTTGTATCCCCAATGCTTAGCACCGTGGCCCATAGAAGTCCCTTAATAAATGCTGATTGACTGATTGAATAAAAATCAAGGAATGCGGTGGGTAGTGATGAGGGGGAAAGAGATGAAAGTACCTGAAACAGTTTCAAAGTTGTGAAATCAGGGACAAGGCCTAGAGGAAGATAAAGGTTGAGTTGTGTCTTTCCACAAAAGAAGGCCCTATTCCAGGTTGAGAAGACTGCAGGGATGGTTGCAGGTTGCAGGTGAAGAAGCTCCCAGTAACATTGTAATATGGTTATTAGCATTTGGAGTTCTCATTTCATTGAGTTATTATTATGGCCATTACTTTTTCTACTTAGCACCTTTTCCAATGGAGTTCTGATAGAAACAGTCTCAGAATAAGTGAATATTCTGTTATTATTCTTTTATATTTAATGTTCTATAGACTATTCCACAGGTAGATATAATTACCACTGTTTATCTTTTGTTCAGAGTCCATCACACTTCTTGGCATATAATAAATTCTTAATTAGGAATGATTTATTATTATCCTCATCATCTTTATATTTTCTCATCTTTTTTATTATATTCACATAGAAATTGTCCTAGGAAAGTCACAGTATTATTTTATACTGAATGCTTTACGGAATACTACACAGGTGGCTAAAGTAACTTTTTTAAGTTGAATAAAAGTATTAGAATATAAGCTCATCTTCTATAGATTTTCTGGAAACATTCATGGGATGATTTTTAAGAGCAAACAAGGTGGAGGAGATATGTATTTCATCTTACTCCCATAGAACCATTTTCTTTTCAAATTTTTTTTGAGGGGGGAAGGCAAGGCAATCAGGGTTAAGTGATCTGCCCAAGATCATACAGCTGGTAAGTGTCAAGTGTCTGAGGTCATGTTAGAACCTAAGCCCTCCTGACTCTAAGGCTGGTGTTCTATTCACTGTGCCACCTAGCTGAGTCTATTTTTTTTTTTAACGTTTTCATTTAAAGTTTTGAGATCCAAATTCTATCCCTTCTTCTCCTCCCCTTCCCTGAGATAGTAAGCAATCAGATATAGGTTATATATGTGCAATTAATGTAAAACATTTCCATATTAGTCTTTTTGTACAAGAGTCTTGAATAAAAGAAAGTAAAAAGGTAATATGCTTCAGTCTCTGTTCAATCAATCAGTTCTCTGGAGGTGGATAATATGCTTCATCATTAGTTCTTTGGGATTGTTATGGATCACCGTATTGCTGAGAACAGCTAAGTCTTCATAGTTCTTCATTGTATAATATTACTGTTACTGGGTACAATGTTCACTTCACTATGTGTCAGTTCACGTAAGTGTTTCTAGGGTTGTTTTGTTTGTTTACTTGGTAATCATTCTGCTTGTCATTTTTTACTGCACAATAATATTCCATTACAATCATATACCGTAGCTGTTAAGCCATTCCTTAATGGATGGATATCTCTTTGATTTCCAATTCTTAGTCACTACAAAAAGAGCTGCTATTAATATATTTGTACAATTTTTCCCATTTTTTCATATCTTTGAGATAGAAACCTGGCAGTGGTATTGCTGGATGAAAGAGTATATACAATTTTATAGCTCCTTGGGCATAGTTCCAAACTGCTCTCCAAACAGAATGGATGGATCAGTTCACAATTCAATAGTGCATTTAGTGTCCCAGTTTTCCTACATCCCCCCCAACAGCCAACATTTTACCTTTTTGTCGTATTAATCACTCTGATAGGGGTGAAATAGTACCTCAGAGCTGTTTTAATTTGCATTTCTCTGGGATCCATACTGATACGGAGCATTTTTTTTTTTAATATGGTTAGAGATAACTTTTATTTCTTCATCTGAAAACTGCCTGTTCATATCCTTTGACCATTTCTCAATTGGGAATGACTTGTATTCTTATAAATTTGACTCAGTTCTTTATAAATTTGAGAAATGAGGCCTTTATCAAAGACACTTGTTGCAAAATTCCCCCCTCCAGTTTTCTGCTTGCCTTATAATTTTGGTTACATTGATATTATTTGTGCAAAACCTTTTATAATTTTACATAATCAAAATTATCTATTTTATATTTTCAAATGTTTTTTATACATTCTTTGGTCCTAAATTCTTTCTTAATCCATAAATCTGATAGATAAATTATTCTATTCTCTCTTAATTTTCTTATGGTACTACCCATTATGTGTAAATCATGTAGTCATTTTGAACTTATCTTGGTATACAGTGTGAGATGTTGGTCTATACCTACTTTTTGCCATACTGTTTATAGTTTTCCCAGCAGTTTTTGTCAAATAATGAGTTTCTTTCCAAGAGTTGGAATCTTTAGGTTAATCATATATTGGATTATTATGGTCATTTACTATAAAGTAATGTGTACCTAATCTATTCCACCAATCCACCATTCTTTTCTTAGGCAGTGCCAGATTTTTATTTTTATTTTTATAATTACCACTCTATACTATATGAGATCCAGTACAACTTGACCACTTCTTTCAGTTTTTTTTTTTTCAGTTGAATCCCTTAATGTACTGGATCTTTTGTTCTTCCAGATGAAATTTACTATTAATTTTTTTAGCTCTAAAAGATAATTTTTGATAGTTTGATTGATATGGGACTGAACAAGTAGATTAAGTAGAACTGTCATTTTTATTATATTGGCTTGGCCTACCCATGGTCAATTAATATTTTCCAAGTGTTTAAATCTGACTATATTTATGCGAAAAGTGCTTTATAGTTGTGTTCATATAGTTCCTGGGTTTGTCTTGGCAGATAGATTCCCAAGTATTTTATATTGTTAACAGTTATTTTAAATGGAATTTCTCTATCTCTTTCTCCTTCTTAGTAATATATAGAAATGCTGATGATTTATGTAGGTATATTTTGTATCCTGCAATTTTGCTGAAGTTGTTAATAATTTCAAGGAGCTTTTTTTTAGTTGATTCTTTAAGATTTTCTAAGTACAACATCATATCGTGCAAAGGGTGACACTTTGTTTCCTCATTGCCTAATCTAATTCCTATATTTTATTTTTCTTCTTGTAGTGCTATAGCTAACATTGCTACTGTGATATTAAATTATAAAAGTGATAATGAGGATATTTGTTTCACTTGATCTTATTAAGAGGACTTCTAGTTTATCCCCATTACAGATAATGATTGTTGATGGTTTTAGATAGATGCTATTTAATGTTTTAAGGAAGATTCCATTTATTCCTATGCTCTCTAATGTTTTTCATAGGAATGGATGATGCATTTTGTGAAAGGCTTTTTCTGCATCTATTGAGATAATCATATGATTTCTGTTGGTTTTATTACTGATACAGTCAATTATACTGATAGTTTTCCTAATACTCAACCAGTCCTCCATTGCAGGTGTAAATCTCACCTGGTCATAATGTATGATGCTTGAAATTTCTGGCTGTAACCTCTTTGGTAGTATTTTATTTAAATTTTTGCATCAAAATTCATTAGGAAATTGATCTATAATTTTCTTTCTCTGTTTTAACTCTTCCTGGTTTGGATATTAGCACCATATTTACATGATAAAAGGAATTGGTAGGACTCCATCTATTTTTCCAAATAGTTTATATAGTATTAGGATTAATTGTTATTTAAATGTTTAGTAGAATTCAGTTGCGAATCCATCTAATCCTGGGAATTTTTTCTTAGGAAGTTCATTGACAGCTTGTTCAATTAAATTTTCAAAAATGGGGCTATTTTAGTATTTTATTTCTTCTGGTAATTTGTGTAATTTATATTTTTGTAGATATTCATCAATTTCATTTAGATTGTCAAATGTATTGACATATAATTGGAGAAGATAACTATTAACAATTGTCTTAATTTCCTCTTCATTGCAGGTAAAGTCACTCCTTTCATTTTTGATACTGGGAATTTGGTTTTCTTCTTTCCTCTTAAAAATCAAATTAACAAATGGTTTATCTTTTTATTATTTTCTTTAATAAAACCAGCTTCTGATTTTACTTATTAGTTCAATGGTTTTCGTACTTTCGATTTTATTAATCTCTCCTTTGAACTTCAGGATTTCCAGTTTGGTGTTTAATTGGGGATTTTAAATTTTTTCTTTTTCTGTTTTTGACTGCATATACTGTTCATTGATATGAATCTTCTCTATTATAGCAAGGTAAGCAATTAGAGATATAAATTTTCCCCTACGTACCACGTTGGCTGCATCCTATACATTTTGGCATGCTGTCTCTTTGTTGTCATCCTCTTTAATGACATTTAATTGTTTCTGATTTGTTCTTTGATTCACTTGGTTTTTTATAATTAGATTATTTAATTTAAAATTAACCTTTAATCTCTTTTCCTTTTGTCATTATTGAATGTTAACTTTTATTGCAGTATAATCTGAAAAAGATGTGTTTGCTATTTCTGCTTTTCTGCATTTGGTTGTGAGATTTTTGTATCCGAATACATGGTTAGGTTTTGTGAAGGTGCCATGTATTGATGAGAAAAAAAAGCATATTCCTTTCTATTCCCTTATAATTTTCTCCAAACATCTACCATATCTAACTTTTCTAGAACTGTATTCACTTCCTTAACTTTCTTTTTTTGGTTAGATTTATCTAGTTGAGGTTCCTCCACTAGCCTAGTTTTATTATCTATTTCCTCCTGTAAATCATTCAACTTTGTCTTGAAATATTTGGATTCTATATCACTTGATGCACATATGTTTAATATTAATATAACTTCATTGTCTATGGGGGCTTTCAGCAAGATATAGTGTCAAGCATAATAGATTCTGCTCCAGTCCCTTACCTTTACCTATGTGTATCCCTCTGCTTCAAATGTGCTTCTTGTAAACAACATATAATAGGATTCTGGTTTTTAATCCAATCTGCTATCCACTTTTATGGGTGAGTTCACCGCATTCACATTTATAGTTACGATAACTGTGTATTTCCCACCACGTTATTTTTACTATTTATTTTCCTCTCTCTTACATTCACCCTTTCTCTCTTCACAAGTGTTTAACTTCTGATCACTGCCTTCTCCAATATGCTCTCCCTTTTATCAGTGCCCCCCTTCTATGATCCCCATTCCTTTTTACTTCCTTATAGGGTAAGATAAAATCTTACTGAGTGTGTATGTTATTCCCTCTGTGAGCAAGTTTTGATAAGAGTGAGGTTTAAGCTTTGCCCCGCCCCCACCTGCTCCCATATTCCCCTCCATTACAATATATGAGATAATAATTCAATCTCTTGCTCTTGCTTCTTTCAGGATAATTTTCTTTCTCATTCCTTTATTTTATTGTGGGGATATCATCCCATCAAAGTCTCCTTAAATCCCCCCTCTGTCTATGTATACTCCTTCTAATTGCTCTTATATTAGTAGCTGTTAAGAGTCACGAGTATGAACAGATAGAAATGAACAGTTTAACCTTGTTGAATCTCTTTTGTACCTATTTTCTTGTTTCTTTTCTTTTTTGTAACATTTCGGTGTTTCCCTTGAGTCTTCTTTTGAAAGTTTATCATCATCATCATCATCATCATCATCGTCATCATCATCATCATCATCATCATCATCATCATTACTATTATTATTAATCAGCTCTGGTCTTTTAATTAGAAGTGTTTAAAAGTTCTCTATATAATTAAATATCAATTTCCCTCTGAAAAACTGCATAAAATTTTTCTGGGTAGGTTATTCCTGGTTGTAATCCTACCTCTTTTCCATTCTTCTATATCATATCCCAAGCCCTCCAGTTCTTTAATGTGGAAGCTGACAAATTCTGTGTAATCACAACTGTGGCTCCATGATATCTGAATTGTTTCTTTTGACTGCTTACAATACTTTCTCCCTGATCTGTAAGCTCTGGAATTTGGCTATGATATTTCTGGGGGTTCTCATTTTGGGATTGGGGGTAATCAGTGGATTCTTCCAATTTCTATTTTGTTCTCTTGTTCTAATATGTCAGGGCAATTTTCTCTGATATTTTCTTGAAAGATATTGTTGCAGGGTTTTTATCATGGCTTTCAGGTAGTCAATAATTCTTATATTATCTCGCATGGATCTAGTTCCTAGGACAGTTGTTTTTACAATGAGAAATTTCATATTTTTTCCTTTTTATTTTACTTTCTTGAAAAATTTTGTTTTATTGCCTCTTGATTTCTGAGTCATTAGTTTCCACTTGCTCAATTCTAATTTTTAAGGGATCATTTTCATCAGTGAGCTTTTGTACCTCCTTTTCTATTTGGCCAATTCTGTTTTTTAGAGAGTTATTTTCCTCAGTAAATTGTTGTACATCTTTTCCCCATACTATTGACTCTTTTTCCTGATTCTCTTCCATTACTCTCATTTCTTTTCCCAATTTTTCTTCTACCTCTCTAATTTGCTTTTTAAAACTCTTCCAGGAATTCTTTTTGGGTCCAAGGATCAAATGACATTTTTCTTTGAGGCTTCACATGCAATCATTTTGCCACTGTTGTCCTCTTCTATGTTTATGGCTTGATTCTCCCTATCACCTGAGTAGCTTCCTATAGTCAAGCTCTCTTTTTTTGATTTTTCATCATTTTTTTCTGCACTTTTTTGTGACTTGGTGTTTTGTTTGTTTTGTTTTATATGGGAATTGGGCTCTGCTCCTGCACTGTCCCAGGCTTTTAGTGTTGGGACTGTGGGTCTTCTCCTGGCTTTCACTGGGCTTCAGGGCTTAACTGCTTGCTTTCTCTGGAGGGTAGGCTTCCCTTCTGGCTTGTACTGGTAGGGTGGGACCTCCCTTCTGACCTTTCTTTGGTGCAGGATTTAACTGCTGGCCTGCTCCAGGGTGAAGCCTTGCTTCTGGGTTGTTATGGAAACAGGGCCTCTCTGCTAACAGGCCCTGGAAGAATAATTTTATTTCTGATCTGCCTAAGGAATGGGGCCCTGCTGAGAGGTTGCTATGGAAACAGGGTATCTCTGCTGGTAGGCCTTAGGGGAAGGCTTTTGCTGTTGGCTAGCCCTGGGATAGGGCTTCACTACTGGTCAACAATGAGGTCAAGGCCTCATTGGAGGTATGTGCTGAGGGTGGGGCCTTGATGTTCTGTACAGACTGCTCAGTTATCTAGGGGGATGCTGGCTTACAAGGGGGTGTACCTTGCTTGTAGATTGTCCCAGGCTTGGAGCCTTGCTGCAGGCCCTTCTGTGAGGCTGCCTGCTGCTGCTGCTGCTCTTGGACCTTGCTCCCCTCTCAATTCAGTGAGACAGAGCTTTCTGACCAGGCTGGTAAGCTGCTGCCTTGCTTCTAGATCACTTCTAAGATGTATTTCTAATTCTTTAGAGGGGAATTCAGAAGGGCTTCCGAAGGTTCCTTCCTCACTCTGCCATCTTGGCATCAGAGGTCCTCCCATCGAGTTTTGATTCCTTTCTTTAGATCTTTATATTCTTGAAATATTTCATTGCAGGCAGTTTGGAAACTATGAGTCTCTGGCATGGTGACATCTATTAAAATCATTGTTCTTAAATATTCAAGGAATGATATTGTCTTGGCAATTGTCAGCAATAATTTTGACTATGACAGTCTCCCATTCTTAGTTTATTTGTTGAATTCTACAAGATAGTTTGAGGGTATTAGTAATATAGTATAGTAGCAACAGCAGCAGTTGTTCTCATAATTTTTTTTTCATGGAATTCATTCATTCAACACATATTTATTAAGCACCCACTATGAGCCAGGCACTGTGCTAGACAATGAGGATACAAAGAATGGCAAATGACAGTCCCTGCTCTTGGGTGGCTTACATTCTAATGGCACAAACAGCAAGCAAATAACCATGTGCAAGCAAGAAGTAGATAGACAGACAGATAGATTGATTGATTAATAGACACAGATAGATGGAGAGAGATAAGGACAGATAGATATTTAGATAAATAGACAGACAGATGGAGAAAGACAGAAATAGATAGCCAGACAGATAAGTAGATTGATTGATAGACAGGTAGATGGAGAGAGAAATAGACAGACAAACAGACAGACAGGTAGATAGATGATAGATGGATAGATAGATGGATAGATAGATAGATAGATAGATAGATAGATAGATAGACAGATAGATAGGCTGATATGATATGATATATTGGGAATAGTCTCAGGGGGAAAGTACTAGTATTATGGAGGATTTGAAGAGACGTTTTGCAGAAGGTGAAATTTTTGCTGGGGTTTGAAGGAAGTCAGGGAAGCTAGAAGGCAGAGATGATGAGGAAGAGAATTCCAGATATGGGAAACACAGTGAAAACGCTCAGGGTCAGAGATGGATTATTTTGTGAAAAGAACAACAAGTGTCACTAATCATGGAATATATAGGGGGGAGGAAGGCAGAAGAAAACTGGGAAGGTTTTGAGTAAGGGGATGTGCAATGTTACGAAAGGCTTCAAAGCAAAACAAAGAATGTTATTGGATACTAAAAGTATTTAGGAGGTACTGGAGTTGAATTAGGAGCAGCTAGGTGATGCAATGGATAGAGCATAGGGGCTGGAATTAGGAAGATCTGAGTTTAAATCTATCTGGCTTCAAATACTTACTAGCTTTATGACCTTGGGAAAGTCACTTAACCTT
The DNA here is from genome assembly GCF_028372415.1 of Notamacropus eugenii. Classification (NCBI taxonomy): domain Eukaryota; kingdom Metazoa; phylum Chordata; class Mammalia; order Diprotodontia; family Macropodidae; genus Notamacropus; species Notamacropus eugenii. The sequence goes on from NC_092875.1 coordinate 123,061,105, forward strand.
TATTTGCCTCAGTTCCTCATTTGTAAAATGGGGGAGAATGAAATGGCAAATCACTTCAGTATCTTTGCCAAAAAGACCCCTTGACCAAGTATATGGGGTCATGTAGAGTTGGACAAAACTTCAAGACTGAGCAACAGTAATAAAGAGTTGAACGAGAGAGTGACATGGTAATACCTGTGCTTTAGGAAGAGCACTTTGATAGCTGAGTAGAAAAGGGACAGGAGAGAGGAAATACTTATGGCAGTAAGGCTATTTATTACAATATTCCAGGCATGGCCAGATGAGGGCTTCCACTATGATTATAACAGTATCAGAGAAGGAAAAGGGGAGTATAGGAGGGATATTACAAAGGACATGGGATAAGTAGTTATCCTACTATTATCAGTTCATATATGGTGTCCTTTGAACATCTGTGATGGTTTTTTAAATGATCATTTATAGTTGAATAAAATATTGACCTATACTTGTCTAGGCTCACTAAGAGCATCTTCTGGACAACTCTAGCCTTTTATAAGATGATGGCAGTGATATGTATTGTTACCGATGTTACGATGTTACTCATGTTTTTTTGTTATTACTATTATCATCAAAGAACTAAATCAAAAGAATATCAGAGACCACTTAGTCTATGTAAGGAAACTGAGGACCAAGAAGGTTTAGTAAAGCTTTAGTCACTTGCCCAAGGTGGCAGAACTGGGACTTAAACCCAAATTCCAAAACCCTTAGACTTTCATAATAAAGGAAAATCAGGGTGGACGATTAGTTGGAAGTGTACTAGAAGGGAATCTTTCAGATCCTTGTCAGCTACCACTTTTTTTGATGAACAGTTGTTTTTTTTTTTTTTTTAATGAAACAAAACAAACAGAAAACTTTGCTAGGTGAGAAAACCTGATGAGAAGTAGTAGGAGTTGATGGTGAATAGGAAAGCAAGCAAGCCAATTTGTGGAACCCAAGGGAGTGAAAGAAAGGTGTAAAACAGAAGGCTGTCACAGGAAGAATCTTTTAAGGTTTAGAAGGTCATAAGACTTCAAATTCTGGTCACCCTAATTAAGCCTTCCTCCTGACCTACCATTATATCATGGCCACCAAGTTTTCATATATGTGTGTATTCATTTCTACATGTAAGTATATATAAGTGCATATATACATGTATGTATGCACATGCATGAGTATACATACACAGATATATTCTTCAGCTATATATCTGAAGAAAACTTCATGTATATCAATATATTATTTCAGATAAATAACTATATACTGAGATAGCATATGTATTTTAATATATGTATATGTGTATGCAAATATATTAAAATATAATTATATAATTTGTGTTGAGGGAACATTTGTTGGTGGGAGAAAAAGAAAAGACTTTGTGCATAATATGAACTTTAAAGGAAACTAGGAATTCTAAGAGTCAGGAGAGAGGAGGGTGTGCTTTTCCAAGCATGGGAAGCAGCCTCTGCAGAAGCACAGGCATGAGAAATGGAGTGTCATGTGTGAAGTACAGCAAGGAGGGTCATTTGGAAAATTATTATTCTATGATATTCTATGAGAAATAGTAAACATGACAAATTCTTAGAATCCAGGGACTTTTATGAACTGAACCAGAGTAAAGTAGACAGAACCAAGAAAACAATTTACCTACCAAGGAAAAAAAATATATATATGTATATGTATATATATGTATGTATGAAAAGAATTGTAAAAGATTACAGAGCTCTCTGATCAATGTAGTGACCAATAAGATCTCAGAAAACTGATGATGAAGCATGCACATCTTCCACCTCTTGTCATAGAGTGATGACCTAGCAGTGCAGAATGGAACCTGTGTTTTCAGACTTGTCCAATGTACTGAAATGTTTTGTTTGACTCTGCTTCTTATAAGGGAGGGATGGGGGTAAGGTAATAGATCACTAGTGACAAGGATGAAAAAAGAAAAAAAAAGAAAAATTGAAAATACGCAGAAGAACACAAAAGGAAACGCACAAAGGAGAACAAACAGGACCATTTTGTCCCTAACATTAAATGTATACTTTCAAAGCTATACATGGTTCTGCATGCCATCTTTTTGGTTCTAACTAAATATGGAAAGGTTCATGTTTAGTGATAATTACTAATTTTATAATATAAAAAGCTGTTTATTTTTCATGTTGTTTTTAAAGGGCAGTTTGGCTTGAAAATTATGTGTTTTGAGTAATGCATAAAAAATTTGGAAAAGTGGATCATAGCCAAGGTGCACAGGACTTTACATAGGAATAATGCACAAAACCCCTAAGATACATTTAATGGAGTAGAGGGGGAGAAAATCAGATGTTTATAGTTCTATAGGTAATTCTCTTTTTTTGTCTTTCTATTTCAAGGCATTCATGTTTGTTGATGAAATCACAGGTCCCAAATCTACAATTTCAAATAAATACTTTTGTTCTGAATCTCCAGTATGGCTGAATGTAAATATTCGAGAAACATTACAGTGAAATATTTTGCTGGGGTCCAGCACAGTGACTGCTGCATAGTAACAGATACTTTATAAATGCTTCTAGGTGATGATAATGACCTGATACCCGGCACAGGACTTTATATACCCCATATGCTTAATAATAATATTTTGTTCAATTAAATTGATGCTCCTTTTTAAAAAAAGAAAACAATACCTACAAGTATACACATTATTTAATTGTTTCCCAACATTTTGGGGGAAAACTAACTCACAGATTCAGGCTTATCCCATATCATGTGACTTGAACACTAAATAGAAAACACATTCCTTAAATATCTTTGAAGAAATTGCTTGATTTCGTGCATTAAAGCAGTTTTTTGGCAAGTGGGCAAGTATCTGCTTTCATGACTGTTTTCCAGATTCCTCTTCTAAAGTCTTGCTGTGATGCCTAATTATGGAGTCCAGGGGACCCTAGGCTATCAAAAGAATATATCAGAGGAAGGTCTACTCTGGTGGATCCTACAAAGATAGAAAAGATGTAAGACCAGGAGGCAAACTGTTTGGTTATCAAGCTGAGGACCAGTTGAGCTTAGGTCTTCGTTACCAAAATTTGCACATCTGGTGACTATGCTTTTTGACTACAACTCATGAAGACTACTACTGAGACTAGGAAAGGTTGAGATTCAGTGGAGGAAGCATTTATACTCATAAAACCTTGGATGTTAGATACACTGCAGTGATTTCCAAATCAAGTAAACTTCTAATGTTGAATTTGAAATACTCATCATTTAATCAGGAATGTTTTAACAGGAGAGCTTCTACTTAGCCAAGGCTTTTGTAAATAAGTAACTTAAATAAGCAACTCCTGTTTCATTAACTATATTCATCTGTCTTCTTTATTTTTAATTCAAAATATTTTTGTTAAAAAGCCTCAGAGGACTGTTGCTTAATTTATTCAATAATATAATGGAATTTTTCAAAAATCTAACAGAATCTCAGAGTGGAAAGGGATGTTAAAAGACAGCCATATCTATGTCCAATGCAGGTATCCTCTCTTTAATATCCTTGACAAATTCTATTCATTATCCATGCAAAATGACAAGGAAAGGATGTGAGTTGTTTGTTTTCCTTTCTAAAATATCTTGGGGTTTTTTTTTTTCCTGAAGATATAACCATAGACTGTTAGAACTAGAATGGACCTTAGAGGTGACCAGATTCAACATTTTCAGTTTATAGGTTAGGAAATTGAGGTACAAGGAGGTGATGAGGCTTGCCTGTGGTCACAGATGGTACTTCATCTCTATACTTTCACTTTGTGTTTCTTATCATTCTTTATCTTGTCAAATATTTCTTGGGACTACTCCCTATCTTTTATGCTCCTCACTTCCAAATTTTTTTTCAATACCTGATTTCTCTCGAAAAATAAATAACATTGGTGAAATAAAAAAAAAAATCTGCCACTGAGCTTTTCACGAAACTACTTTCTGTCACCACTAGACTCACTTTATCAGCCTTTCATATTGTTTGAGCAATCTGACCCATGTTTGGTCTCCATTTTCCAAGGGGAGTTTTCAATGAACCGTAGCCTGCCTTTCAACAGACAAACTTCACAAACCTTGGTGGGCCGGGTAAGCCCCCAAAAAAGGATGTTTTCTTTTTCCACTGTTTAAACCTCTTGTGAGTAATTCCCTGCAGCTGTACATAAACAGTGCTTTCCAGTGAGGAGAAAGATGTCTCAAAGCAGCCTCTGGCTTTCTCTGTTTATCAAATTAAAACAAACAATGGTAACCTCCACTTTCAGCCATTTAGGAACCACAACACTTTCCACAAGGATCTTAATTATTTTTAAGATTTCATTTCTAGGATATCCCTATGAAAGGAAAGAAAAGTAACAGTATTATATGACAATCTAAAAGGGAGGGCTGAGGGAAAAAAAAACACTTCTGATATCTGACACTCATTAAAGATTCTTTGGCAGTTCTTATTACATTTAGGGGGGAAGGAAGTTGTAAATTAGCTAAATAAAATGGTAACCCCATCTAGAATTTCAGTGGGCAGAATTTCTTACCTTTATTTTGGGATAAAAAGGCATATTCTAGGTAAGATGTGCCCAAAACAGACTTACCCCTGATCACTACTCCTACCCCACCACCAGCGATACTTTCTACAGTAGCAGAGTGGATAATATTGTACTATGTTTTATTCCATAAATTTAAAGTTTAAAAAATAGAGCATTAAAAGAAAAGATTAACTGGTATCTAACTATGCCTACCCCATCTTGTACTTGTGAAATTGATTTTTTTAACCCAATTGTGCACCTTTAACTTGTCATCGTTAATCTTCTTATTACATTTGAAGAAAAAAAAGAAAAAACAGAAAGTTCTCCAGATTGTCCTTTGTGTATATAAAATTGAGAAGTTGTGGTCAGTATCAGATCGGGAATACCTAGGTTTTAAGTTTGCCTCCAGACACTCACTAGCTATGTGACTACAGGAAAATCTCTTAACCTTTAGATGCCTTACATGATTTTGTAGGACTTATCTACTGAGTCACAAAGGAGTTTGATCTGCCTTAGCCTTGGTAGAGGGAATTCCCATACTAAGAGTGCACCTAAATGATCATCAAATTAAGATTCTTTGTTATTCAGCTAAATCAGTCTGGCTGACTAAATGACTATTAACTCATAATGGTGGGAAAAACAAATCAAAACTGGTCTGGGTGGAGTGTGGGGAATGGTAGTAGAGTTATCACTTGTGGAATAAGCAAATATGGAGTTATTGTTTTTTTCTGTACAAATAATTTAATAATGTATAATACATTATTATTTGTTTCTTAAATGAATTCTCCAGATATTCCACGAAGAATGATAAACTCAGTATGAGAAGTCTATAATTTGGGAAAAGAGAGATATCAAAGATAAGATTCCCTCCTGTCCTAATAAATTAAGAACAGGACTCAATCTCAATGGTTGCCTTTAATTTCCATGAATTAGTCTTAGATTTCAGATCAAATCTGAAAATGGCTTTAAAACTTGAGTAACCTTGCACAAGAAGAGTGTTGAGATTAAGAAATTTTAGTCACTTTGATCTTATCTTGGTAATAAGGTATGAGATGCTGGCCTATACTTAGTTTCTGCCATGCTGTCCAAGATAATCCCCAAAGCGTTGTCTACCTCCAGAGAAAGAACTGAAGGTATCTGAATGCAAAAAACATTTTTTCTTTCTCTTTCTTTCTTCCTTTCTTTCATCTTTCTTTCCTTTTCAAGTTTTCTTTCACGTAATGACTAATATAGAGATATGTTTTACAAGACTGCCCATGTATAATATATAACAGATTGCTTATCATCTCAGGGAGGAGGGGAGCATAGGGAAGGAGGGAAAGATTTTGGCACTCATTTATTTTTAAAAAGAAGAACATCAAAAATTATTTTATATGTAATTGGGGAAAATAAAATATTATTAAAAATAAAATGCTATGCAATTTTTAAAAAAGAAGCCGTATACTCTAGAGGTCATCCATATTTAATATATATATATATATATATATATATATATATATATATATATATATATATATATATATATATATATATACAAGACATTGGTATAAATTAGATAAATAACGATAGTGATAACTCAGTGGGCAGAATGTCTTACCTTTATTCTGGGAGGCTAGAGCATAACATGGATCTAAAATCTACGTCTTAGAAATGAGAGCTGGTGTGGATTTCCAGTAAAATTCTTGAAGAAGGTCCACTTGGCAGGGGTGGGGGAATGGAAATGAAAAGATTTCAGCCTAAGCCTCCACTCGACTTTCCCCAGAAAAGGACCCTATGAATTTCAAAGGGGTCAAAGGATGTTGAGTCTCCCATCTTCTCATTGGCGTCCTATCAATATCCCTGAAATATCTTATGACAATGTCTACATTGGAAACCAAACACCAACTGGATATAGATTTCTGACTCCACAAGAGTGCCAGCAAAGAATTGATAGCATACCTCAGGGCAACTTCACAAGGAACCTACAAAGGGGAGAAAAGAACTTCTAGCTACCAAGAGTTAGCTCTTTGCTACATGTAGACTCTAACCCAGCATGGGGAACCTGTGACCGTGAGGCCCACAGGTGGTCTTCCAGGTCTTTGAGTGTGGCCTTTTGTCCAAGTCCAAATTTTATAGAACAAATCATTTTACTGAATTGTAAGATTTTTATGCCCTAGTACATGGTCAATTTTTGTATATGTGCCATGTACTGCTGAGAAAAAAATGTGTTCCTATTTCCTTTCAATTTTCTCCAGAGATCTATTATATTGACCTTATCCAGATTTGATTCACCTCCTTAACTTCTTTCTTGTTTATTCTGAGATTAGATTTATTAAGTTCAGAAAGGGGGAGGTTGTATAGTTTGCTGTCTATTTCTTTGTGTAACTTCCTTAACTTCTCCTCTAAGAATTATGATGTTATGCCACTTGGAGCATATATATTTAGTCATGATATTGCTTCATTATCTATGGTGTCTTTTAACAGGATATAGTTTCCTTACTTATCTCTTTTGATTAGATCTATTTCTGCTTTTGCTTTGTCTGAGATTAGGATTGCTACCCCTGCTTTTTTTTTACATCAGGTGAAGCACAATATATTCTGCTCCAACCTTTTACCTTTACCCTATGCTAGAGCATAGGCAAACTCTGTCGTTGGTGAACCCTGTCTGCACTAGTGTCTTCCTGATTCTCTTGGTGTGCTGAGGCACACCTGGGGTCCTGGTGTGGACTCCACCCTCCTGGGGCTCGGGATCTCCTCTTGGTTCACTGAGACGGGGCTTTCTGGTGCAGCTCTGGTCCTGCACTAATCCCCGTCAGCCACAGCAAGAGGACCCGCTGTTTGCAGTTTTCTTAGTTTCATGGGCTAAGAGACTGTACTACTTCTGTTTTTCCCATTGTTCCAGGATTTTTCGTCGGGAAATATCCTCTGGGTTTTTCAAGATCAACAAGGGAAGGGAGATAGCATTTACCGATCATCCATCATCTTGGTTCCCAGAATTTCAAGTAGGTAACTGACAGACATTTAATTTGCTGACTGATAGTCTCAGGAACAGCTGCTACAGTTACCTGGGGTCCTGCACTTCTCTCTCTCTCACTTCCACTGGACTCCCATCTTGGGTTGATTATGTTTGAGAATCCACATTGCAGTAGCCTCAGTCTGCCCAGGGTTTCCTGATCCACTTTGCTATGGCAGGTTCCATGCTGGTACAGCCTGTGCACTGTGCATTCTTCCAGCCCTGTGCAACAGATCCTTCCCCTAGATATTCCAGTCTGTCCTGGGTTGGAAATCTGCCACAATCTGTCTCCTATTGTATTCTGCCAGTCTAAACTTTGTTCGTATTCTCTTTTGAGAAGTATCTGAAGGAGTTTGTCTTAGAGCTTAGGTGGGTACAAGCTCTCACTCCACCATCTTGGCTCTGTCCCTAGAACGAATCATTTTATTAAAAGAATTTGTTCTGTGAAGTTTAGATTCAGACAAAGTACCACACTTGAGGTCCTATAGGTCCATATGTGGCCTTGAGGCTGTAGGTTCCCCATCTCTGCTCTAACCTAAAACCCCTTTTCCCTTGAAGTCTGTGTATAATTGTGGGAAAGTATGTCACAGGCTATTGGAGAAATGCTTGGAACTAAGTACTCCTAAGATACCTCCTTAGTAAATATTTCTTTTGAAAGTTAATTTAGTGAGGCTAATTAATTGAAAATCAACCCATAATTATGTGTGAGTAAGCTTTGAGACAGTCACTTATGAACTACACATTAAACTCCAGAAACAATGGGTAGATATGATTATTAACCAATCACCAACAATATTTGAAAGAATATTGACAGTAAGAAATACTGCAGGACAGAAGGGCAAATATTATCTCCATTTTTTAAAGAAGATATCTAAGTCTGCCATGAACTTGACTTCAATTCAAGTGAAAACTAAGGAACTGATGGTTTAGGGAGATTATTACTGAATATGTAGCAAAGAAAGCAGCGATTATGAAGTCTCACCATGGCTTCCTAAATAAAATGTAAAGACAGAACATAATTATTTCCTTTCTTCACCAAGTAACTAAAATGGTAGGTTAGAAAAATGCTGCAGATATGTATGCATGTATTTGTATTGCTTAGATAAAATGAAATTATTTGATAAAAGATTTCATACTATTCTTATGGAAAAGATGGAGAGAGACAGAACATATGATACTATAATCAGGAAGATATAGAACAATTTAACAGGCATTTATGTGGCACAATAGACAGAATGTTGAGTCTAGAATCAGGAAGACTTATTGTCCTTAGTTCAAATCTGGCTTCAGCTACTTATTAGCTGCGTGACTCTGAACAAATCACTTCACCCTATTTGCTCAGTTTCCTCATCTGTAAAACGAGCTGGAGAAAGAAATGGCAAACAACTCCTATGTCTTTGCCAGGAAAATCCCAAATGGAATCACAAAGAGTTGGACATGACTAAAATGACTGAGCAACACAAATAACAAAAGAACTGATTAAATGACAAAACTTAATTATCAGTCATTAATGGTTGATTGTCCAGATGAGGGTCTGCAGTAGAACGTTGCAGCGATCTAAGCTTGACCCTATGTTGTTCACCATTATTATTGACTTGGATAAAGGTCTAGATGTCATGTTTATCACATTTGCAGTTGATACTCAGCTACAAAGTCTAGTTGACTGAGTGAGTGACAGATTTAGGATCCAAAAGGTGTTAACAGGGTTGATCATTAAGCTGAATCTAATAATATAAAATTTTGTAGGTATAATCATAAATAAAATCTTACATTTGCATTCAAAAGCAAGTTCACAAATAATATAGGATGGGGAAAGAAAATATAGTTAGAGGGTAGTTTGGCAGAAAAACAAGTTTGGCAGTAGTTTGTCTGGGGTTTTTAATGGACTGTGAGCTCAATATGAATTAACACTGTGATGTGGCAGTAAAAAGTGTGTGTGTGTGTTTATGTGTGTGTGTGTGTGTGTGTGTTAAAATTGCATAATACTGGGCTGTATTCAGATAGGCACATGTTCCAGGAGCCTGGTCAGACCACATCTGTAGCATGTGTTCTATTCTGAGCACCACAACTTAAGAAGGAAACTGTTAAGCAGAGCAAGGTCCAGAGACAGGAAATCAGGATGGTAAAGGGCCTTCACTTGAGTCCATTGTTATATGAGAATAGTTTGGAGGAACTGGAAATATTTAACTTATAGAAGAAAAGACTTGAGGCATAGCTGGGAGACACAACGGCTATCTTCAAGTATTTAAAGGGTTGTCTTGGAGTAGGTCCATTTGTTCTGTCTGGTCCTAGAGGATAGATCAGGAGGAATGGGTGAAGATTGCAAAGAGATCAATTGAGGTTTGATTTCAGGGGAAAGCAGTAGTGACAACTCCCTAACTGTTCAAGACTAGAACGGAAAGCCTTTTAAGTGGGTGGATTTCCCCTCACGCAACTTCTTTAAGAAGAGAGTGGATGACCATGTTATGTATGGGATAGCACAGATTCCAGACATTTCTCAGACTGTCTCCCATGCCTAGAAATATTGTACCTCATCATTGCCTCCTGGTTTCCTTGACTTCCCTCAAGCCACAGCTAAAATCCTACCTTTTCCCCTAGTATCCTTTCCTGATCCTCCTTAAATTTAGTGTGTTCCTTACGTTGAATACTTACTATTTATACTGTATGTAGACTATTTGGGCATAGCTGTTTTTGTTGTTTTCATGTTGATTCCAAGACCTTACAACCTAGTTGGAGACATACTGTTTATAGTACACTGGAAAGAATTCTAGGAGACCTGATTTTAATCCATGACCTGCCTTTATTTAGTGTACCTAGATAAGTTACTTCTGTCTAAACTCCAGATGCCTTCAGTTAAAAAAAAAGGTGGGCTTTAGATTACATGATGACAGCAGCAACAATAACAGAGATTTACATGATATATTAAAGTTCACAAAGCCCCTTGAATTTCTCATTTCTATTATTATTGTTACAGCAATAAATAGTTAGTGCTTGAAGTCTGGCATAGCACTTTAAATACACTCTGTTATTTGACCCTCACAACAATGCTACTTGGAAAATACTAAAAGTATCTTTACATCAGTTTTATTGATGAGGAGCTAAAGTCCACAGTCTGAATGACCTGCCAAGAGTCACACAGGTGGTGAGTATCCAGGGCAGATTTTGAATTCAGGTCCTTCTGATTTTAAGTACAGTAAGTCTTTTGTATCTCCTCTGGTGCTGATCGCCCCATTTAGTAGTATGGGCAGATAGTAGGTTTCAATCAATACCTTTCAGATGCATTATTTTATTCTCCTTCTTCCAGAATTTCAGAGCAAATGCAGTTTGCTTTGCTGCTGTTGCATTTTCCAACATTTATTAAACACTGGTCAGGTAAGGAATGCCAAGCCAATCAATTGGGAAACCCTTCAATGAGTTTATAATCTAGTTGAAGTGAAAGGTTTACATATTTCCCTGATACTCTTTGTCTCACTTTCAGAAAACTCATGTGACAAATGTATTTGTAGTTAGAGGTAATGAGGCAGATTCTGTGACTTACTGGAACATCATGGTGAGCCGGGATAGAAGCTGGACTTAGAATCCAAAACCAAGTTGACTCATGATAATTCTAGCCACACAAATGAAGGTGTGGTCACACTTTCTGGGCAAACATGAGATCCCAAATTCTGGGCAAGCAAGTCCCTTTCTTCTGTATCCTCAGATCTCAGAAAGAATTCTTTATCTACATGAGAAAAAGTTGCTCACATTCCTAACTTCCATCATTCCAAGATTCTTGTTTGTGTGTGCCATCTCCTGCCCCATTCCTTGGAAAATTATAATGAAAAGAGTACTGTCTCTGGAATCAGAAGACATACGTTCTGATGATTGCTATCTTTGTGGCCTTGGCAAATAATTTGATTTATGTAGGTCTCAGTTTCCTCCTCTGTAAAATAGTGTGAGAAGAGGATAGGATTAGATCAGAATCTAATGTCAACTTCTGACACCAAACTCAAATAGAAACAGGGGCTGCTTAATCATAATAAGGATCCTGTAGGTTGCATATTACCTTAGAAAAAATATATATTGACATATTTTATAATTCTTTTTATTTTGTTAAATATCTCCCAGTTATATTTTAATTTGGTTTCAGCCTCACTGGGAAGTTTTGTAGGCAGAGTGGGATTTGTATTTTGTTTGACACCTCTGGATTAGAAAACCTCAAAGATTTCTTCAGGTTCTAGCTCTCTCAGACTTTGATCTTACAGTTCCTCACTGTTCTGCTTCACCCAATCCAACTCCTCCTTCGAGATCCAACTTACATTGTACCCTTACCACAATAATCTCTCCTCTTTCATATTAGGTGTACCACATATTCACTGTCCTAAGAGGAACATAATTAATGAATATTTATTGAACCTTTATTATTTGCCAGGCACTATGCTTGATGTTGGAGATATGAATATAAACAAAACAGCTTCTGCCCTCAGGTAGCTTATATTCTGATAAAAGACAATGATATATCCAGGAGTTTGGAAAAGTGGCAAAAGGGTGAGTGGATAAGGGTACTAGCCTTTGTGTGGTTTGGGAATAGCTGGTAAGTGGTGTGGTGGTTTGGTTCTGAGCAAGATAATGTGAGAGCTCACATATCAGAGCAAAAGGGTCCCATGGGCAGAGTCCAAGTTAAAAGGAGAGGAAGACAAAGGCTAGAGTGCCAATGGCATGACTTGGAAAGAGCTAAGAAATAATAGATAGAAAGTTTCCCTGAAGTCAAAAAGCCCTGGATTCAAGGACTACCTCTGACACATATGGCCATGTCGCCATTAGCAAGTCAGTTTGCTTCACAGTTCCTCAGGAATATCTCTAAAGCTATAAATTCTAGGTGAGTTTTATCTGGAGTTTCCTATATGGATAAAATAAAAAAATCTGCAATACAACTGGCAATAATCATTAGAGGTCTTATTTTAGTTCTATTTTTGTTCATCCATCTCTTATTTCTCTAGCTACACTGAAAGTTTCTTAAGGATAAGAAGTGTGTTCTTTGTATCTTTGCCATTCCCTTCCAATCTTCCCATTTCCCAGCATCTAATGTTGTTATTCAGTCATTTCAGTCATGTCCAGCTCTTTGTGACCCAATTTGGGATTTTCTTGGCAAAGACACTGGAGGGGTTTGCCATATCTTTCTCCAGGTCATCTTACAGATGAAGAAAGTAAAGCAAACAGGCTTAAGTGACTTTCCCAGGGTCACACAGCTAGGAAGTGTCTGAGGCCAGATTTGAGCTTAGGAAGATGAGTCTTCCTGACTCCAGGCCCAGCACTCTATCCACTATGACATTTAGATGCCCTGTCCAAGGTTTAATATATAGTAGGTGTGCTTAATAAATGTTTGTGGAATAACTGAAGGAGAAAATTGTTTGAGGAAATCACCTCACGGGCTAAATGCAAAACTCAGTGTACATCAAACAAGTTTTAATACCTGGGCTGTATATAACAAGAGGTTCACATAGATGTTATCTCAGAATTCATGAATTGGTTGACATCTCTTTAAATTTTACTTTGGAGACTTCTCAGAAAAGAAGGTTGAAAGAGTATCTGTCTTTTGCCGTGAGGGAGTAAATGCTGCTGTCCTTGTTGAGCCATATCTGATTTCTAAGCAAAGATTCTCCTCCCCTCCTCTAGGACACTGGTAGGCTACTGCAGGATGGATGGGTGGCAAGTGAAATTAGTGGGATAATGCCTTTCAGGCTCATCCTGTTTCCTGATTGGTTAGATGAGGAAAAGACTGAAGGAAAGGTCTAACTTTAACCTCTAAATACAGTTGAATTGATGCTATTAACTGCTAATGTTATTGACTTCAGTAACTTTCTGATATGGTTCCTTCACGTCTGGATGGGGGGAGACAAAGACACAGAGAGAGAGAGAGACAGAGACAGAGAGAGGCAGAGACAGAGAGAAAGACAGAGACAGAGAGAGAGAGAAAGACAGAGACAGAGAGAGAGAGACAGACAGAGACAGAGACAGAGAGACAGAGACAGAGAGACAGACAGAGACAGAGACAGACAGAGACAAAGACAGAAAGCTACGTATATTATATTGTTTATACATTCATTGTCTCCATAAAAACAAATTAATCTCCTTGAGGAGAGGAACCCTATCCCTTTTGTCTTTTTACTCTTAGTATATGACATAGTAGCTTGCACATAATAATGCCTAATAAATGATTTTAGTTGATTGATTGCTTGATGGAGTTGAACTATTTTTCTTATCTGTAAAAGGAAGGTCAGTCATCCCTCATATGGCTATGAGAAGAAAATGTTTTAGAATCCTTGAAGTACTATAATGACGTGAGTCATTCACACATTCGGATTTGGTGGTCAGACTGGTTGGAGTAAATCTCTGCAAAATCGCAGTATTAGAATTCCCTCCCCCCATCTCCTTCTTATAAAAAGACTGAAGGTTCCCTCCCCTTGGGTACACAAGAGGATATGTTGTTGTATCCCATAGAACTCCAACAGGAGAAGTAGCCTGAGACTCTCCCACACTGATTAACCTTTGTATACTCAAAGATCCCCAAGGCCAGGCCTCAGCCATGAGAGTTCACACAGGTTAGAAGTTCACTTTTCCTTAATTGATCCCAGACCTTCTTCATGGGACACTCTCGTCGTTGGTGGCAGGCTTGCCAGGAGGGTCTTTCTAGGTGAGACCTCAGATTACAATGATTTCATTTTCCCCAAGGTCTGACAGTGAATCTGCACTCACTGAAGAGGAGAACCATGAAACCATCCTGCCTAATTTATTTTTTAAATCATCAACAGAAAGATAAATACATTCCTGTCCAATGCCCATGTTGGCAGTTTGAATGGGGATGGCAACATCAATTCTTCTGTTATCTTTTGGCTTTTAAGCAGCATATAATTCTACTTGGTAAATGAACAGATCTTCAAAACGTACTCATTAAAGTGCACCAAAATAGAAAGTGAGATGTATTTATGTTCTTTTACCTGACTTACAGAGCTCTCGTGAGGATTAGGTGAACTGCAAGATAAAAACTTCAATCACTTTGAAAAAATTAAAAGCCTACAAAACTTTAAGGTAATCATCTAAAATGAGTCTCATTATCATCGTGATTCCTACTAATTTTATCTTACTCTCTTTCATCTTCCCACTGTGGATTGGCATAAACATTTTGTACTTTCTGAAAGCTCTAGACTTTATTTAGGAAAGCCATGGAAAGAGACGCTATGTTAAAAACTGGACAGTTCTGGTTTATTGACAGGCGCTTCCTGTGGGAAAAGTCTTTTTGTTTTGACAAACCATTGCAAGGAGGACAGCGATCTATAAAACAGGAGCCTTTCACTCTTTCTAGAAGTTTTTATTATTAGTACTAGTGAGATAACCTCTTGGCTTTTTTCAAAGTGATTTACAATCACTCAGTGGTTATTTCTCTCCTAGAGTAGCACACAGTGGGCCTGGGATCAAAGAGGATTCTTGAAGAAAACTCAGATAAAGTGAAATCCCCCATTAACGTATTGAGAACAGGTCTCCCACAAACTTACATGGAGCATGGAAGGATTACTCCCGGGATTTAAGCAAAAACCCAACCCAAATGAAACTCTGAATCACTCATTTTAACAAGGTTGGGAAAAAGACAAGAAATGTTAGTGAAGCAAGTCCAGAGGACTGAAGATGAAATTTTTTATCTACCTCCTGCCAGAGAGATGATTGATTTCAAATGCGAAAAAAGACAAATATTTTTGAGCATGATCAATGGGGCAGTTTGGTTTTCCCATACTATGTATACATGTTACCGAGATTTTATTTTGTGTTTTAGATTGTTACTTGGGGACACGTGAGGGAGCAATAATAAATGATTGTGTAATAAACGAACCACAAACAAAGGAATGTATGACTGAATTAATGAATAACCAAAAATGTCAGTTCAATTTCTTTCGCCTGACATTCCAATGAATGGCCTTGACTTTGTTTCCCCATAATCGTGAAGATTTGGTGGAGGGTAGTTCTTAGGGAGAGATTATATTTGCAATATGTCCTTTTCCTGGAGATATCATATGCAATGGTATTTTTTTTTTACTGTGCCCCAATTTTCTGTTATCAAAAGGGATTCTTGGTGTCTAGAAGTATGCTTAAACAGGAAGTTAACTCTATTTGTAGCTGAATTCTTGAAGTCTTAGTCAGGAGCTGAGGTGTAGATATGAATCTCAATATTGATATAGATATAAGCAACATAGTGGCAATTACTTTAATTAGGATGGGTGGGAAAAGCTGATTTGGGAGAAAGATGAGCATGCAGATGTTTTAAATTCAGCCAAGAAGATCTATTGGAAAATATAAGCAGCTTCATCTTGTCTTCCTTAGAACATTTCCACATTTTATTTTATAGGAGTTTTTGCATCTCTGATCCCAAGAGTACTAGTCCATCCATATATCTCTCTTGGAGGAGTATTATAGTTGAGAAAAGAGCAAGAATACTCCATTTTAAAAAGAACTCCCACAGCAACTATGCCTTCATTCTTGTCTATATTGTACCGTTGCCACTCTGGAATTTCTCTACCATGACCCTATCATAGGTACCTTTTTCTCTCCCCCTTCCCCCTTTACCCTTTTCAGCTTCAGTGGTGCCTGGCTCACAGTAGGTGCTTAATAAATGCTGATTGATTGATTGATTCAACATGTTGTTTCCCCCCATCTGAATGTAAGCTCCTTCAGGACAGGAGCTTTCTTTTTGCATGTATTTATCATCCCTGTGCTTAGCACACTATTTGGCACATGCTAAGCACTTCATAAATGCTTGTTGATTTGCTGACCTGAATAAATAAATTTGAACTCAATTCCACTGATGCCAAAAAGCAGGGCTCTTTGCACTTCAGTGAATTGTATCTCTTTACCCAAGGTCACACAATCAGTAAATAGAACAGCTGGGGAGTCAAAGTACAGATCTATCCTGAGAACCAAATGACTCTGGCAACCTACTGACTATCAGATAGGACAGCTGTTTCATAGCCTTCCATTAAAAAGAGCTGACGTGTATGGTCACCTAGGGTTTGCAAAAGACTTTTTATTCATTCTTATTTGAGCCTCATGACAACCCTAAGAAGTAGATATTATATACTATTTTCATAGATGAAACAAATGGAGATTCTAAGATAATATTATCAAAGTGATCTTCCTAAAGAACAAGTTGACCATGTCATTCCCCTGTTCAATAAACCTCTGTTTCTACCTATTGCCTCAAGGATCAAATATGAAGTTCTCAGCTTGTACTATGAAATAGTTCATAAGATGTTCCCTCTTACTTTTCCAGTACTCTACTATTCAATGCTGGGCCTCACAAAAGATATTCTGTCATCCTTTTCCTGCCTGTATTTTCACTAGTTATCCTTCATGCTTTACTCCTTCAAATTCACATCCTGACTCTGCCATCTTCCTTCAAGTCTCAGCTAAAATCCCACCTTTTGCAAGAAGCCTTTCTCCACCTTCCTTAATCTTAGTCCTTTCCCTCTGAGATTATCTCTATTTTTTCCCATATATATCTTGTTTTACATAGTTGTTTGTTCATTGTGTTCCTAAACAGATTGTGAGCTCCTTGAGAGAAGGGACTACATTTTCCTTTCTTTCTATCCTTGGGGTTTAACACAATGCCTGGAACATAGTAGGTGTTTAATAAATACTTTGTGACTTGTCCTTTCAGAACATGAAGTAGTTTGTGGGACCAATGGATTGTCATGCCTATATTTCATCTCACTTCTGCACCATCCAAACAACTCCTGGTAATCATCTTTTCCAGTGAAGAAATTCCCCTTGTCATTAATCACATATGAACCTGATGTATCTCTTGACCTCTCAAACTCCCTCTGAACCACTATCTCAAGTCTGATCTTCAGGATCTAACTCAGAACAGTAAATACAAGTTAGATAAAATGTCCAGGACCCCAGAAGGAAGCTTACCTGGTTGAATCCCTTGTTTTATCTGCCACATAGGCATGATACAAACATAGAAAAGGGCCTCCTACTGGAAGTTTCAGGGTTAAATGATGCTACCTGGAGGCTTGAAGGATTCAAGTGACCAGAGTTTTCTGTCTTCTCCGCAGCAACACCCTGCCCCATCCCTCAACCCCTCACCCATACTGCTGTTACATGAGAGGGAAGGACCAAGGGACCATTCAGGTTCTACCCTTTATACAAAAGTGAAGAGACCTTTCAAGGCCAAGCTGGTTGAGAATAGCTAGGAATTTTGTCATCTGCAAACAATCCAAGCACTATTTGGAGATGTGACTGACTTCAAGTAAATCTACTTTGTGCAACCCTCACTTCATTTTAACTGTAGTTTTAGTGTCTCTGACCTATGTAAGCTATTTTACTATTTATCAAGAAATATTAAATTAAGTTAATATAGTAAAAAGCAATTTAAAAGTGCTATGTGGAATGAATAGAGTGTTCTCAGAATATCTCCTCCCTACAATAGAATAGTAGATTGAGTGTTGGCTTGGAGTCAGGAAGACAAAGGTCCAAATCCTGTCTCAGACACTTCATGGCTTTGTAACTCTGTGTGAACTTGGGTGAGTCAATTAAATTCTCTGAGTCTCAATTTCCTCATTTGTTAAATTAGGAAGTTAGACTAGTTAGTCTCTGAGCTCCCTTCCAACTCGAATTTCTCCAAGTGTGGGGGAGAGGAGGGGCCTTACCAGTACCACCTGCCTGGCCCCTCAATTTCATTCTCCCAAAAGATGAGGATAAAAGACCTGTGTGAATTATTATTGCCCTTTCAGACAGCAGCTCCCCTGCTCCTAACTCTTGGTTCAAATGTTTTTCAAGGTCTGAGACTCCAGTAAAATTCCCAGGAATCTTCTTACATTTATGATGCAGCTTATGAAAACTTGAAAGAGCTTTCTCTGGGGCCCCCACTCACTAAGTTCTTCCATTGATTTATGGCCCTTTCTTTACTTCCCTTCAACAACCTCAGCTTGTGCTCAGGTCTTTGCCTATTTCCAGTGCTGTTTTCAATTTTACTCTCCCCAGCAAACTGCTTCCCCCAGCTTCTTCTCTTTCATTTTTCACTAATGTTATCTTTTATCTTTTCTGCCACCTCTGACTCTGCCTCTATTGTCCCAATGTAAAGTTCCCATCTTTTCACTCCTTACCTGTAACTCCAAAGATGAACTCAATCCAAAATATCCTGACAATCCCCAAATGATTTTACCATCTGTATCCAAGTTCCCCACAAAATTAGCAACATATAGATAAAGTACAAAGGACATGCTCCATACTGAAAAAGTTGATATTTTTTTAGAATGGAGGGAAGTGGTTCCTAGACTTGCTATTTTGTACTTGTAAGAATTCCTGAGAGGAAACTTCCTTTAGGAAAGCAAATCAATATAGGTTCTGCATTGTCTAACCTCAAGAGGAGATTGGGTCACTGAGAGGTTAAGTGACTTACCCAGGGTCAAATTGTCAATGTGTGTCAAAGATAGGATTTGAACCTAGGTCTTCCTAACTTCAAGACCACCTTTCTCTCTTATCCAGTCATTACACTATCCCTCCTCTCTGACACTGATTATATTCACTTAAGTTAACCAATCATTCCGTTGTGAGTACAATGCGCACCTAGTGTTGCCAATAAGTCAATGGCACCCAAATGTAATCAGGAAATCTAGAAATGGTATATCTGGAAATTTGAAGGCTGAATGGAAGGAAGGAAAGAAATTACTCTGTCATTCTGAAGCCGCAGTTCTCAAACTTTTTGTTCCTGGGATTTCTATACATTCTTTTTTTAAAGTATTTTCTTTTTCCCCTAATAATTCAATTTTTTTTTCCAATTTCAAATTCTCTCCTTCCCTCTTTCCCAGCACATTAAGAAGGGATGAAAATAAGCAAAAAGCCTTCATGATTTGCTGATCTTGGTGATTATAATTGTAATATTGCCAAAAGAGGTTTACTGCCACCCTGCCCTGTCACTTGGGCAGCTAGGATAGAATGCTGGGGCTGGAGTCAGGAAGACTCATCTTCCTGAATTCAAATATGACCTTAGACACTTATTAGCTATGTCGCCCTGGGCTCATCATTTAATCCTGTCTACCTCAACTTTCCTCATCTGTAAAATGAACTGGAGAAAGAAATGGCAAACCACTCTAGCATCTTTGCCAAAAAAATCCCAAATGAGATCATGAAGAATTGGACATGACTAAAAATCACACTGTCACACCCTCAGCAAGTTGTTCTTAACCTTTGTTTCTTTAAAAAAGAAAAATAGTGAAAAACAAATCTACTTACAAATATGTGTAGCCTATATACTCTTTAAAATTATTGAAGACCCCAAAGAGTTTTGTTTATGTGGGTTATATTTATTGATATTTATTGTATGAGAAATTAAAACATCCCAGTTTTATTACGAAAATAATTTTGACATTATGGACCTACTAAAATGATCTCAGGGACTCTTTGGGTCTCTGAACTACATTTTGAGAATGAGTACTCTACAGGACATGGGAGAGCCAGAGGAAGAACATTGAAGAAAGCCAAGTGGGAAGGTATCAAACAAATCTCTTTTGTGTTGAGATGATGGAATGGATCTAGATGAGGGTCACTCTTCAAAGAGGCTTGACTGCTCTTGCAAATCATTTCCTGTGTACCTTCAGGCAGGAGTGTCCTAGGTTGCCAGTTTGGACACCGTCCCCCTCCCCCCCATTAAACCCTCAGAGACCAACTTCATTCTCATTTTGTTTTCAATCTCTTTCCCACCAAACCTTTTTTCACAGGAGCTGCTCATAAGCCAAGAAAACTGAATAATTGGCTGTCCCTTTCTCCCTCAGCTGCCCACTTCCTGAGGACCAAATAATTAACAAAAATTCCCCAAAGGCTCTAAGTGAGGGGAGAAGTGAGGGGGAGAGAAATGAAGGGCACAAAAGCTTTCTGTTGGGGGAGGAAAGGATTGCCTCTTTCTTTCAGCCCAACTGCTTCTTTTTAGAAGGGAGGTTGCATGATAGGACAATGAAGGACGAAAGAGACTTCTCTAGGTCTGGTGTTATGTGGGGAAGTAACCTCTCTCCAGATCCCAGCTCTACAAGGCTCATTTTACCAGTGCTGTAGGCTTGTCCTTGCACTCATGTTCAATGTGGTTATTGGATCTTAAAATATGACTTAGGATTTCCTGTCTTACCAAAAGGCAGCTGTGGAAAGATGGCTACACTTAGGATCCAGACACCTGGGTTCTGGTCCTGGCTGTGACATTTACTGTGTGACCTCTGCCAAATCCTTCCATCTCTCTGA
Source organism: Notamacropus eugenii (assembly GCF_028372415.1). Taxonomy (NCBI): domain Eukaryota; kingdom Metazoa; phylum Chordata; class Mammalia; order Diprotodontia; family Macropodidae; genus Notamacropus; species Notamacropus eugenii. The sequence goes on from NC_092875.1 coordinate 123,081,853, forward strand.
ATCTCAGTCTCCAACTCTATAAAATGGGGGATTTGGGCTTGTAGTTCTTGACTTTTTGTGTGTCACAGGTTCCTTTGGCAATCTATTAAAGCCTTCTCACAATAAAGTTTTTAAAACCATAAAAAAATACATAGAATTACAAAAGGAACTGTCTCTGTGTGTCTCTCTTTGTATGTGTATCTGTCTGTCTCTGTCTCTATCTCTGTGTCTCTCTGTCTCTGTCTATCTCTTCCTCTGTCTCTCTATGTCTCTCTCTATCTCTCTCTGCTTCTGTCTGTCTCTCTTCCCGAGTGTGTATGTGTGTGTATGTGTGTCCATCTGTCTCTCTTTCTCAAGTCACATTCATAGACTCCATAACAAGAATTCAGAACTAAATGATCTTTAATGGTCCTTCACTCTGTGATATTCTATGATGATTCCCCTTCTCATTTTTCCTGTTGATTATCAGTTGGGATATTTGTAGGTATTCACTGAGAACAGAATTCCTATCAATGTAAGAGTTCTTTGGATAGCCAAGTGGAAAGAAGAAAATGAGGGAAAGAAAAATGAGTAGGGAGAACAGAAAAGGAAAATGTATATCAGAGAAGATAAGGAGAGAAAAAGATAAATGGAGGAGAAGGGAATGAAGGGAAGAATATAGATGATTAAGGTGGGGGAGGTATGGGGAAGACAAATGGGATAGGGAGAAAGATATGGGGGGCAAAATATGGAGAAATATAAGATCATACACCAAAAACTGGAAGCAACTTAAGGCATCACATATTCCAGTTCTTTCATTTTTACTCATGAGAAAACTGAAGTCCAGAGAAATTAAGTGAGTTGCCTCATGTCAAAGAAGGAGTTAGTAAAAGAGATGATATTAAAAGTTTTCCAACAGGAAAGGGGATTCAGGAAAATATGGAAGGGAGAGAAGAGAAAGGGGAGAAAAGGGATATATGAAAGGGAGAGAAGGAAAAGAGGTATCTAAGTAAATAAGGGGGCAGATGTGGCAGAGGAAGGAGATACAAAAAAAAGAAGGTTAAAGAGGCAGTCAGAAGGAGACAGGATATCAAAAAGACAAGGGGTCAAAGACTGGCCCCAGTTCAAGGCTGCCAGTATGGTGTAGGAACAATTCAGGAAAACCTAGACACAACCTTGGCATGACCCCCTGACTACTGAAGTGGGTGCTGTATAGATTCTAGGCACTTGCAGAGTCAACCTCTTGGTTTCCAGCAGTAGCCATGTGTAGTGAAGTGTTGTTCTCTCTCCCCTAAAGGAGAGCTCCTGGGTGGCCTCACAAAGATTCTGTGATATGTGCAGCTGTCTGCCTACCATGTCCTGTCCAAGAACCCCGGATGTGTGAGCAAGTCCAACAATTTTGCAGCCCGGTTTTATAAACTGCTCTGTGTTCCTGGAAGCCTTGGGATTGTCTGGAATTCCTTCAGGAACTGAAGCAAAGCCTGTTGGACAGTTTGTTTGATATGGATGACACAGGGGTCAGGAAGTACTACACAGTTTGTTAATTTCCCTGAATGTCCATTTCTCGCCAACACATCCGATGGTAGACAATCTGAGGACAGCACTAGATCATGGCAAAACTGGATAGTGGGAACAATTAGTTTTGGGTGTCTTTTTTACTTAATACTATTTTTCTATAAGAATTTATAGGTTACAAAAAATTTTTACCTCTCTTACCTCCCTTGATTTCACCTCAACCCTGTGAAGTAAAATCATAGGATCATATGTTTAGAGAAAGAAGGTATAGTTAGAAACCATTGAGTCTGATGCTCTGCCCCACCCCACTCCCATTTTACATATGAGGATACTGAGGTCCAGAGAGGGCAAGTGGTAACAAAGATCACAGAGGTAAGAAGGACTTAAATTTAGTTCCTGCAGCTCCAAAGTCAATAGGGTAGGTATCAGTGTACCTATTTTTACAGATGAGAAAACAGAGGTTCAAAAATACTAAATGATTTTCCTGAGGTTACTCAGCTAATAAGTGATGGTGCCAAAAGGCGAATCCAGGTTTGCTAACAGCTAGCCCAGTGCTCCCTCTAATCACCATAATGGGACCCTTCTATCTCTAATCTTTTATTCACATTAAAAGACTATGGGATAGTATCTTAGAGAACATAGGATTGAAAATGCTCTGACTATAAAAGAATTTAATATAAATTTAATATTTTTTCTGGCATTTAGAGTCTTCCAATGTCTAGTACCACTCCATCTTTCCAATATGATCTCCCAGTACTATCTTTCTTACCTTCAGAATATAGACGTTTTGCCTGTTCCTCCAAATATCTTACATTCTTCTCCGTATCCTTCCTTGCCTTGTTCCCTTTGCCTATGACCTCCCTAGTACTTTTTGCCTGTCAAATTCTCATCCAATCCTTTAAAGACTAACATTTTCATAAAATCTTCCATTATTCACCCCACCCCTTAATATTAATTATTTTGTTGTTGTTCAGTCATTTCAGTTGTGTTCAGCTTTTCATAGCCCTATTTGGGGTTTTCTTGGCAGAGATACTTGAGTGTTTTGCACATTTCTTCTCCAGCTCATTTTGCAGATGAGGAAACTGAGGCATAAAGGGTTAAGTGACTTGCCCAGGATCACACAGTCAATAAATGTCTGAGGTCAAATTTGAACTCAGGAAGGGCTCAAACCCATCATTGCATTTACTACACCACCTAACTGCCCATTTTTAATTAGAGCTGTCATTTATATAGATTCCAACATGTTATATATTGTCTCCTGTATAATATCTTCTTTGATACTTAGGACAACCCTATGAGGGGGGTGTTAATATTATCACCATTTTAAAGGTGAGGAAACTGAGGTTCAGAGAAGTAATTGACTTGCCCAGGGTCATATAACTAAAAAAGAGTCTGAAATGTGATCCAAACGTGGTATTTTCTAACTCTTCAGTTCAGCTCTTCATCCATAACGCCAAGCTGATTCTAGCAACAGCCTTCCTTGTGGAACTTCTCATAATTCTGTACCTCTGTGATGCACTTCTCCATTTGGTCCTGGGACTACAGAGAGAGAGAGAGAGAGAGAGAGAGAGAGAGAGAGAGAGAGAGAGAGACAGAGACAGAGACAGACAGAGACAGAGACAGAGAGAAAGACAGAGAGACAGAGACAGAGAGAGAGAGAGAGAGAGAGAGAGAGAGAGAGAGAGAGAGAGAGGGAGAGAGAGACAGAGACAGACAGAGACAGAGACAGAGACAGAGAGAAAGACAGAGAGACAGAGACAGAGAGAGAGACAGAGAGAGAGAGAGATGAGACAGTACTTGCTCTCAAGAAACTGAGGGAAAACACTTTCTGTAGATAAGGAAATGTGAAATAAATGCATAATAATTGGGTGGGAGGAGGGTGCAGAGTGCTGACAAGCAGGGGAGTAAAGAAAGGCTTTCTGTAGGAAGTGGCACTTGATTGAGACTTCAGGGGAATCAAGGGTTCCAAGAAGAGAAGGGCATTCCAGGCATGGGGGTCGGTATTATGTCATACGACTTTTGCTTTAAATTCCATGGAGGTGGGAACTCTAATTGCTATATTATCACCAGCAACTAGTACAATATTTGGTACATAGCAGGTGCTTATTATATGTTGAAAAAATATTCTGTTAATACTAAATTTTCCAGCATTTTTTAAAACTAAGCTGAAGGCCCGGAGCAAATGTTTTACATTCTGTTGTAAATCCTTAAAAAACAAAACAAAACAAAACAGTGAATTAGTCAAATGAGACATTCCTATATGTTCAAGCTTCTTTATATTGCCCATTCAAGTTTCGTTCATTATTGCGACCATGTGCTCCATAACTGCATGGTTTATTACATTCTATACAGCTGTGGGGGGGGGGGGGGGGGGGAAGTAGGGAAGCAGTCACTGTTAGACAAGCTTGACTTTGAGTGGCTTAATGTGACTAAAATCAAAGTCAGAGAGTGTGCTAGGTGAAACGGAAGGGCATGACCCAAAGGAGAGATTGGAAACCAGGCTTATGATCATTCTAAAGCTACTACGCAACCTTGGTTTTGGCTACAAATGGTGACTTTATCCCATGTCTCATTTTTCCCCCAGGGGAAAACATAGCTACTTGTTTCAGCAGTAACATAGACTGAATTGACTAAGGCTTTGGCAGTATGATAAAATCATAGAAGTACTGATTTCGAAGGAACCTCAGCAACCTTCTAGTCCAGCCTATACATGAAACCTGTACAAGCAAGGAATTCCCCCTACAACATACCAAACAGGTCAAAATGAGGAAAACCCCACAATATTGAAGCAAACCAATCTACTTCTGGAAAGCTCAGTTTGGGAAGTTGTTTACTCTAACACATCAAGCATCAAATTGGCCTGTCTGAATTATTTAGACATTGTTCCTGGTCTTGCCCTTTGGGGCAAATGGAAGAAGACTAAATTTAGAGATAGTGTGGCACAGTAGATAGCACTACGGACTCAGAGTGTGGGACCCTAAGCAAGTCATTTCATCTCTCTGAGTTTTAGTTTCCTCATATATTGTTGTTCAGGCATTTTCAGTCTTGTCTGACTCTTCATTGCCTCATCTGGGGTTTCCTTGGCAAAGATACTAGAGCAGTTTACCACTTCCTTCTCCAGCTCATTTTACAGATGAGGAAATTGAGGCAAAGAAGGTGAAGTGATTTTCCCAGGGTAACAAAGTTAGCAGATGTCTGAGGCCAGAATGGAACTCAGCAAGATGAATCTTCCCGAGTCCAGGCCCAGCACTCTATCCACTGTACTACCTAGCAACCCCAGAACCAAGAACAACCATTGTATTTAATTAGGATTCTGATGCCTTTTAATTTCCATTTTTGTAATTATTGTGCATGCTGATCTCCAAGTTCTGCTTTGAACTTCACTTGAATCCAGTAAATACTCACTCCTCTTCTTTGGCTAGAAGGCTATCATAAGACAATCAGTATTACAGGCTTCCTATACAACATGGGTAAAAGAAATAGTAATCAGAACTTTAAAGCTGGAAAGGCTTAGGAAGGGTGACATCATGTCATAAAATAGAAGCTTATTCAAACATGGTTAGTCTATAAGGCAGATGGTCTTGAGTATTTTAAAGAGGGTCATTGTATTATGAATACAAAACACAAGTGAAAATGGGCTGCCTTGGTGGATGCCCATGTTGGCTCAAAGAGAGAAGCATAAACTTTCTCATGAGAAGGATCCTGGAAGATGAAAGGGCAAAGGCGGGGTAGGAGGGGAAGATATATGTTTTCAAAGACAGAGAGATGATCTGATTTAGCTGTTATTTAGGAGGCAATCCACACTCCTGTGAGAAAAGGAGAACAACTTTATGAAGTGAAACTGTGAATAATGGTCCTGGGAAGAAATGTCCCCAAAAGGACCAGCGTTTTTGGTCTAACTTATCTGCAAGTTAATATGATAGACATCTTTAATAACTCTCTTCATGAACTCTTTGGTCTGGTCTAACTGGCTGCTTGCCAGTCCTCACACCAGGCATTCTATCAACTATTATAAAACCTTTACCTTATCAGTCCCCAGTGCCTAGAATCCTCTCTTCTTCCCTTCTACCATTTAGAATCTCTACTTTTCTTTAAAGCTCAGCTCAAGTGACAGTTTCAACATGAAGTCTTTCCTAATATCCCCAGATCCTAGTTCAGCAAAAAATAAAATTAAAATGTTTGTTGTTCAGTAGTTTCAGTTGTTTCTGACTCTACAGAACCACATCTGGGGTTTTCTTCTCAAAGATACTGGAGTGCTTTGTCATTTCTTTCTCCAGCTGATTTTGCAGGTGAAAAATTGAAACCAATTGGGTTAAGTGACTTGACTTTCCCAGGGTCACACAGTTAGTAAGGGTCTGAAGCCAGATCTGAATTTATAAATTTGAATATTTCTGACTTTAGGCTTGGCACTGTATCCACTTTTTCACCTAGTTGCATATTCTTATCTATGTTGACTGCTAGAAGAGAAAGTAAGTTCCCTAAGGGCAAGAGCCCCCTTTTTTTGTAATTCTGTATCCCATGTTTTGAATAATGTCCGGCACATAATAAGCATTTTATAAATACCTATTGATTTATTGATTTCAATCATTTCAATAAGAAATAAAATTGCAGGTCTTTAAGTGATTTGATCATTTGATATTGGTCATTATGCAAGAAAAAATTATTTTAAATTACTATTCTACCTGATATTAATGGATACTTCTTGCCCCATCCTACCCCACATTCCCACTTTAATAACTAGTCACTATTTTATTTCTTTGAAAAGATCCAGAAATAAAAGACTTGGATGAGATCCTTAACTACCTACGTATTACTTGAAAGATGACTCCTCTTTCAACCTGACTCGTTTTTTTTTTCCTATCCACTGAGGTGAGAAAGAGATATTACAAATATGCGCAAGGTCAAATAATGGAAAATAGTTGTTTAACTGAGAAAACATTGATATCACTTTAGCTGTATTTAAACAAATAAAAAGAAGCAAAGAGTAGCCTGAAAATTTAGGATAAATCATAGATAACTAATTAAGCATAAGTCCATGGAAGTGACTTCTAGTGTGTAATATTAGTGGGAGTTCTATACCACACCAGAGAATTTGAAATCAGATGACCTTGGTCTGAATCCTAGCTTTTTCATGTACTCTTCAGATTATAAATTGTGATGGAGTTAGTTGCTGATGTAAGTTGACAGATGTAGTTCCCATGATGGGAGTTTCGCCCATCACTGAAATTGCAAATCTAGGTAGTCCTTTTTCTCTCTCTCAAAGTGAGATGGGAAATGAGTTGAAAGAGAAATGTCAACTGTTGAAGTTAATGAGAGAAATGTGGAAAGGTAGCTAAGAAACTACTATCTAAATGAGAAAGTCTACAGATAGGGACAGCCTACAGATAAGGAAATCTGACACCCAAACAAAACAGAAAACCTGAAAGAGAAATTCAAAGAGGTTCTAGAGGAGTGAAATGTGGAGTTAGGAAGAGTTAAGATGGATATTTAATACCGAAGAGACTTTCTACTTTGTTGCATCAGCCTCATTGAAAGTGTCTAACCCTTCATTCATTTAAGATATTTAGATTAACACTTGCTTGTTTTTCTATTCAATTCAAATGACAGTTGATTATGTGAAAAAGATCTGTGGGTTTCAGTGGACACCACTTTAAGTCAGAAGAATGTGCATGACATGAAAATCAAATAAAGGGAAAGTAATTTTAGACTGGATGGATTTTAGGATGGATATCATAAACAAAATGTCCAGTATGAGGGATTTCTACACTCTGTCCAAATCAAACAGTATCTCTAGTATTGTGTTTTGGTCTGGTCACTTCTTTTAGGAAGAGCTTTAAGAAATCTTCAGTCCTTAAGGGGGTAATCAATAAGATGAAAAGATTAGAATTCATACTACATAAGGAAATGTTAAAGAAATCAGGGCTAACTTTGAAGAGGAGAAATGAAGGGCAAGAGGAGTTGTCATGTGGAAGAGGAATTCAGCCCTTCCTGTTTAGCCTCAGAGGGTTTCTGTTCTCCAGGAACAATTTCCAGAAGTTGCAAAAAAAAAAAAAAGCAGCTGTTTGACTCAACAGAAAGAAAACACTTCCTAACAATTAAGATGTTCCAAAGCAGAATGGACTGTCTTGCAAGATAGTGAGTTCCTCATCACTGGAGCTCTTCCAATAGACGCCATGTTTGGGATTTCTTTTCTAGTTCACATTGGACTAGAAAACCTTCAGAGTCGCTTTCAAGTCTAGGATTTTCTAATTCTGATTAGAGAGACTGCAGCATAATTGATAGACCAGTAAACTTGGAATCAAGAGAATTTGAGTTTAATTCTTACTTAAGAACCTCATCAAGTCACGTAGAGTTTCTTAGCCTTATTGTCCTCGTCTTTAAATGAGGTTGAGCATGTCTGTCCCATAAGGTTGTTGTAAGGATGAAGTGGGATTATCTTCAAAAAGTGATTTGCAACCTGGGAAGATTTAAATGAACAGATGCAAAGTTAAGTGAGCAGAAATAAAACATTGTATACAGTAATAGCAATATTGTAATGATAATCAACCATGAAAGTCTTAGCTACTCAACACAATGATCCATGACAATTCCAAAGGTTTCATAATGAAAAATGCTATTCGCTTCCTGAGAGAGAACTTATAGACTGAAGGATGATTTTTACACTTGCTTTATTTTTCTTGCTTTCACAACATGGCTAACATGAAAATATGCTTTCATGATCTCACATGTATAATGAGTATCATATTGTTTGACTTGATACGATGAGAACTTGCTGATCTTCCACAATTTCAGCTAGTGGAGCAGCAGGTGAAGCAAAAGGATGGGAGTCAAGAAGACTTGAGTTCAAATCCAGTCTCAGACACTAGGAAATGACTGGGCAAATCACTTAACTCTATTTTCTCAATTGTAAAATGGAGAAAATAATAGCACCTACATCCCTGGCTTGTTGTATCAAATAAGATAATATTTTAAAGTACTTATCAGAGTGCCTGATACATTGTAGGGATTATATATTGCTAGCTGTCATTAGCAGTAGTAAATTTGCACTTGGAGCAAGCACACAATGACTGGAGAAATGCATTCTTATTTGGACGGGAGAGGGGATGAGATGCTACCCTGGTGGAGGGAGTTAAAGACATTGGTGCAATCATCTAAGGGTAAGAATGGTGGGAGCTGGGATGGAAGATTGGGGCTGGAGTAGGGAATCGCACAATGACAGTAGAGCTCAGCCCAGAGAAGGATTACAAACATCATTAACATCTTCTAAACTCAGCATCTAGGACAAAACCAGGGTGACCTCACCTTACTTACTGCCTTAAGTATTTCACCACTGTACTCTAGCAATTTAGCATAACCCTGGTGACCAATTAATTCCATTGTTTCCACAAAACACATTGGCATCAGAAACTCTTTTCTTCACAAATGGAAGTCATTTTATCCTTTAGCTTGGTAACTCCATTTTTACCATGTTTTTGTGACACTGGAGTAGTCATTCATGTATCACCTATTTCCTCTAGTGTGTTTTTCTCATCTCCTTTATTTATCCAACACTCAGACAAATAGACAGTTCAGCATTTGAGGAGAGTAGAATTAATGTGTGTGTGTGTGTGTATTAGAACTGAGTTTCCCCCACCCCCTTCCCTCTCTTGATGTTAAGAGACTTTTAAGAAGTATGACTGATATTGACATCCTTAATCCTTTCCTTTATGCTTGACTTGGATGATAAATTTCAGAGGAGTGCTTTGCAAAGAGTAAAGTCATTCAAGAAGAATCATAGAATTTCCTTTCTGAGCCTCTCAGCCTTTGTCTGGGGAAATAACACTGGTGTAAATTCTAGAAGTTCTTTTTTTAAAAAAAATAGTAATCTTGTTTGGATTAATACTTCTTATCAGCCCTAGGCACAAAAAAAGGCTAGTTGGAAACAAGTAGGAGTCAATCCTACCTACTCCTGCAGTTAAAAAATATACATGCATCCATATACATAGATACATATTTGTGTGTGCCTATATGTCTATTGCATATATGTATGTTTGTGTGTACAGACACACACAAACCTATCTTTTATAGAGAGTTTATCATTACTCATGCTCATTCTCAAAAAAAAAGTAATCTTTTCCTTAGTTCACACTGTCAGCAACATTTCATAGGCTCATTAATTTAGAATTGAAAGAAAGAACTGATAACTCTAAGAAAGATGGACAGGAAAATGAAGATTTGTAGCCAAGTTTAAGACTCTTCACAGCTTGAGTCCTTTCTGTCTCATTAGTTTTCATAAATGATCTTTACATCCACAAGCTGTATGGTATGGACATTTTTGTTGTTCCTCAAACACAATATTCTAGCCCCCACTTTCCATTTCTTTGTGCTGGCTATTGACTATGTGTGGAAAGTTCTTCCTCTTCCAACCCTATCATCTTTCCTGCTTGGAGTTCCTAATTTCATTCAAAACTAATGTTAAACATCACTTTGCACAAGACAGCTATCCTGATCCCCCCTCTGATAGTGTACTGGCCCATAAACCACCTTATCTTCACCGTAGACATGTTGCATATGAATTTATATATGTATATGCTCTGCTTTTATGTAAACTCCTTGAAGACAAGGTTTATTTCATTTTGGTGTTTGTATCTTGAATACTTATTAATTAGAGTGCCTGGTACATAGTGTTTACTTGATAGATATTTATTGATTAATAGATTAGACGAAGTAGGAAGCCATTTCAATAGTCCATGCAAGTGGTGATGAGGGCCTGAACTCTGATAGTGGTTACAGGAGTAAAGAAAAAGGGGATGGAGGGATTAAGGGTCAAGTCAACAAGATTTAGACATGAAAAGTTGAAGTAGAAGGAAGAGTCAAGGACCCAAAGGCTCCGAACCAGGTAATCTACAAAGATTGTATTAAGAGAATTAGAAAGAGGAATGTCTTTGATCAAGAAGATAATGAATTTCATTCAGAGTTGGTTGTGTTTGATATGCCTAAGGAATATCTTGGTAGATACATCCAAGCAATTGACAATATAGGACTGGGGCTTAAGAGAGAGCTAGAAGAGTTTTGGACCTGGAGATCTAGAAGAAAACCAAATAGATATGGAATTCAGCAATAAAATAAGTGAATTACAATTTTGTCATTCCAATCAGTGTCTCAATGTCCTGCCTACTGGGTGTAGGCCAACACAACTGACTCTGGTGGGGTTACTCTCCTCACTTTTCAACACAATCATTCAATTAATTTTGGATATTATTTTTTATTAACTTCTATTAGTCAGATGACACTTTTTTGTCTTGCTCAAATGGATACTACAGGACACTTTGTCAAATGCCTTTTTGAAACCAACACAAATAAATTAAATAAAAACAAATAAATGAAATGAATTTCATGTGACTTATTCTTAGTGAAATCTTGTTGGCTTCTACAAATGACCAATTGCTTTTTATATGCTTGCAACATATCATTTTAATAATAATTCATTCTAAAATTTTGACAAAGCTCCAAGTCAGAGATAGTATTCAGAATAAAGATTTTCACCTTTACTGAAAATAAGGACAATATTTAACTATTTCCATCACCTCTGGAAAATCCTCCCATTTTTTATTTCTTATACTGTGCCATCAGTGGGTTCATGATGATATCTATGTCTGTACTTGTTTGTTTTTTCCATGATCATTGGATGTAATTGTCTAGGCCTGACAATTCAAGCTCATTTAAAATTACTCAGGCCTTTCTTACTGTCCTCAAATGTTTGGTTTCAATTCCTCCTTAACAATGCAGAATAGACCTTTGTCAATTTGAAGATCATTCTCCTTGACAAAGACTGGAGAAGAAAATTAGGAATTGAATAATTCAGCCTTCTCCTCTTAATTTAGCATTGTAACATCTTTTAAAAATTTGAGTCAGTCACTTAATATCCTTTTTTGTACTAATGTAGCACTATAACAGCCAAAAGGTTCAATAAATACAGTACCAGGCATGGAGTTAGAAAGACACTTACTAGTTATCTGACTGTGGGTAAATCACTTAACCCTGTTTGCCTCAGTTTCATCATCTATAAAACGAGCTGGGGAAGGAAATGGCAAACCACTCCAGTATCTTTGCCAAGAAAACTCCAAATGGGGTCATGAAGAGTCAGACAGGACTGAACAACAACAAGTCTTTTTTCTTTGTCTTCAGCATTTTCTGAGGCTCAGCTCATTGTAGACTTTAGCATCTCTGGCATAATTTGTATTTTATCCTCCTTTGGTTATGTTCCAATCAAGCAATAATCAATCAAAGAGCGTGAATTAAGTATCTACTAGGTGTCAAGCCTTATGCTAAGCAAAATGGATCCAAATACAAAATCAGAACTCTCCCTGATTTCAAGGGATGTATATTTTAGTGAAAGGAAATCACATATACACAGAAAAATATGTGCAAAACATACAAAATGAGTGAAAAGGAAAAAAAAGAGAGAAAAAACTAATATAGGAGAGGGACAGCATGTGTGACTTTTAGCCAGTTCTTTCCAGGTAGAAATCAATCATATTATGATTTTGTGATCATATTTTAATTAAACTAGACATATGTGCCTTTCACATCCTTTATGTTGTATTGCTGAAGACTGAATTAATTAAAATAATTTTAAAAATCTTAATAAATATCAATGGTTGTATTGTTTTTAATACAATTTGTAATTGCATTTAGTTTTGATTCATGAGATGTCATAACTTTTCAGTTATTCTCTGTGGGTTTCTATCAAGATTCTTTGTTCATCCATTCATTCCCAGTCTTTTTTCCCCCTGTTATGTAAGCAGGCAGTATGGCATTTGCTATATTTTTTCTTCCTTTGCTACTATTCATTGTTTCATAAAGGTTTTTTTTTCCAGATTTCTTCACTATCCTCATATTGTTAAGCTTAATTACACTACAGCATTCCATTTAATTAAAGTATTACAATTTATTTAATCATTTTTCCTCTTGTCATACATTTAACTCACCTTCAGTTTATTTCTTGCTATTATAAATACTAGTGCAGTATAACAGTCCTGGATAGATAGCTTTTCTGTATGTTCCTTTTTACAGTATTCTCAGAGTAAGCTCTTAGCAAGGGAATCATTGGATCAAAGAGTTGTAATAGCGGTAGTAGTAGTAGACAGCAATAATTTTACCTCTTACTGAAATTTCTAGAGTAGTAAAAATTCTATTGATGTTTACTAATTTTAATTACTTTAAACAATTTGATGGATATAGAATGATATATTGAAGTTGTTTTAATTTAATTATTTGCGAGGCTGAATAATTTTTAAGTGATTATTAAAAATTTATGTGCCCTCTTAAGAAAAAGCTTAATTCTCAAAGTGGGCTGGACTTTCACACAGGTTGTTTTGATTCATTTTTAAAAGTTTTAATTGATCGTTCAAAAATCAAGTAGATTCTAACGTTCAAAGGTATTACCTTTGTCCAGTCAATTAAAGGATACCTTGATTTATTAATATGTAAATACTGGAAAGTAGAGTCTAAGCACTCTGACCATTTAATTCAAGATCCTAACTACTCAGTACAATCCTCACCACCACCACCCCAAAAATGCATAAACCACAGATCCTATTGTAACTCTAGTTTTCATTCACCTTTAACTCTTCACATACATATATATCATCATAGACCTAAGAGTTGAAGATATGTCAGAGGCCATCTAGTTATACACACTTGTTTTATAGATGGAGAAACTGAAGCCCAGGGAGGTTATGTAATTTGCCTAAAATCATACAAGTACTATGTGCAATATAAATTGTAACAGTATTTTAAAATTAAATTTAGATGCAAGATTTTTAGAGTAATTTAAAAAATGTTCTACAATACTTAGCCCATAACTGTACACAAGGAACTGTTGTATTTACATAAGCATGCTAGGATTTTGAACTGAAGCACCTTGGTGGAGAGAGCTGCAATTTCTCCAAGTCTGAAGAATTTCTCTCAGTCTGTAACTAGCATAAGAGGGCTGGTTGGAGCATGTTATTTTAGCCCCTCGTGAGGAATGGAAGTCATTGGCCCAATGAGGTCGACCAAAATGTTAGAGTATTTTTGTGAATTTTCTGAAGAGTCAAAATGTAAGCTTACTATGACATCACTGTTCCTTTGCAGTAAGGGACATAATGTCATGAAACTATAATAATTGAAATTCATTTGCCTTGAAATTGCATTTGAATAGTTCTAATCCTTTGATGAAGTTTGGGTGAAGGAAAGTGTTAGGGTGTTGCTGTAACATTCTTTCTTTCTGTCTAAGTAGTAGGACAGAATGAGAGAGGCGGAATTGGGAAGTCTCCAATATTGCCTTTTGCTCCCTATCCTAAAGGTATTTGCAAATAGTTCTGAAAGTGTAGTCCAGAGATCCCTAATAACTGGCACTTCTTGTTACCTATGCCTCAAATTATGAAGATGTGGCAGTATGGCACTGGATTTGGAGTCCAAGAATCTGGGGCATAACTAAGTCAGGCTTTACCATTTATTAGTTTTATTGACCCTGACAAAGTCACCTTACAATTATAAGTCTCAGTTTCCTTACCTTTGAAAGAAAACATGGTATAAGAAGAAAAGAATCGGAACTAGAATAAGAAAAAATTTGGATTGTAAACTTGTCTCTGGCAATCACCAGTTGCATAACCAATCAAGTTTTATGGGCTTCATCAGCAAAACTGAGAAATAATAATATTCTTACTTTCTTCACAAGAATGTTATGGAGATTGAATGAGATAACTATATAAAGTGTTTTGCAAATCTTGAAAGACTATATGTCTATAAATCAATAGTTCAGTGGATCTGTGACTCCCTTCTATGGGGGCAATTTCTCCAAAACTTTTGATCATAGCCTTTCTATATCACCTAATCCTGGGTGATTGTTTTTCACGTCTTCTATAAATCTTCTACACAATGTCCATTCATCACCTTAGAGCAGGGCTTCTCAGTCTTTTTGGTGTCATAGATCCCTCTGACAGTGGAATGGAACTTGTGGACCCCTTTTCAGAATAATGTTTTTAAATACATAAAATAAAATGTATACTATTACAAAGACAACTACTTCTATTGAAATACAATTGTCAAAATATTGAAAAATAAAATAAGCTCACAGATATTAAATTAAGAATTCTTTTCAAGAGGATTTTCTAAAGAACCCTTGACATTGAATAGATACCACTAGAGGAAAGACTATCATTAATTGTCCCATGACTGACTCATCTTTTCTGGTGATACAACACTTCCATAATATCTTTTGTTCCATGCCTCTAGAACAGTCTCCATTACTAATACACTGAAGTATACTCATGTCCACCATGTACTTCATTGCCCTTTGAATGACCTTAAATTTTCATTCCTTAAGGACTATGATATTCCATAACTCATAGACATATAACATCATTGGTGGAATATTGATGTTAAAAAGATGGTTCTCTGTTTCAAAATGGATATTCAGTGGCCAGGAGACTGAGATTTATATATTTAACCATTTTTATATTATTATGCCCATGTGGTTCTTATTTTATTAAATGACCTTGTAATTAACTTGAGTGCTATGTTTCTATTCTTCAAATTCCGAGTCATATATATATGTGTATATATATAAAAATAAAATATATATATGTGTATATATATATATATTATATATATAACATAACATATAATATATAATATATTAGTCTCATAATCATTTCATAGAGTTGGAAAATTAGACCCATGGATAAGTAGTTATTGGTATCTTCTTCTTTACAAAATAAAGTAATAAATACAATTATTGGTCAATGGACGATGCTGATGAAGAATATAAACTTTACGAGTTCATAGATATTTTTAAAATTGTGTGATCCCTAAGATGCTCTTTCCCTTCTTTTGGGCAATAGCAGAATGGAGAAACAAAGGGATTAGGGCCATTCTCTATTTTTTCTTGTTTCAAAATAATATTAAAAATGTTATCTGCTATAAAACGGGAATAATAATACTGATGCTACCTTATTATAAAGATAGAATTTTGCAACTGCAAGGTCCGTTCCTCATAAATGTGATCTATTTTCTTTCTGTCAGAGAATGAACTATAATATTTAACAAAATCCAGATGTTGTTGATATCTAACCTCCAAAAAGTGCCAGGCTTCCCACTCATCCTGATAAGGTTGTTTGACAGTGGCAGGTGGATCTAAAAAAAAAAGACCATAAAATCTTTCACTCATATAAAAAATTTTGAGTGACGACACATTTATTAAACCCATTTACACTTGAATTTCTTCAGTTCAATTTAATCCAATCCAATATTCATTCATCATGTGCCTGCTATACATAAGGCACTGTGCTATATGTCTTAGGTCATTCAGATGTCTCCTACTACTACCTTCTCCTTCATTGTGATCTATGATAAAATGTGTCTCATCTCCCTTTCCTCTCATTCCCTTCCAGATTGCCCCCACTATCATTTCTACCCTCTCTTAATCTTCAATCTTTCTATCCGCTGGTTCCTGACTATGGCATGTCTGTGTAAACCCATGTCTCATTCAACTCCTTAGCACCCCCCACCAAAAAAAATTCTCATTTTATCTCTTATTTGATGTCTTATATTTCTCTTCTCTTTCATTGCTAAACTCTTTGAGAAAGTGTCTAAATCAGGTACTACCACTTATGATCCTCTTATGTAATTCTAAATCTTTGTACTCTGGCTTTTGACTCCATTGGTCAACATAAACTACCATCTTCAAAATTACCAATGATCTTTTAATTGCCAACTATAGTTGCTTTTTCTCAGTCCTCATCCTCCTTGAGCTTTCTGCAGTATTTGACATTGCTTCTTGGATATTTCCTTTTCTTCTTGGATATTTTCTCCACACTGGGTTTTCATCAAAAATATAAATCAAATGTATACCCACTGGTTCATAATTTAAAGTTTATCCTTACCTCTTTTCTACCATTCCAGTCTTTACTGTCCTCTGTGTGATCTATGATCAAGCAGTTCCTCAAACATGAGATTATGTCTCTCTTTTCCCTGTCTCTGTGCTTTTCACTGACTGTCTCCTATGCCTGGAATGCTCTATGTCTTTACCTTTATCTCATAGTTTCCCTTACTTTTCTTCAAGACTTAGCTCAAATGCCACCTACTCCAGGAAGTCTTTCCTGGCCCGCTCAGCTGCTAATACCTTCTTCTCTTAGAGTGTCAGTCATTTATATTCATCTTATATTTACCCAATTGTTTATATGGTGTCTTTCTCAATAGAAGAGAATGTCCTTGAGGGCAAAGGCCTTCTTTTTGTCTTTCTTTGTAACCCTAGTGTTATTATAATGCCTGGAACATTGTAAGTGCTTAAAAAAGACTTAGTGACTTTACCCACAGTTTTTTTATGAGTAAAGTGAGCTTTAATTTCATCATCTCCCTTCATAGGATTAATGTGAAGATTGTGACCATATAGAAAAGATAAGACACATCAAACTGTACAAAGAAAATAAAACCGAATATGCATTTATAATTAATTATTTTTAAAAGAATTGATTTGATTTAATATAATCAATTATCCATTTAATTTAATCTTCATAACATTCCCTTTGATTGAAGATATTCTCATTTGAGACATGATTGTTTTCTCTAACAATCAAAGGAATGGGGATATTAACATATCTAAGAAAATTTCAGCAATGGGGATAGCTGAGAGGCCTTAATAAGATGCAAACTCCTTCTTCATAACATTGCATTGAGGTGAAAGTACAGATTCTGGAAACAAAGTGGCAGAGGCTATAAATGAAAAACAAATACAAAGGATGAACAGGACAAGGACTTCTTTTTTAAAAAATAATATTCTATTTTCCCTAATTACATATAAAAATGTTTTATTTTTTCTTAAATTTTGAGTTCCAAATTCTCTTCCTCCCTCCCTTCCTGGACCTCTCCCTGAGACAATAAACAATCTATGTAGGCTGTATATGTGGAATCATGTAAAATATATTTTCCATATTGTCTTTCTGTGGAAGAAAATTCAAACAAGAAAGAGAGAGAAAGAGAGAGAGAGAGAGAGAGAGAGAGAGAGAGAGAGAGAGAGAGAGAGAGAGAGAGACTATGCTTCAGTCTGTATTCATGCTCCATGAGTTCTTTCTCTGGAGGTGTATAGCATTTATCAACATGAATCATTTAGGATTGTCTTTGATCTGTGTGTTGCTGAAAATAGCTAATTCATTCACAGTTACTTATCATGTAACATTGCTGTTACTGTGTGCAGTGTTCTTATGGTTCTGTTTATTGCATACTGTATCAGTTCACATAAGTCTTTCCAGGTCTTTTCTGAAATCACCCAGCTAGTCATTTCTTATAGGACAATAGTATTCCATTACAATGATATACCACAACTTGTTCAGCCATTGCCCAATTGATGGGCAGCACTTCAGTTTCCAATACTTTCCCACCACTAAAAGAGCTACTATATTTTTCTGCAAATTGGTCATTTACCCCTTTTTAAAAATCTCTTTGGATTACAGATTTAGTAGTGGGATTGATGGGTTAAAGGGTATGTACAGCTTTATAGTCTTTTGGACATAGTTCCAAATTGCTCTCCAGAATGGTTGATCAGTTCACAAAGTCAACAACAGTTCACTAGTGTCCTAAATTTTCCACATCCCCTACAACATTTACAATTTTCTCTGTCATATTAGTGAATCTGATAGGTATGAGTTTGTACCTTGGGGTTATTTTAATTTGTGTTCTCTAATCAATAGTAATTTAGACCATTTTTTCATATAATTATAGATAGCTTTGATTTCTTTGTCTGAAAACTGCCTCTTCATATCTTTTGATCATTTATCAATTGGGGAGTGACTTGTAGTTTTATAAATTTGACTAAGTTCTCTAAGTGAGACCCTTATCAGAGATACTTGCTATAAATTTTCCCCCAATTTTCTGCTTCCCTTCTAAATTATCCATTTTACATTTTTTAAATGCTCTCTATCTCTTATTGGGTCCTAAATTTTCCCTTTTTCTGTAGATCTGACTATTCCATGCTCCCTTAATTTGCTATGGTATTATCCTTTATGTCTAAGCATGTACTATTTTGGCCTTATGTTTTTATATGGAGTGAAATGTTGGACTATACCTAGTTTACATCATGCTATTTTCCAGTTTTGTAAGACATTTTTGTCAAATACTGAGTTTTTTTCCCCAAAACTTGGGTCTTTGAGCTAATTTAACATTAAATTACTGTGATCGTTAACCACAATGTATTATGTAACTAAACTATTCCACTGATCCATCACTCTGCTTCTTAGCCAGTACTAGATTTTTTTTTAAGGATTATAGCTTTGTAATATAGCCTGAGATCTGATATTGTCATATTTTTTCTGCACTTATTTTTTCACTGAATCCCTTGATATTCTTGAACTTTTATTCTTCCAGATTTTTTAATTATTTTTTCTACCTCTACCAAATAATTTTTGGTACTTGGATAGGTATGGCACTGAATAACTAGATTAATTTAGGTAGAATTGTCTCTTCCTTATGTTAGCTTGGCCTACTACGAGCAAGTTACATTTTTCCTATTATTTACATCTCACTTTATTTGTGTGAAAAAATTTTTTGTTTGTTTGTTTTGTCGTTTCATTTTTGTAATTGTATTCATATAGTTCCTGGGTTTGTTTTGGCAGGTAGACTCCTCCAAGTATTTTATGTTATCTGCAGTTAGTTTAAATGCAATTTCTGTTTCTATCTTTTCTTGCTGGACAATGTTGGCAGTACATAGAAATGCTGATGATTTATGAGAGTTTATTTTATACTCTGCAACTTTGCTAAAGTTAATTATTTTAGTTAGTTTTTGAGTTGATTCTCTAGGATTCTCTACGTATATCATAATATAATCTGCAGAAGATTATAGTTTTGTTTCTTTGTTACCTATTCTAATTACTTCAATTTCTCTTTTTTCTTATTTTAATAGCTAGCATTTCTCATACAATATTGAATAATAGTGGTGATGATGGACATTCTTGCTTCACCCCCTATTTTATTGGGAAAGTTTCTAGATTATCCCCATTCCAAATAATGATTGTTGATAGTTTTAAATAGATTCTACTGACCATTTTAAGGAAAGTTCCATTTATTACTATGCTCTCTAGAGGTTTTTTAGCAGGAATGGGTGCTGTATTTTGACAAATGCTTTTTCTGCATCAATTGAGATAGTAATATGATTTCTGCTATTTTGTTATTAATATGGTCAATCATGGTAAGTTTTCCTAATATTAAACCAGCTCTGCATTCCTAATAAAAATCCCACATGGCCATAGTGTATAGTCCTTGGGACATATTGCTTTAACCTCCTTGCTGGTATTTGCATCAATATTCTTTAGGAAAATTGGTGTATAGCTTTCTTTCTGTATTTTCGATCTTCCTGGTTTAGGTATTACATGACATTTGTGCTGTAAAAGAAATTTGATAAGACTCCTTTGTATAATTTTTCCCAAATATTTTATATATTGTTGAAATTAATTGTTCTTTAAATGTTTGGTAGAATTCACTTTTGAATCCATTTAGTCCTAGAGGTTTCTTCTCAGGGAGATAATGATTTGTGGAATTTCTTTTTCTAAATTGGAATTATTCATGCATTTTATTTCTTCTTTTATTAATCTTGGCAATTAATTTGTGTAAATATTCATCTATTTCTTTTAGAGTATCATCTTTATTGTGCCATAATTGGGCAAAAGAGCTCCTAATAATTGTTTTAATTTTCTCTTCATTGATGGTCAATTCATCTTTTTCATTTTTGATGCTGTTAATTTGGTTTTCTTCTTTCCATTTTGTTTAATCAAATTAACCAATGGTTTATATTTTGGTTGTATTTTTTCCCCATATAGCCAGCTCCTACTTTCCTTTATTAGTTCAGTGGTTTACTTACTTTCAATTTTATTCATCTTTCCTTTTCATCTTTTCTACATAAAATTTCTAATTCAGTGTTTAATTGGGGACTTTTAATTTGTTCTTTTTCTACTTTTCTACTTTTTCTACTTATTTTTCTAATTGTATGTTCAGTTCATCAGTCTATTCTTTCTCTATTTATTGATGTAAGTATTTAGAGATATAAATTTTCCTCTAAGTATCGCTTTGGCAGTATCCCATAAATTTTGGTATATTGTCTCATTGTTGCCATTTTCTATAATCAAATTATTGATTGTATCTATGATTTCTTCTGTGACCTACTTATTCTTTAGGATTAAATTATTTAGTTTCCAATTAATTTTAAATCTATTTTTCCACTACCCTTTCTTGGAATGTAATTTTTATTGCATTGTGACCTGAAAATAGATATACTTCATATTTCTGTTTTCTGCCCTTGGTTATGAGTTTTTCATGACTTAATTCATGGCAAATTTTTGTGTAGATGCCATGTAGCACTGAAAAAAGATATATATTCTTTTCTATTCCCATTCAATTTTCTCTAGATCTTTATAATGTTTAACTTTTTTCTAAAATTCTGTTCCCCTCCTTAACTTCTGTCTTGTTTATTTTTGAGTTGGATTTATCTAGTTCTAAGAGGAGACAGTTGAGGTCTCCCGCTAGTGTATTTTGTTTTCTATTTGCTCCTGTAACTCACTTAACTTCTCTTTTAAAAATTTAGATGTTATACCATTTGACATATATATATATTTTTGATATTGATATTAATTCATTACCAATGGTACCTTCTAGAAAGATATATTTTCCTTCCTTAACTTTTTAAAATTATGCCTGGGAATGTTTTCACACTAGAACTGACAGCTTAATTGCATTACTTACCTACCTTGACAAACTTCACAGAAAGCATCTTATAGATATGAAATCATAAAAAGTCTCTTCCCTCCAATACTCCAAGGTATGACCAGGGCATGCCTTCTTAGTTGGAAAATACAGCTGTCTATATAATAGAATTGTTAAAAGTGCTCAAAAATCCATTTCCTTTCCCAAAGCTACATATGCATACCTCCCCCAATACCTCCCAAACATATATTCTTCCTAAAACAAGTCTTTCTGTCTTACATTAAAATTTCTGCATTACTTATTGCAAAGGTCTGGTAAGCTCTAATTACAGAATTAAGAGCTCTGTTCTCAAAGAGATCTCATAAGTGATGTGGTCCTCTAGGAACCCAAGTAGGAATCTTTTCTGCATTTTTTCTGGCAAACACAATGTTTAATCTATCAGGAATGGCACACTAATCAACCATTCACATTTTAGCTTCAATTCACTGAACAAGTTAATTAGCTATTTATCTTCTATGTTCATTAGAGAAAGTGAGGCTGAAGGGATAAAGGTGTGGGATGTTTCTAAGAGGGCAAGGTCAATATTTATTTATAGGATCAAGGGATCTTAAAGTTCAAAGGGACTGTAGAGGTTATTCCTTCCTTCATTCAGTCACTCATTTATTCAACTAACATCTGAAAATAAGTTTGTAAATAACCAAGAGAGATGTTAAGGAGGTAGAAATTCTTGACAACTAATAAGAGGTCGGGTGTGTGGGTGAGTGAGAGTAAAGTGTGCCAACCCAAATGATTAGAAGAATGTGATGCCCTCAATAGAAAATAGTGTGCTAACAAGAGCAGCTAGTTTAGGGGAGGAGATAATGAACTTTGTTTCAGACTTCTTAAATTTGAGATGCTTGTGGGACATCTAGATAGAGCTATCCATCAGGCAGGGGTATATAGGGTACTCACGTGCCACAAAGAATAGCACCTCTGATATGGAAACCTGCTGAGCCCTTTTCAGGGCTACTCATCCACCTCTGCTGTCCATTTCTCACCAAACTCTCACCCATAGTTCCATGAAGCTGGTAAACCATCTCAGCAGAGGTGCTAAACCAAACTCACCTGTCAGTGAGTTAGGGGAATGTCTACTCCAGGCATGTGAAGACATTCCCTTCTGGAATGGATAGATTGGAAGAGCTTGTTCCAAGGACCATGAAGGCCTGGTCAGCTCTAATTACAGAATTAAGAGCTCTGATCTGGTCCTCCAGGAACCTTTCAGCAATTTTTCAAGCAAGTACAATTTATTGTCTTTCAGAAATGGCATACTAATCAACCATTTCTATTTTATCCTCAATTTACTGGACAGATTCATTATCTTCTCTGTCCATAAGGCATGAAGCAGGCATCATGGAATGGTTAGGGCTTGGTCAGACATCAAAGATGCCAAGGTCATGCATCTTGGGCCACTGCTAGTCAACTCAACTTTTGTCTTGCCATTGGACTTTGGTTGGTGGGTTGTTGTCCTTTGTTCTTGCTAGCCTTTAATGACTAGAAAAGAAAGTAAGATTAATGACTTTGTGCAGCTTTGCCTCACTTAAATCCAATTCACTCACAAATCAAGACATTACCTATAATGTCATTGGTCCTCTTCAAAAAAAATGCAGGATAAACAACATCCATCAGCTAGTTTGAGATGTGGTATCACAGCTCAGAAGAGAAAGGAGGCCTAGATACATAGATTTTGGAGTCAACATAATGATAATATGAACCAACAGGAACTAAGAAGTAACCAGAAAAATGAATAGAGAAAGAAAAGTAAAGGATTCATGAATGATCTTTGGGATATACCTACAAATAGAAGCAGCAAATGGATGAGAATTCTGAAAAGGAGGCAGATAAGGATCAGTTAGACAGGCAGAGGGAAAATCATGCCAAAGAGCTGTGCCCTGAAAAGACATTAAAGAGAGTCTTTCCAGAAGGAAGGGATAGTCAGCAATGTCAAATGTTACACAAAGGTCAAGAAGAAGGAAGACAGAAAAATCAGTCAGATGGGGCAAGTAAGAGTTTGCTGGTGAGCTTGCAGAAAGCCACTTCAGTCAAATAGTGGGAATGGTCACACTGAAAAGGGGTAGAGGAATGAGAAGTGTGAAAATGGAGGAAAGGGATGTAGACAGTGTTTTAAAAGTTTGGTTATAAAAATGAAGAAATATAGGATAATAGTTTGAGGGGATAATGAGGTCAAATAAAGGCTTTTGTGATTGCTGTAGTTGACATTATTCTTCTAACAATAGGGGAGATACTGTTAGACATATTTTTGGTCAGCAGGAAAAAGTAAGGATTAAATTTAAACTATGAGGTGGCATGATTGATAGGGAGAGGTCCTTGATCCTATGACATCAGAACTAAAATACTTGATGGGGAGGGGTGAGGAGGGGATTGAATAAGAAAGGAGCAAAGAGAGCCCCAAACAATCTCTAACCCCTTTCATAATTTCACCAGCAATTTGTTCTAACTAGAAGCAGTCTTAACTCACCTCCAGCTCCTGCCTACATTAATCTCTCAGTCTACCTCTCCCATCTTAAGACTCTTGTGAAAGAAAACTGCAGCTTCCAAAAATAAATGGCTCTCTTTCAGGACTTGGACCAGTGAGGAAATTTCCATGGGAACAGTAGCTACTTCTATACTGGATCTAGTTTTGGTGAGGGTTCGGGCCAGAAACTTTGAATAGGCTTTAAGTTCTGCTTTGTCCCACTCCTCTGTGTAAGAAAAGTAAGATAATTTACAGAAGGTAATATTAGGCCCCTCTCCTAACAATGTCAGCAATGAGACTGTGAGTGACTGAATTGAAAAGAAATATTAAAGATTAGATCTGCAATTTCATTCAGTGGAAGTTGTAACAAGTAAGTAACCCCTCTCTCTCAATGTAAATTGTGACCTCCACCTCAACTTATAGTCCTAGAGTTTTCTATGTCACTGAGGTTGACTTGTCCTAAGTTACAAAACTAATATATGTCTAAAACAAGACTTGATCCCAGGACTTCCTCTCTCTGAAACTGGCTCAAATTGGCTTTAACAAGCTTCTTGGCATTGCCTGATTCAGGGGAATGAAATTTAAAATGCAGTAATAAATAGTAGATTGTCCCTGGGAATGACTGAAGTCTAAGAACTTGTTTTAGTTATTTATTCTGATTTCCCTTCCTCCTCCAAAAGGAAAATAATACATGTTTGCAGTAGTAGCAGAATGATCTCTCCAGGGCTGCAGGATAGGACAAAATGCTTGGCTAGGAAAGGTTCTGATCTGAAGTGGCAAGCATCCTCTCATTGAGCTATATTGGCAAGATACACTTATTTATGTATATTTTTGTCTCTCCTATTAGTTCCTTGAGATCAGGGTTATTTTTTTCCCTTTCTTTATATCTCTAGTCCTTTGCATACTGCCTGACAAATAGTAGGCATTTAATAAACACATGTTGATTGATCAACTTAATCCAATTATATTGAAAACATTTCTAGACATCCTAATGGTATCACAACCATTTAGAGAGACAATGTGTAAGAGAAAGAGCACTGGACTTGGCTTCAAACGAGATCTGAGTTTGAATCCCAAACTTCTCCTACTGAGTAGTTTTGTGATATGGAAAGTTTCCTCTTTTCACTATGCCTCAGGAGTTACAGCTACAATCCTTGCCTGATAGTGTTCTGTTTGACACATCTGCCATCCTTGTATAGGATCTTATCACCTCATGCCTGGAATAGTTCAACCCTGCTTGTCGGTCTTGCTACCTCAATTCCCTTCTGCTCCAGTCTGACCTCCACTCAGTTGTCGCTGATCTTCCTAAACCACAGGGCTAACCCTGTCTCTAGTCCTCCCCCATTCAGCAATATCCCTGTGTCTTCCTATCACTTCCAGGATCAAATTTAAAAATTCATTTGGTGTTCAAAACCCTTTATAACCCAATCTCTTCCTACTTTTCCAAACTTCTAATATCTTATTCACCCAAGGCATTCTGTAAACCCATGACATCGGTCTCCTTGCCATCTCTTGAAAAATATATTTCTGCTCCCGACTCTGGGTTTATTTTTTCTTTTTAAAAATTACTTTTATTTATTTTGTTAAATATTTCCTAATTATGTGCAAAACAACTTAAACAATTATTTTAAAATGTTTTGAGTTCCAAATTCTTTTTCCCTTCTACTCTCCCCCTCCTTGAGAAGACAAGTAATTTGATATTGATTGTACATGTGAAGTCATGTAAAACATTTCCATATTAGGCATATTGCAAAGGGAAATAAAAAATTAAACAATAAAAATAAAGAAAGTTTTAAAAGCATGCCTCTGTCTGCATTCAGAGTACATCAGGAGTTGGATAATAATTTTCATCGTGGGTCCTTTGGAATTGTCTTGGAGTATTGTCTTGATAACAATAACTAAGTCTTTCACAGTTAATCACAGTGAATATTGCTGTTACTTTTAAAAATATTCTCCTGGTTTTGCTCATTTCACTTTGTTTCTCTTCATATAAGTCTTCCCAACTCCAGGTTTTTTCACTGACTATCTAAAAGGCATGAAATTCTTTCTCTTATTATCTTATTATTTATCTTATGATCTTTGCTTCCCAGTTTTCCTGGCTTCCTTCAAGTATCAAGCTAAAATCTTCTTTTCTACAGAAAGCCTTTCTGAGTCCCCTTTAATAATTATATTTTTCCTCTGACATTATATCCATTTTTTGCTATCTATATCCTGCTTGTACATGGTTGTTTTCCTGTTTCATTTTAAAGTAGACTGAAAACTTTGTGAGCAGGGACTCTTTCTACCTGTCTTTGTATTTCCAGTGCTTAAAAGCTTGTTGACTTAGGATGAACAAATAAGTCTTCTAAGTATTACAGCTTAGTATCAGGTATCATTTCACAGCTGTGCTTCAGGTATTTTCTCCTGGGTTTGCTTTCCACACAAGTTGCCCAAATTGGTGCTTTTGCTGCTTTGCTCCTGAACCCAACCTGTTTATTGTATAGATGAGGAAATAGATCCCTAAAAGGCTAAGTGACTTGCTGTAGCTCACAGAGTGACAGAGGCCAAATTCTAGGCACCAGCTAGCTCTTTAACCAATTGACTCTGCCACTTAACACAAAGTAACTTCATAATCCCTTCCCTTGCAATCCAATGACCATCAGATACAGTGCTGCAAGGAACCTTAAATGGAAAGCAAACTATTTAGTACCTCTTTGACCTCAGCAATGGGAGCCATGCCTCTAGCAGTGCACCATCCTGATCACTTAGTCTCTCATAGCCTCAGTTTTGGTATCTGTAAAATGGTAAGAATTAAATATAAGTAAAGTGTTTTTTTAAACCTTAAAGTGCTGTTTGAATGCCAGATGCTAGCTCTGCTAGCCACATAAGAGTAGAGCAGGTCCTGCTGCGGCTTGGAGTTCCACGATTAATTCATCAAAATGCAATGGTAGCTGCCTTGAAATGTGATGAAAAGCCAACCTTCCCTTGATCTGTGTTGCAGGGAGGCCTGTCAAGGTGCTTACTTTCTCTAGACAAAGATAAAAGAGGGAGACATAAGAAGTCAGTGTGAAAAGTAGCAGTTGGCTATATATAGTTTGTGAGGAGCGAAAGGAGCTGGAATCCTGAAGAACTATTCAAGAAAATAATGTTTGTCTTTCCTAAAGAGGACAGAGATGACTCCCAATCCTTCTATTCACATGTCCTAGGCTGTTCTAGTTCTTCAACACAAACTTGGCCCCTGAATCAAGCTTTTGTGGAAAGATTGATGGAGGAAATAGTTCAGCGTCCATGACTGTTGGTCATTATAGCCTGGCAAAATGGAAGATTGTTCAATCACATTTAAAAGAAAAGGCCACAATAAAAGGAGCAAGTTAATCCCATTCGAGACATCAGCAGAAGGAAACTAGCTTATAAGGAAGTCTTTGGATCTCAATGGGGATGCTCAGAGCTCTGTTCTCTTTGACCTTCAAAGTACTACCTTCATTTGGAACAGGTGTTGACCAATGAATGAAAAACCTGACACTATATATGGGTATGTATTGAGTCAGAAGGAAATGAAACTCCACTCCATGTAACAGTTCTCTCTGATTTTTTTCTTATGGGTGAAATACCTTTTAATTCTCAAAACCTTCTGGAAAATAAAAGAGGGTCTCCATTGTAAGAGGAAAAAAGACTTTTTGCTTTTTTAAAGAAACGTAGTTTGTAATAGTCCTCCAATTTAATCCCCAAATGCTCTGGGAAGCTCTAATTTTCTCTCAATTCTTCCATCTGACAATTCAATTCAGAAATTAATCAATCAATAAATTTTTATAAAGCACCTACTATATTCAGGCACTGTGCTACATGCTTGGTTACAAAGAAAGGCAAAAAAGACAGTCCCTGGTTAATCTAGTCTAATAGGGGAGACAAAATGCAAACAATAAAATACAAACAAGTTATATGTAGGATAAAGTATGTACAGAACTGGAAATAGTCAACAGAGGAAAGGCACTAGAACTAAGGGAGATAGGGAAAGACTTTTTATAGAAGGAATTTTAGCTGAGACCTGAAGGAAGCCAGGGAAGTCAAGGGACATAGAAGAGGAGGGACAGAATTTGAGGCACAGGGAAGACAGACTAAAAATGTTCAGTCAGAAGATGTCTTATCTGAGAGGCAACAAAAGTGCCCCTATCACTAGATCACAAAGTGGTGAGAGAAAGGTGTAAGCGGACTGGAAAGTTTGGAAGGGGTCATGTTATGAAGGGCTTTGAATGCTAATTTCATATTTGATCCTGGAGATGACCTGGGACGCTAGACTTTATTGAGTATTGAACAGACCTACACTTTAAGAAGGTTACTTTCACAGCTCAGAGTAGGGAGAGACTGGTGGCAGGGAAACCAACCAGTCAGCTAGTGCAATAATTTAGATAGGAAGGGGCTTTATACAAATAACAAATTACTAGTCATATGAAGACCAAATACTACTACAACCACAAATAAAAATAATGAAGCATTATTCAACATAAATGTATAAATATGACAATGCATGTTGCTTCATGTAATAATGATTGCTTACATTACTAATCATTATAACTATTAATAATAAATGACACCAATAAAGAACTTTAAATTCTCTAAAGTACTTTACAGAAGTTATTGCATTTGAGGTCCATACAGGTCCACATTCAAAATTGGTGAGGTAAGCATCTTTTTTCTTAACTTGAATAGACAAGGAAATTGAGAGAAGTTTTTACACATCTATGATTGCCACATCTGAGGCAGTATTTAAACCTAGGTCTTCTTGACTTACACCGATAGGACTCTAGCCATTGCACCATATCATTTCTTGTATTACTGTTTACAAAATCCATTCCTCGTAACAATAACCCTGAAACGCATCTACTACCCACTATCATTATTCTCATTTTAAAAATCCTGTGATTTCCCTACCTGAAGTTCAGGGAAGTTATGTTCATGGTTACAAGTTGACTTGGAGTCAGGGGATGATTCTAACTGAGGTCTTCTATCAGTGTAGGAAGAGAGGAGGAAAGGGATATTTGGCAGGAAGATTTCAGAGGGAGAATGTTCCTTTGCTCAGACTATGCATGGAGACTGAGAAAGAAGGAATCAGGCAGGAGTTTGCTGGTGAATCTTTAATGACCAGTTCCCAGACAGAAAAAAAAAGTAAGCATGATATACCTTTGAGTTTAATTTACATTATTAACATTTTCTTCATTATTTTCTCAAATCTAAACAAGCAACAAAATAATAAATTGCCCTAATTTGTAGCATTTGCCAACTTCCATGGTGTAAATGCTCACCCTTTAAATAGTAAACTCTCAGGGGCCTTTGAGCTGAATGCCTTCAGTATTAATTGGGAAGATGCGGCACCCTCATTGGAAACAGAGAAGTAAGAAGCATGGACAGGTTGCAGGTAGAAGAAGGGGATTAAATTCTGTTTTGGACATGATATATTTAAAGTGGGTATAAATCATCCAGGTGATGATTATCTGCTCGTAGATAATTAGAAATATCACACGGGAACTATGAGAAGAGAATAGACCTGGAGATATGTTCATACAAGAAGTGATTTGGTGTACTAGAAAAGGAGTTGGTTATTTTGGAGCCAGTAGTTCCTATCATACCTCTAGAATATCCTGACTATGTGATCCTAGCAAGTCATAAAAACTGCCAGTGCTCTAGGCAATTCTTTGATTATAAATTGCAGAGAAAATATAGATCTCCATTCATAGAGTTTCCTCATTCCAATGCTAATGAAATTGCAGGTCAGTTCCTATCCATATATCTATAATTTATATATCAATATCCCTACATATATGAACATATAAGTTTAATATATATCCATAGGAAGAGATACATTTATGTACAATTCTGTGTTTATGTATAGTGTGGGCATGTGTGTATATATATATATGTATGTATATACACACATGTGTTTATGTGTGTGTGTGTGTGTGTGTGTGTGTGTGTGTGTGTGTGTGTAGTCACTGAATGGAGGCAGCAAAGGAGAAGAAAAAGGGAAATGGTTTGCCTTGTGATAGATGTGGGAGTAATTTGCAGTAAGATGATAATTAAAGCCTTAGGAATAGATGAGGTCTCCGAAGGAGATAGCATAGAGAAGACGATTGAGGACAGAGAACTGGGGAAAACTTACACTTTGAGGATGACAGGAAAATTAATTAAGACTCAAAACAAATAGTCAAAAAGTAAATGTATCCAGAAGACAGTGATGTTACAAAATGGTGAAAATATTGAGGAAGAAACCACAGAATGATAATGTCAATGCTGCCAAAAAATCAAGGAAGAAGAGGTGGGAGAAAAAGATAACTAGTTTTGGTGAAGGTCGTTAAAGAATTTGGAAAGATTCACTTCAGTAGAATCATAGAATTAGAAGTCAGATCTCAGCATTGAAGTGTTAGTGGATGATGTACAAGTGGAAACAGTGATTGTAGACTGACATTTTTAGAAGTGACTTGATCTAAACACTTTGTTTTAAAATTGAGGATAAGATCTCAGTTTTTTAAACCAATCAGACAATTATTAGGACTTACCATGTGCCAGGCACTGTGATAAGCACTGATAATAAAAAATCTCCTTGACTTGTTCAGCCATTTCCCAAATTCATGGACATTTCCTCAGTTTCCAATTCTTTGCCACCACAATAAAAGAGGTGCTATAAATATTTTTGTACAGATTGGTCCTTTCCCTTTTTCCCCCTTTTTCTTTTATCTTAGAAATACAGATATAGTAGTGATATTGCCAGTTTAAAGGGTATACACAGTTTTATAGCTCTTCAGACATAGTTCCAAATTGTTATGCAGAATGGTTGGATCAGCCCACAACTCTATCAATGACGTATTAGTGTCCCAATTTTTCCATATCCTCTCCAGCATTTGTAATTTTCCTTGAGAGAAAATATAATTGTGCCATAAGAAATAATGAGCAGTATGGTTTCAGAAAAATCTGGGTTGATTTATAGGAACTCATGCAAATGAAAAAAGTGTGTGCTTATATATTTGTTACCTTCTAAAGACCATTAAAGTTAAGATGGAAGATATAGGCAAAGAGAGTTCCAGTGTATACGATTTTCAAAGGGCAACCAGCACATGAAGAGGACCAGAGGAGAGGGAAGGTATTTCGAAGTTTTCTTTGAGGTAGAAGACTACTTTAGCTCTTTTTTGTAGTAGTAAATAACTGGAGACCAAGGGAGATGCCCACTAGTCAAGGGAATAGCTGAACAAATTGTGGCATATGAATATAATGAAATGGTATTGTGCTATAAGAATGAAACAACACTTGGTTTCAGAGAAACCAGTGAAGACTTGTATGAACTGATGCAAAATAAAGTGAGTAGAACCAGGACAATTTATGCAATAACAATACTGTAAAGGACAAATAGGTTTGAAGAACTTAAGATCAATGCAATGACCAACCATGATTCCAGAGAAGCAGCGATGGAACAGGCTATTCACCTCCTGAGGGAGATGAATTCAAGATTCAGAATTAGACATAAACTGGGGGCATGGCCAGTATGGGAATATGTTTGCTTGCCTATGCAAACATTTAAAAAAAAGGTTTAGCTTTTTCCTTCTTTCTGTTTTCTCAGTTGGGGGCGGGGGGAGAGAAAATAAATTCTTGATCAATGAAAAAAGAATTTTAAAAATATTTTATTTAGAAGCCTGGAATTTAAAGTAATTTCATGACTATACGACTTAATCTGGCAATATTTGATGCCAAAGTATAAAATACTAACTGGAAAAGTAGAGCATAGGATGTTCAAAAGAACCTGCTGTTCATGGTTCTGGGATAACTATAAATTTTCCAACTTCACAAGCACACCCCATAAAATGAGTAAATGACTGCATGATGAAAAATTATATATATATATATATATATATATATATATATATATATATATATATATATATATATATAGAACTGATTTTTTTTTTAATTAGAGCCAGGGGGAGTGTGATTAGGAAATTTTTTACAACATAAATAATGTTAGTTTGTGATTTTCTAAGTATATATGTGGCCTGCAGGGATCTGTTCTATTTAAGTTTAACACTAACGGTATAGGAAACTCTGGGTGTAGACACTCCCTCCACCAATATAGATTGCTAATTTGTTGCAACTC
The DNA here is from genome assembly GCF_028372415.1 of Notamacropus eugenii. Lineage (NCBI taxonomy): Eukaryota > Metazoa > Chordata > Mammalia > Diprotodontia > Macropodidae > Notamacropus > Notamacropus eugenii. The sequence goes on from NC_092875.1 coordinate 123,113,667, forward strand.
AATTGTAATTTGAAGTGATTCCTGGAACACTGTGAGGTTAAGTGACTTGCTTATGGTCATACAGTACTGTAGAAATATGGTCCAGAGAGAGCACCTAAACTGAGGTCATCTTGACATCTTCCACACACCATGACATGTAGTCTCCTTCCAAATGAAGTACATCAGATAAAATAATCAGATAAAACTTTAAACAATATCCATTTTAACATAAGGGAGTGTAGCCCCAGTTCTGTAAAGCCACTTGAAAACCATAGCATGTTCAAGATAGAATTTAACTCCAAGTATGCTGGTGATCTCAGCTTTAAATCCTAAATTCGTTTAGATGACACAGATCTACAATTCCTTTTTTTGTGAAGTCAGAATAGGGCAGAAATCTCATAAATTCATTTGCATTTGGGTTGGAGAGAAGAAGTTTTAACCCATCTATGCACTCCCATGTGACAAACCAGATGAGCTATTGTGGAGAAAGGAGAGTTACAATTCCATTGGTCCTTCTCAACTAAATATAAAATACAAGTTCCTCAAGGGTAGCTAGGTGGTACAACGGATAAAGTACCAGACCTGGAGTCAAGAAGACCTGAGATCAAACCTGGTCTCAGATACTTACTACCTGTGTGACTCTGGGCAATTTACTTAACACTGCTTGCCTCAGTTTCCTCATCTGTAATATGAGCTGGAGAAGGAAATGGCAAACCATTCCTGTATCTTTGCCAAGAAAACCCCAAATGGGGTCAGGAAAAGTCAGACATGCCTTGATTGATTAACAATGACAAAGTTGTAGAGCAGGTGCAGATCTTCATGGGTAGAGGGATTTTCCTCTTTGGGAAAGTCTTATATAAATAAAATATGTCTGGAGGGGAACGTGGTACTTTTGTTGTCAACATTGCAGTCATTTCTAAGGACTCTTCCTAATCTGTTGCCCTAGCATTGAACTCTCTGCTATAATAAAGGAAAAGATATATACATAAACCAACTAAAATAATAACCCAGTCTGAAAGCCTAACATTCTACACTTGAAGTCTTCTGTCTCTGGAAAAATGTAAGATATGTTTGTCTTTTGTCTTCTATAATCATTATAGGTTTCAGTTTCTCTCTTTAGTTTCCTTTGACAGTTCTTTTCATTTACATTATTGAAGTCATCCTAGACATTTGTTTTGTAGATCCTGCTTATTTTGCTTGGCATTGGTTCATACAAGTTTGTACAAATTCCTCTAAAATATTCACATTTTGTTTCTTATGGTGTAATAAAATTCCATTGCATTCATATATATATATATATATATATATATATATATATATATATATATATATATATACATATATATATGTATATACATATATATACGTATATATATATACACTACAGCTTGTTCAGGCATTTTCCAGTCAATACACATTCATTGCATTTCTAGTTCTTTGCTACCATAGAATAAGATGCCTTGACTACCTTGGCATATATTAGACTTTTTCCCTCTGCTTTTTGATAAATAAGACACACACACACACACACACACACTCACATATACATATATACATACACACATACACACACACACACACACATATATGCTCACTGAGTCAAAGAGTATGAACCATTTAATACTTTTCCTTTTACAGCTCCAAATTATTTTCCAGAAGGGATGGACCAATTCACAAGTCCACCAACAAGGCATTATTACAAATTAACATCCTTTTAAAAAACAAAACCAAAACCAAAAAACTAGAAATAAGTGAAGTTCTTCTCCAAGAGATCCCTTCATATCGATGATGTTATTTTGAGGGATTAAATTTATGTTTGACACAATTCTGAACAAACAATAAATCTGATGAGATATCTGATAGCAAAAGAATTTAGCAAATCTTTGCAAAATAAGAAAATTAAATGAACCATTGAGGATATTTATGTTTATTTTATTTTCTCTTGTGGTTCATTTTACTCAACAGTGATACCCTCTAGTAAAAGCCCTTTCTTCTGATTGGAAACAGACTCTGTAATAAAAGTGGGTTAGGATCACAGTGATAACCTAAATGCAAAAACATGAATACAAAATGCCCTTAGAGAAAAGGCCCACATCTGCTTATGTTTGATACTGGGAAATGTCTGTGCAATGCTGGGTCATGATTGCTACCAGGTGCCATGAGTAGTTAGAGTAATGTCTCATCTACATAACCATATAGAAAAGGTCTATGTACAGGCGTGCACACACTGATTCAAAAATTGTATAAAATGTAGCCTAAATTTTACATTTTCCCTCTTTCTGAAGGCTGGCCTTTTTAAATGTCCATGTGTGTGAAGAGAGATACTTTGAGTCTGAAGATATATATTGCTAAGAATATTTCTTCCCTTTGCCTTTTCTCTTAATCTGATTTGAAAACAAACTATCTCCTACTATCTTATACCATTTCTAATCCATCACTTCTCTGCTCAGGAAACTTCCAAAACATTTAATATTCCAATCAAAATGGCATACTTGCTCTTTCTTGTACCTTTCACCATCATGATTTTGCAAAGGCCAACCCACGATCTGAAGTGCTTTCCCATATCATAACTACCTTTTGGATTTCCTAGCTCCCTAAGACTAAACTCAAGTACTACCGATGATTCAAGGGCTTCCTTTCTTAGATTTAGAGTTTGAAAGAGGCTTAGTGCTCATCAAATCCAACTTAATTTTACAGATGAAAAAAAATGGGGATTGGTAATGTTATGTATAAGTTTTATATTTATTTACCTGCATGCAGGGGAGCTAGGTGGTGCAGTGGGTAGAGTGCCATGTCAGGAATCAGGAAGACTCATTTTCCTGAGTTCAAATCTGGCCTCACACACTTACTGGCTTTATGACCCTTGGCAACTCACTTAACTCTCTTTGCCTCAGTTTCCTCATCTGTAAAATGAGTTGGAGAAGGAATTGGCAAACTTCTCTAGTATCTTTACCAAGAAAACCTCAAATGGGATCATGAAGAGTAGAATATGACTAAAACATTTAAACAAACAAACCAACAAACAAAAACATGTGTGCATGTATCGCCCAGAAGAATATATTAGAATAAGCCTTAAGGACAGAGATTGTTTTGCATTACTTTTTATGTCCAATATTTAGTACAGGTTCTTGCAGGCAACAGGGACTTAATAACTGTTTATTGAATACAAAATGTTTTCTACACATCACCCTCAGTAGGAACTGTCTTTTTCATCCTTCTACTTGCATTTACAGCACTTAGCACAGAATCTGGAAATTAATGATTAAGAAATGCTTGTTGAATTGACTTCTGTGCAAAGACATTGTGCACAATAGCAAAGGTTAGCAATGTTTTATCTATCCACACTTCCCCTGACCCCTATGGTAGAAGCAACATAAAGTAGGGTACCTGCTGTTTGGACTAGCCTAATTTTCCCCTAAAAGTCAGGGAAACCATTCTTAAGCCTTGAGCAATCCAGTGAACTAGGTAGGGTTCAAGACATGAGTCTTATTTTCTATTTCCCTAGAGTATAAAAAAACCAAGTCCATGAAAAATCAAGTCAAGTCAACAAACAATTAATAATTAATAATCCACAATTAAGTCCTGTGGATACAAAAAATGTGTAAACAGTCCCTGCTCTCAAGGAGCTTACATTTTAATGGATGAGACAAGTCATGCAAACAAGTCAGGGTCCCATTGCTATATAAATCACCAGACTCTTCTAACCAGATAATTTTGTATGGAAAGGAAGAGGAGGGTTGTAACTTCTTGAAACACTCCTATATTCTTGCTTCACTTTTTCCGACATTATCCTTCTCAGTGGAGGGTGGAGCAGAAAGCTTCTTTTAAAAACCTCCATTGAAGGGAGGTCACCAAGGCCAGCCATATCTTCATTTTCTACCTGGCTTCGCTGAATTGGTCTTCTTCTTCATGCCTTCCCTTCGGGTTTTCTTCTCTGTGTAATCTTCTCCCCAGTAGACCATAAACATCTTCGGGACAGGTATTATTTTTATTATTGTATTAGAATCCCCAGCACTTAGCATAGTGTTTGGTATACAGTAGTCACTTGTTAAATATTTGTTGGCTGACTACTTAAAGTAAACTTTCTTCATTGGTAAATATTAGACTGTAGAGATCTCATTTATTTTAATCCTGACCCTGACCCCTGGTACCCACCTGAGCCAGACTTGGTCCAGATTAGGTGGTGTCAATCAGCAGGACTGAAATGGAATGACCTCATGATTGATGGGTAGGAAAAGCCCAGAACAGAGAACACAGAGCCCCATGTGATTCTTTGGCCAGATAATGCAACCTGTAGCTCCCGTATCCTAGTCACGCATAGAAGTGAATCCTCTCCATGGGACAGAGTGGCTAGAATTGACTGGATGGGATTTACCAAATGGATGGTTAAAAAAGTTTGTATAGAGGATAAAGATACTTCAAGAGTGAGCATTATCTAGTAATTATTGACAATCCTAGAAAAGTTGAACTTCCAATATAAGAAAAACGAAAGAAAATCGTCTTTATACATTCAGTAGTTAGAGACAAAGCTCCAGGACCACCTACTGGAGGCACAATTGTTAATGGACTTAGTGAAAGCACATGCGGGAGAGAAGATGCTGATAGGAGTATGGACTGTGATTAGTGACAGTTGTTTCCAACCCTAAGGTCTTGCTGGAAAATTTGTTGAATTTCACTGAGGTCAAAGTTATAAGAGAAGAGAATAGTAGCAGCAGTGAGGATTTGAACTGAGAATCTACCCTGCTAGTTAGAAAAACCTTAGGCTTACCCTATTGCTACAATCCCTACCTATAACCAGGGGAATTATGCCCCAGGGAATTTTTACCACTGAGGAACTAAGGAGGCTTCTGAAGAAGTTTAAAATCTAACCCAAGTTACTGAGGAAACAATGGTTATTAAGGCATCAAAAGGTTATTAAGGCACTGTGAATCTCTTCCCAAGCACAGAATTCCTTTGGCTTGAGAATCTCATTAAAAAAACTTACTTTTGAAAAACCAGTCAAATGAAAAGAAAAAAAAAAAACATGAAAAAGAATGAAGTAAATAAAATAAGTGGAAAAAGTATGCTTCACTCTGCATTCAGAGTCTATTGGTTCTTTATTCGAATGAAGATAGCATTTTCTTTCACGAGTCCTTTGCACTTGTCTTGGATCATTACGTTGCTAAGAAGAGCAGAGTCATTTGTAGTTGATCATCATACAATATTGCTGATACTGTGTACAATGTTTTCCTGGTTCTACTCATTTCACTTTGCATCAGTTCGTATGTCTTTCCAGGTTTGTTCTGAAATCTACCTATCATTTCTCATCACACAACAGTATTCCATTACTTTCATTTATCACAAGTTGTTCAACCATTCCTCAATAGATGGGCATCCATTCACTTTGCAATATTTTGCCACCATGAAAAAGGCAGATATAAATATTTTTGCGAATGCAGGCCTTTTTTTCACCTTTTTCAATACAGACCTAGTAATAATATTGCTGGATCAAAGGGTGTATACAGTTTGGTTGTCCTTTGGGTGTAGCTCCAAATTGCTCTTCAAAATATTTGGATCAGTGTCCCAATTTTCCAACATCCTGTCCAACAATTATTATTTTCCATTTTTGTCATATTAGCTGATCTGATAGGTATGAAGTGGTACCTCAGAATTGTTTTAACTTGAATTTCTCTAATCAAAAGTGATTTAGAGCACTTCTTTATATGCCTAGAGCTTGCTTTAATATCTTCATCTGACAACTACCTGTTCATATCCTTTGACCATTTATTAGCTGGGGAATGGCTTGTATTCTTATAAATTTGACTTCATTCTCTGTATATTTAAGAAATGAGACCTTTATCAGAGACTCTTGTAAAGATTGTTTCCCAGCTTTCTTGTTTTCCTTCAAATTTTGATTGCATTGAGTTTGCTTGTGCAAAAACTTTTCAATTTAATGTAATCAAAATTATCCATTTTACATTATCTAAAGCTCTCTGTCTCTTGTTTGGTAATGAATTCTTCTCTTCTCAACAGATCTTGCTCTTCTAATTTGCTTATGATGTCATTCTTTATGTCTAAATCATGTCACCATTTTGACAATATCTGGTTATGTAGTGTGAGGTGTTCATCTATACTTAGTTTGTGCCCTATTGTTTTCCAGTTTTTCCAAAAGTTTTTTGTCAAATAGTGAGGTTTTATCCCAAAGTCTGGGGTCTTTGGGTTTATCAAACACTAGGTTACTATGTTTATTTCCTACTGCATCTTGTGTATCTAATCTATTGTCTTGATCCATCACTTTTTCTAGCCAGTACCAGATAGTTTTGGTAATATACTTCATTATTGATAATATACTTTATTACATACAGTACCAGATAGTTTATAATATATTTTGAGTTGTGGTATTGCTAGGTCACCTTCCTTTGTATCTTTTTTTTCATTAATTCCCTTGATATTCTTCACCTTCTGTGCTTCCAGATGAATTTTCTTGTAATTTTTTTCTAGCTTTATAAAATATATTTTTTGGTAATTTGATTGGTATGGCACTGAATAAGAAAATTAATTAATGTAATATTGTTATTTTTATTACATTAGTTCAGCACACCCATGAGCAATCTATATTTTCCCAGTTGTTTAGATCTGACTTTATTTGTGTGAAAAGCATTTTGTAATTGTGTTGATATAGTTCCTGTGTTTGTCTTTGCAGGTAGATCCCCAAGTATTTCATACTGTTTACAATTATTTTAACAGAATTTCGCTTATCTCTTGCTGCTGGCTTTTGTTGGTTATATAAAGAAATGCCGGTGATTTATGTAAATTTATCTTATATCCTGTGACTTTGCTTAAGTTGTTAATTGTTTAAGTACCTTTTAATTGATTCTCTCAGGTTCTCTAAATATACAATGACATCATCTGCAAAGAGTGATACTTTTGTTTCTTCATTGTCTATTCCAAGTCCTTTGGTTTCTCTTTCTTCTCTTATTGTTAAAGATACCGTTTCTAACACAATATTGAATAATAGTGGTGATAATGGGCATCCCTGCTTCACTTCTGATCTTATAAGGAAGACTTCTACCTTATCCCCATTACAGATGATTATAGATGATTGCTGTTGGTTTTAGATATACACTGCTTATCATTTTAAGGAAAGTTCACTTTATTCTTATGCTCCCTAGTGTGTTATTTTTTTTAAATAAGAATGGATGCTGTATTTTGTCAAAAACTTTTTTTCAGCATCTATTGAGATAATCATATGATTTCTGTTGGTTTTATTATTGATATACTGAATTATGTTGATAGTTTTACTAATATTGAACCAACCTTGCTTTCCTGGAGTAAATCTCACTGGCCATAGTGTATAATTCTTGTGATAGATTGCTGCTAATTGCCTTGCTGGCATTTTGTTCAAAGTCTTAATGTCAATATTTATTAGGAAAATTGGTCTATACTTTCCTTTCTCTGTTTTAGCTCTTCCTGGTTTAGGTATCAACACGATATTTATGTCATAAAATGAGTTTGAAAGGACTCTTTCACCTACTAAAAATAGTTTATATAGTATTGAAATTAGTTGTTCCTTAAATGTGTGGGAGAATTCACTTCTGACCCCATCTTGTTCTGGGAATTTTTGTTAAGGAGTTATAAATGGTTTGTTCAATTTCTTTTTTCTAAAATGGAGTTTAAATAACTTTCTAATTCTATTTCCTGATCTACTAATGTATGTAATTTATATTTTCATAAATATTCATCAATTTTGTTCAGAATGTCAGATTTATTAGCTTATAACTGGGCAAAATATTTCCTAGTGATACTTTTAAGTTCTTTATTGGAGATGATTTCACTCTTTTTATTCTTGATGTTGGATATTTTGTTTTTTATTTTCATTTTTTAAAAATCAAATCAGTCAATGGTCTATCTTGTTTTCATAAAACGAAATCTTAGTTTTATTTGTTAGCTTAGTGGTTGTTTTTTTTTTTCTTTCAGTTTTATTCTTCTGAATCTGAGTTTCAGGATTTCCAATTTGACATTCAATTGGGGAGTCTTAATTTGTTCTTTTTCTAGGTGTTTTTCTTTTGGTTTTGTTGTATGCCCAATTCATTGATCTGCTCTTTCTCTATTTTGTTGATGTAACAATTTACAGCAGTGCATTTCCCCCAATGTACTGCTATGACTGCATCCCATAAATTTTGGAATGCTGTCTCATTTTTGTCATTCTCTTTAAAGAAATTATTAATTGTGTTTATGGTTTCTTCTTTGACTTATTCTTTAGGATTAGATTACTCAGTTTCCAATTAATTTTAATCTATCTTTCCATTGCCCTTTGTTTAATATAATTTTTATTGCATTATGATCTGAAAAAATGCATTTAATATTTCTGCCTTTCCACATTTGATTTTGAGGATTTTATGCCCTAAAGTATGGTAATTTTTTGTGTAGGTGCCATGTGCTGCTGAGAAAAAGGTATATTCCTTTCTGTTCAATTCAGTTTTTTCCATAGGTCTGTCATATCTAACTTTTCTCATATTTTGTTCAACTCCTTAGTTTCTTGTTTCTTTTTTGGTTAGATTTATCAAGTTCTGAGAGGGGATAGTCGAGGTCTCCCACTAGTATAATTTTGCTTTATATTTCTCCTACAATTCACTTAAACCTCCTCTAAGACCACTTCCTCCATATATATTTAGTCTTGATATTACTTCACTGTCTATAGTGCCTTTTAACAAGATGTAGTTTCCTTCCTTATCTCTTTTAATTATGTCTACTTTTGCTTTTGCATTGTCTGAGATAAGGATTTATACCGCTGCTTTTATTTTTTAACTTCAACTGACACATAACAGATTCTGCTCTAGTTCCTTACCTTTATTCTGTTGTGTCTCTCTGCTTCAAGTGTGTTTCTTGTAAGCAGCAAATTGCAGAGTTCTATTTTTTTATCCACTTTGCTATCCACTTCTCTTTAATGGGAAAGTTCATCCCATTCACATTCTCATAATGTGACACACACATTCACATTCATATAAATACACACACATACACACACATACATACATATGTATAAACATGTGTATATGTATTTATGCATATATATGTATGCATATGTGTATATAAAATTCACAGTTATGATTACTATCTCTGTATTTCCCTCAATCCTGTTTTTCCTCCTGTTTGTCCTCTTTCTCTTTTCCCCCTTTCCCTTCCCAATAGTGTTCTGCTTTTGTCTACTCCCTCTCCTGGTCTACATCCTCTTCTATCAGTCCCATTCCCACCCCCTTTAATTAATCTCCTCCTCTCATACTTTCCTGTTAGGTAAGATATATTTCTATATTCAATTGATTGTGTATATTATTTACTCTTTAAGCCAATACTGATAAAAGTAAGGTTCAAGCAACGCCCACTGCCCACCTTCCCATCTTTCCTTCCATTGAAATGGCTTTTTTTGTGCCTCTTAATGAGATATAATTTACCCCATTTTATTTCTTCCTTCCTTTTATATCCAGTGTACTACTCTTTCTCATCCTTTAATTTTTTTATGTTATTCCTCCAATTCTCCTGTCTATTTATATTCCATCTAGCTGTATTATTAGCACTACAATTTTTTGAAAATTTTAAGTGTCATTTTCCCATGTAGGGATGTAAATAATTCAGCTCCATTGAATCCCTTATATTTTCTTTTCCCTTTTTCCCTTTTTAGCCTTCTCTTGAGTCTTGATATTGGAGATCAAAATTTTGTTGAATTTTCATCTTCTCCTTATGAAAGCTTGAAATTCTTATACTTTATTGAATGGCCATTTTGTCCCCTTGAAGAATTATACTTAACTTTGTTGAGTAACTGATTCTTGGTTATAGATTTAGTTCCTTTACCTTCTGGAATATCATGTTCCATGACCCCTGATTCTTTAATGATGCAGTTGTTAAGTCCTATATAATCTTGATTGTGACTCCCCAATATTAAAATTGTTTCTTTCTGGACACTTAGAGCACTTCTTCCTTGACCTCATAGTTCTGAAATAGGTCTGCAATGTACTTTGGAGTTTTTATTTTGGGATCTCTTTTTTGAGGTGACTGGTGGATTTTTTTTTTCAATACTTATTTTGCCCTGAGGTTCCAGGATATCAGAGCATTTTTTCTGTAATAATTTCTTAAAAGATGCTGCCTAGGTCCTCTTTTTTTATTTTGACTTTCAGGTAGTCCAGTGATTCTGACATTATCTATCTTGGATCTATTTTTCAGGAGAGCTGTTTTTCCAGTGAGGTATTTTACATTTTCTTCTATTTTTTCATTCTTTGAATTTGTTTAGTTGATTCTTGGTGTTTCATAGTCATTAGTTTCCACTTGCTAAGTTCTAACTTTTAAAGAATTGTTTTCCTCAGTTTGCTTTAATACTTCCTTTTTTGTCCATTTGACCAACTGTACTTTTTAAGGAATTATTTTCTTTAGTGGATTTTTTATATCTCCTTTTCCATTTGGCTAATTCTAGTTTTAAAGCAGTTGTTTTCTTTTGCCAAGCTGTTGACTCTTTTTTTCATAATTCTCTTACATCAGTCTCATTTTTTTTCCCAATTTTTCTTTTGCCTTTCTTACATGATTTTTTCTAATTAATTAATTAATTTTTATTTTTCAACATTCACTTCCACAAGATTTTGAGTTCTGAATTTTATTCCCTTCTCTCCCCTCCCCCTACCCCAAGACAGTGTGGATTCTGATTACTCTTCCCCCAGTCTGCCCTCCCTTCTATCACACATCCCCTTTTCTTATCCCCTTCCCCTCTATTTCCTTGTAGGGCAAGATAGATTTCTATATCCCATTGTCTGTATATCTTATTTCCTAGTTGCTTGTAAAAACAATTTTTTAACATTAATTTTTAAAACTTTGAGTTTCCACTTCTCTCCTTTCCTCCCTCCCCATTCATCCTCATTGAGAAGGCAAGCAATTTGATATAGGTTATACATGTGTAGCCATGTAAAACACTTCCATAACAGTCATGTTGTGAAAGACTAACTATATTTCCTTCCCTCCTATCTTGCCCCTCCATTTATTCTACTCTCTCTTTTGACCCTGTCCCTCCTCAAAAGGGTCTAATCACCCCTCCTCTTATTTGTCTTCCCTTCAATCCCCTCTCCCCCAACCCCCTGCTAATTCCCTTCCCTCCTGCTTTCCTGTAGGGTAAGTTAAATTCACCTACCCAATTGTGTGTGCATGCTATTCCCTCCTTAAGTCAAATCTGATGACAGTAAGGTTCACTGTTTTCTTCTCACCTCCCCCATCTTCCCCTACATTGTAAAGTTTTTTCTTGCCTCTTTTATGATTTTCCCCATTCTATTTCTCCCTTTCTCCTTCTCCCAATATATTCCTCTCTTACCCCTTAATCTCTTTGCTGTTTACCTTTTCATGCTTCTCTTGATTCTTGTATTTGAAAGTCAAATTTTCTATTCAGCTCTGGTCTTTTCATCAAGAATACTTGAAAGTCTTCTATTTCACTGAATGTGCATTTTTCCCCTGAAGTATTATACTCAGTTTTGCTGGGTAGATGATTCTTGGTTTTAATCCAAGTTCCTTTGACCTTTGGAATATCATAGTCCAAACTTTGCAAACCCTTAATGTGGAAGCTGCTAGATCTTGTGTTATCCTGATTCTGATTCCACAATATTTGGATTGTTTCTTTCTGGCTGCTTGTAATATTTTGTCCTTGACCTGAGAACTCTGAAATTTGACTACAATATTTCTCAGAGTTTTCCTTTTGGGATCTCTTCCAGAAGGCAATTGGTAGATTTTTTCAATACCTATTTTACCCTCTGGTTCTAAAATATCAGGACTGTTTTCCTTAATAATTTCTTGAAAGATGATGTCTAGGCTCTTTTTTTATTGTGGTTTCAAGGTAGTCCCATAACTTTTAAATTGTCTCTCCTGGATCTATTTTTTAGATGAGTTGTTTGTCCAATGAGATATTGAGATATTTCACATTGTCTGCTATTTTTTCACTCTTTTTGTTTTGTTTTATAACTTCTTGATTTTTCATAAAGTCATTAGCTTCCATCTGCTCCATTCTGATTTTTAAGGAACTATTTTCTTTGGTAAGCTTTTGGATCTCCTTTTTCATTTGACCAACTCTGTGTTTTAAGACACTCTTCTCCTCATTGGTTTTTTGGATGTCTTTTGCCATTTAGGTTAGTATGTTTTTAAGGTGTTATTTTTTGGGTCACCTTTAACAAGCAGTTGACTTGTTTTTCATGATTTTCTTGCATCACTCTCATTTCTCTTTCCAATTTTTCCTCTACTTCTCTTGCTTGATTTTCAAAATCCTTTTTGAGCTCTTCCATGGCCCAAGACCAGTTCATATTTTTCTTGGAGGCTTTGGGTGCAGGAGCTTTGACTTTATTTTCTTGTTGTTGTATGTTTTGAGCTTCCTTATCACCAAAGTAAGATTCTATAGTCTGACTATTTTTCCAGTTTTTGCTCATTTCCCCAGCCAATTCCTTACCTTTTGAGCTCTTTGTCAAGGCAGTTCTCTGCTTCCAGTGGGGGAAGGAGTGTACTCTCAGTCACTCAATCCCCCCACAATATATGACCCTAGATCTCCAGAAACAGCTGCTGCAGTGGCTGCCAAGGGCTCCTTTGTCCCCTCCATTGTATTCCTTCACACAGATCCAACAGGTTTTTTTCTACTAAACTTCCAAGTTGTCCTCGCCATTTTGGGGTGAAGAAGTGTGGAAACTGCCACAGTTGCTAGTGATTCAGTTCCCCCACATTCTGCTCAGACTTGTCTGTGCCAGAGGGATCCATGCTGGTTTGCACTCTGCTCCTGTCAACCCTCTAAGCTGTCTTCAGTTGGAGATTTGCTTCACACCATCGTTCTGTAGGTTCTGCAGCTCCAGAACTTGTTTAGAGTCATTTTTATAAGTATTTGGAGGGTTTTAGTGGAGAACTCAAGCAGGTCCCTGCTTTTACTCCACCATCTTTTCTCTGTCCCCCTTACATGATTTTTAAGCTCTTTTTTGAACTATCCCATGAGTTCTTTCTGGACTTATGACCAGTTTCCATTTTTGTTTGGGACTTTGCTCATAGGTGCTTTGACATTCTTGTCCTCTTCTGAGTTTGTCTTTATCTTTCCTATCACCATAATAACTTTCTATGGTCAGAATTTTTTAGGGATCTTTTGTTCATCTTTTTTGACCTTCTTCATTTCTTTTAAATTTGAACTCTGCTCCCAGGGTGGAAGGGCATTGTCTCAGGCTTCTTATGCCAGGATCTGCTGGCCCTGGCTGTTAACCTGGTGCTGAACTGAAGTTGCCTGAGGCATGTCTGGTGCTGTGTTGCAAGGCTAGGGTGGGGAGTGGCTGGTGCTGCTGGAGGCTGTTGGGGTCTGGCAGCTAACCTGTTGCTGATTTAAGTATCTGGTATCTGGTGTGTACTGAGGCTGGTGGGGTATTTCTGCATTTCTCTAAGGCTACCTAAACATGTGTTGGTCTGGCTGCAGGATGGTGACTGTTGACTATGGTGAGTCATGTTGGGGATCCTGGTCTTGGTGCTTCCCTGTTCCACCATACTAGGGCTCAGGACTTCCCACTGCTTTACTGAGGTGGAACTTGATGCTAGCTTGCTGGGAAACTTCCTGTCCTCCCTTTTTACCAGAGTGAATTCTGATGATCTTCCAAATTCCTTGGGGTCAAATATTATTTTACCCCTTCTTTTTGCTGGTCCTGCTATCCCAGGATTTGTTTTGGGTGCTTTATCTAATGGTTATTTGGAGGTGAATATGGGAGAGTTATGGTGATTTATTGCTTACTGCACCATTTTGTCTCCCTGAGAACCATATTTTGCCCCTTTTAGGTACCTAAGATGAGTAGTTGTACATTGTTGACTGAAGAAAGATGAATTAGTTTCTGGTACTGATGAAAAAGCAGGGAAATGACCAAAAGAGAAGTGTTTGATCAGCTGAATCAATGCTATCCTATGATTCCCCATCCCCTGTGATCAGCCAGTAGAAGGAACATTTAGATCTGGGTTCCTTAGTATATACCACCTGAGTGACATGAATCTTAGGTATCTGCCTCTCCCATATACTACCTTCTATGGATGGAAAGATCAGCTTATGAAATTGAACAGGGGCTTTGCAAAATCTTGGTAACTACCTAAGGAAATAGAACCTTTGGCATAATAAGTGCTTTGGTGCTGGTGAGAGAAGGTACAGACTCTGATACCTCACCAGGTAGGCAGAATGAGGATACCCTCTTCTACAAGAAGTTTTCTTTATACGTGTCCCTGAAATAAAAGATAAGGGAGAGTTGTTGCTCAGCCCCATGAAGCAAGGGGGAAGATCTCAGCAAAGGGAGCTAAAGGGTCAAAGATTTGGTGTCACATCTACTGAAATAAAATTCCTGGGAAGAAAGAACCCCTGGCTAGTGGGCTGGGGATCTTTGAGTGGGCAAGCAAATCTTGAGAGCAAATTTACTACCAAGATAGCTTGAATACAAGGTGTACTTAGCTACTTTACTTCCCTAACCTCTAATAATTCCAGTGCTTTCTATTTTTTAATATTTTTGATATTTCTATTCTAAGTGACTTCCTACTTATTATACGTATAGTTTGCTTTGCATATATTTGTTTGCATGTTGTCTCCTCCATCAGATCCTATGCTTCTTGAGAGCTAGGACTATCTTTTGCTTCTTTTTGTATCCTTGGTGCTGAGCACAGCATATGGCACATAGTAGGTGCTTACTAAATGTTTATTAATTGATTGAAATATTGCTCACCTATAATGAGCATTACTTATTGTGCTAAGTGCCATCATTTACAGCAGGGCTTCTTAAACTTTTTCCACTCACAACCCCTTTTCAAGTTTGAGCAGCCTTCATTGGCTTTTTGTGTTCTGAAGGCATGCTCAGTGAAAAGTGTGCATGCTTTGTGTTCAGAAGAAAGGCTGCAGTGAAGTTGCTGTATGCAACACAGGCAAGGACTGTCAGAAACACTTTGGATTCATTATGTGTTTGATTTTTAGTTAATTTTTGTTGTGCATTCAGAAACCTTTCACTGTTGCCAAATTTTTCATGACCCCGTATGGGACGATGAACCACAGTTTAAAATGCACTGATCTGCACTATGATCCTGATGCTTGTAGAACTGATCCTTCTCATCCTCTCTATTCATTTCAAGAGAGACCTACTGTGAACCACAGAGATGTAGCATTTCCCATTATATGGACCAAATAGTAAAATCTGGAACTTAGTACTTTTTAATGTTGAAGCAAAATCTACCTTCTTTGTTCTCTGTCCTTCTCCCTATTCAGTTGCCCTATTACCACGTCCTTTAGGAGATCATCTTATCACATTAATATCTTCTTCCTTCTTCTTCTTCCTTCTTCTTGTTCTTGTTCTTGTTCTTCTTGTTCTTGTTCTTGTTCTTGTTCTTGTTCTTGTTCTCCTCCTCCTCCTCCTCCTCCTCCTCAGCTTCCTCCTGCTTTTATTTTTCTTTGGACTAAACTAAGTCCTTCCTCCATCACTGCCTCCACCAGAAATTTCATAATCCTGAATTGTCAAAATTGCCATTTAAGTGAAAGAAGCTCCTGAAGAAGACCGTTAGAACTTTGTCACCAAGGAGCTGAGCATGGTAGGAACAGTGTCTATTAAGATCCATGATATAGAAGCTAAGCTAGTTTTTGGCTTTTTTGTTTTGTTTTCCTCAAAAGACAGAAAAGCTATTACTGAAACATATTATGATTGGCACAGAGGATCAGGGCTTGAGCAATTGACATGACTTCCTGATCACTTAGAACATAAAAATCCTAGTCTAAGGGGAACTAGTTAAACTCAATGGATTCAATTTGTTGTTCAGTTATTTTTCGGTCATGTGCTTTGTGGGGTCCTTTGTGACCCCATTCAGTGTTTTCTTGGAAAGATACTGGAATGACTTGACATTTCCTTCTCCAGCTCATTTTAAAGATAAGAAACTAAGGCAATCAGGGTTAAGTAACTTGTCCAGTGTCATACAGCTAGTATGTATCTGAAACCAGATTTGAACTCCCTCCAGGCCCTGTACCTCATCCACTGTGCCACCTACCTGCCAAATGACCAATGAATTTGACCAGAGTATTTTCAGGTTAGAAATTATGTATCTACACTATTTCTTCATCCTTGATGAATATATTTTCTATGTAATCATTAAGTAAATTTTCTTTTTGAGAGATGTGAGAAAATATATGAGTGTCCTATTTTCTTCAAATCCTAAGCTTCAACCATTAGACCAACCTAAGGTAGTAGTAGCCCAGGACATTTCTTTCCCCTTGAATATCTCAGTTTCCTCTAATGGTGAATGCATCATTAGTAAATTTAACTAAACGTTTTTGAACATTTTTTATAGTATATATCTCGGGAGGTGGTGTGGGACAAAAAAATTGCCTAAAATTTCTACCTGCTCTATCAATTACTTCTTCCTCTTTTTGATCTGTTTACCTACTGAAAGCTCCAAGATGTTAGGCTACTTTTAGAATGAAAGGACTTGGTGAAAGAATCCTTATCCTTAGGGATTTAGTAAACTTTGGTTCTTCCTTTAAAGTTTCCCTCAAAGCACAGATGGGACTTCTAGGAAGTGTTTTGCCACTTGTAATTACTTTGTATCATTTTTTATTTTTCTCTGTTGATAAAGCAATCTCAGGCAAGCTCTTTGAACACAAGGTTTTGGTTTTGTTTTTTTTTTCCTTTGCTTTGCAGCCAAGAGATTTAGTGTAGTTTTACCACAGCGTTGCTGTAGTTCAGCTGTTCAGTCATGTCTGACTCTTCATGACCCTATGGACCATGACCCAACAGGCCATTCTATCCCCCACTATCTCCCAAAATATGTTTGTTGTCTGTTGTTTCCATGACACTATCCAACTCATCCTCTGTTGTCCCCTTTTCCTTTTGCCTTCCATCTTTCCTAACATGAGGTTCTTTTCCAATGAGTCTTGTCTTCTCATTATGCATCCTATCCTTTCTCATTCTTCATTTTTCCATTCTGATGGGGCACCATTCTTTTATTACTACAACATGAAAATCTCCCACTCCAGCGATCCTTTTAATTAATCCTCTCCATGACAATCTCCAATCTACCCTTTTTTCTACATTGGTAGCCAGAGCTACAAATGTGGGCTAAGAAGCTCACAATCACAATATTATTCTGCAATTCTCTACTACCACTGTGGTGAGACCAGCTATGAATTGTAAAGTGCTATGTAAATCTGGAGTGGAATGGTGGATGCACTTCTGGGCTCGGAATCAAGAAGACCTGTGTAAAAATCAGGCTTTAGACACTTACTAGCTATGGGAACCTGGACAAGTCACTTCACCCTCAGTTTCCTCATCTATAAAATGAACTAGCGAAGAAAATGACAAACCCCCAAAGAGCACATGAAGAGTTAGATCAACTGAAAATGACTAAACCAATGTAAATCTGAAGTATTATAATTATTGCCATTTTATCTTCCCCTCTATAAAGTAGAAACAGAGAAAGAAGTAAGGTCAGGAGTAATGGCTGTGTCTAAAAATTTATATTAAAAAAACTTCTGACTCTATTACCTAGTCATTTGCATGATAAGGTATTCATTTTCAGAGTCCAAAGAAAAAACACTAATTAAGTCACTAATTAAATATTAAAATACTGGTTTCCTATATTTTTGGAATTTGTCGAAAGACATGTAATTCTACTTTTTTTAACTGGAGCATTGGTGATGTGGTGGTGGTGGTCAGGGTGTCATAATGAAAAAAAGAAATAAGTGATTTTACCCTAAAAATCTTGTACAAGCTCAGAAGAAATTAGAGACTGAATTAATTTCCACTGTGGAAGGAATCTTACCAGCCTGGGGGAGGTTCAAGAGGACCACCTTTTGGGAGGCAGGAGGAAAGGAAGCCAGGTGGGGAGGTAAAGCCCAAGAAAGAAATTTGAGTAGGTACCCAGCTACTAGGGGATAGAGAAGGACAGGAAGGTTGGTGAGAGAGACAGCCCCTGAGTGGGAAATCTGAGCAGTTTCTTGGCTCTCAGTTCAATCAGAGGAGGATAGGAAGGCAGGATTCAGTGGGTGATATCGTTAAACAGGAAGTTTGACAATGGACACTTATATGTTTAAAGCACACTTCAACTCCAACAAAGTTATTGAGACACTCAATAACTCTTCTGTTACCACCTGGACATGCAGCCCTGGGTACATTTGAAACTAAGGGCTGCTTTAGCCACTGCTGGTCAAGAAGGCTGACATTTCCATTAAAATAGCATCCTTCATATACACATATGTATACACACATATACATATATACATACATGCATACAAACATATGCATACATACATATACGGTTATATATACATGTATATGGGTATGTATGTAGATGTATATAGGTATATGCCTGCATGGATGTGTATACATACACATATATGTATGTGTGCATATGTATGTCATGTGTATACACACATATATGTTTTTATATATGTATATATATTTTTAAGCATATGTAGGAGTGATTTTTCTATGTGATCACCTTTCAAAGACACCAGGAAATATGCACAATGGAAATATACAAAGAAACCAAAATCTTCATTGGATCTCAGTTTCTTCTACAGGATCTTTTAATAAAGAAAGCAACTAAAAGATCAATCGATCAGTCAATAAATATTCATTAAGCTCCTACTGGGATGAGTGCTTTCACTTTCATTCCCTTCCCCTGGTCCCCTCTGGCTGGGGTGTTGACAAGCAATGAAATGCCCTTAAGCTACAGTCCAGGGAAGGTAGAAACAGAGATACTAAAATAACAGAACCTGCTCAATTGGTGATCGTTCACAAAAACTAGAGCAACCACTAAAAGCTAGATGTTGATTACTTTGTTTCCAAGGTTATTGAGGGAAAACAGTCTAAGTTTTCCTCTTTCCCCCCCCTCAGGGAGCATTCTAGGATCTTTTAAAGGCAGTTGATTGAATGTTTAAGAATAGATTGAATACACACAGCTCCTAAAAGATGGAAATATATAGGAAGGGATACGGAGAGGCATTATGCCAGAGCATATAGGGAGTTGGCCTTGGAGCTATGAATATCTGGGTTCATGTCCTGGCTGTGCGACCCTGAGCAAATTCCTTAACTTTTCAGTGCTCCCAAGCAACTACCTAAGACTATAAGATACAGAGAAAATGCTGGCTTACATTAGAAGAGATCGTTCTCTTATCCCAGGTTTCCCTACACATTAGAATCACAGGTCCAATTCCTATTCCTGTGTAAGAAGGCACAAGACTGGAATAAAGTCTATCAACCATATGAAAGGAACAATGAACAGAAAAGTATACACTTTAAAAGAGGATGGAGACTCAGAGATAGTGTTTACAAGTGTACGAGCACAAGGTGCATGACATGTTGAAATATATTTAAACATAGGTGATTATAAAAATAAGTTCAATTAGCTTTAATAATTTTAATAATAACAATGGTCCTAATATTTTCTATTATTTTACAGTGCTTTAAAGTTTGCAAGCTCTTTTATACATGTTACTCATTTGATCCTCAAAACAACTCTGAGCAGTACATGCTATTGCTTCCCATGTCACAGATGAGAAAATAGAGACACAGAAAACTGGTTACTTGGTCAGAATATTACAACTAGTAAGTGTCTGAGGCAAAATTTGAACTCAATTCATCCTGACTCTTGAGTCCAGCATAATAAATCATTAAGACAAATAGATTCGCAGAGGAAATTTTAGCGATATTCGAGTACAAATGTTCTTGGAAATGATATAAAAAATAAGAAGGGCAACAGCAACCTTCATACCTGAGAAAATGGTTGTGTGAGTTGTTACAGTGAAATAACTTTTCATCTGGTTGTCAAGTACCTCCTGATTAATCTCTCCACATGTGTATAGGCCTCTTCCCTTTCAGAAAACACTTCATGTGAGTTGTTGTGACGATCCTTGTGGTCTGACAACTTTAAACATCATATGATGCATGTTCCCCAGCTGTGAAATACATTTGTTACTCCCTTTAGAATCTATATCTACCACTGAATCCCCAAAGACAAAGTTACTGGGTAATTAATAACCAGTGTATTAATTAGGCTAGTAGTAGGCTAGTAGGCAATCAATATATTGGTCAGTGTTTTCTCTTGGTATCCAAAGACACCAAGGAAGACCCTGACATGCCTTAAATACATTCTGAAAGGGAATTCCCCTGACAAGTGAAAGTCAACCTTGATTGGTGAATATTTTATGAGGAGATACTCTAAAAGTCTTCATCTCCTCCTTGTGAGAACTGATCTGATCTTGAGCAGCAGCCTCCAGCAATATGGGCAGGGGAAGTCATGTCTATCTGAACATTTCTGGCTTTCTGCGTCATGATCTAGGTTGCCCTAAACTCCAATGGAGTAGAACAATGGGGGCTTCTTTCCCCACAGTAAAAGATGAGATCAAAGACAAAAGGTCCTTCTCAGAGTAAGGGTTCATCCAGATTGGATTGTGCTGATGCTCTAAACAGCAATTAAGTATCCTAGTTGGATAGGACCCCACCCAAAATTAATGAGCATGTGTACTGAGAGCTAAGAACAGTCCCATCAGTCAGCTGTGCTCTTCAGAGACAGACTGACCTAACAGAAGTTGGGTTTAAGAGAAATAGAAGGAAAAGGGTAGATTACAAATTAATGATTTGTTATTAATATAATAGTATAATACTAATTTTTCTCACCATCCAAGTTGAATGCTAGTACTAGCCCCTACATTAGATTATTCCTCATCCTCCAGAAAATAGTGCTTCCCCCTCAAGTAGCTGATTGCTTGACAAAATTACCTTATATTTAATTTGCATTTCTTTATATACATATATGTAGCATATCCATATGTAGTGTGTATATACATAATTTCTATATAGTACATACATATGTTTATGTATATATATATGTGAATATACACATACATGTATACAGGCATAAATACACATACATAAAAAGAGAGGCACCTAGGTGACACAGTGGATAGAGTAGTAGGCTTGGAATCAGCAATACTAATCTTCCTGAGTTCAAGTCTGGCCTCAGGCATTTACTAGCTGTGTGACCCTGGGCAAGTCAAATGACAAGTCAAATTAACCCTCTTTGCCTTAGTTTCCTCATCTGTAAAATGAGTTGGAGAAGAAAATGGCAAACCACTCTAGTATCCTTGCCAAGAAAACCCCAAATGAGGTCATGAAGAGTCCAACGTGATTGAAAAATGACTGAAGAACAACATCAGTTGTGTATCATTTCAATTCTCTGAGCCTCAATATCTCTATTTATTTGTACGTTTCATCACTCCCCACCAATGGCACCCATGAATGCTACTCTGGATTCAGGGTTCTTTACTGGCATACATCAGTATGCACTTAACCTCACAGTTTATATATCCCAATTGATTAGTATTTTTTGTAACCACATTGACCAGAAAGGATATATTATTAAAGAAAACAACTACAACACCACCATGTATTTAACTAAACAGCATAGCAACAGAAGAGATAAGAAAGATTATCCTATGTATATAGAGGTATATTCTCCCATAAGTTATTTTGTGCCCAGTGAGGAAGAGTGACACATTAAGGGGACAATCATACCAGGACACTCCTATAAAGGGCATATATGGCCAGAAAATATGTGTGGAAGGGCATGACTCTAGGAACACATAGCACATACAGGGTGAACACATATACAAACATGTAGCCCTGGATTCACATATGGACAACTCAGACCTCTAATACTGCAGAACATGCTCTCTACTGGGTGAGATGTCTCCACTAACCAATGTGTGTCTACAGTGACTGCTCTCTACTACAGTTTGCTGATCTTTGACTTCTTCAATGATGCTTGCTCTCTGCTTCCATCTATGGAGTTTAGCAGCCTATAAGTCTTTCCTAGCAAGAGAACAAAAGCTCTGAAAAATAATAGCTATGTGCTTATTCTCTCTAAGGATGTATTGAAGTATTATTAGGCAGTTTGTTTGTGGATTATAATATATTAATTATTCCTGAATTTTCTTTAATATGTTGATCATCTGTACTATCATTATTATTTCTCTTGTCTCATTCTTAAGTAAATAGCTATGATTAAGATCTAAAACTGTCATCATTGTGAAGAGATAATTTGTGTAAATGGAAAAATACACTGATGGGGGCTCAAGAGATAAAGAAGAGAGTAGGGAAATTGTATTTCCCTACAGAATGCTTAGCCCTAGAGCCCTGAAAGAATCTGTGCATAACCATGTGTTTCTAGACCCCATGGGGACATAGACAAGCAGGTGTCTGAGAAGTGGAGTGAGCAAAGCAACCCAGAGAATAAGCATCCATACGACTGTGTGAGAAGTATCGGATACTACAATGGGGGTGTCCTTGCTACATAAATGTCAAACTACCTGTCTCACGGACTTGCTAAGAAAGCATTTCATACACATACACACAAATACACACATACACACACTATATACATGTAAGTTATCATTCTTACACATTTACAAGGATGGGGTTAGTAATATCCCACCATTTATTTAAATGAACTGTCATTACCCCCAACCTAATCCCCCTGCCCCATAAGAGCTGAGCTTTTCAAAAGCTTTAATAATCAGAAATAATATAAGGAGGCAAGACATATTTACAAGTGTGCAACACTTGGAGGGAAAAGCACTGTGTAAGTTTCTAACATTCTCACACATAAACTTAGGGACTAGTTTAGGTTTAGCAAAATATTATTTATCCATACCTTCCTAGATTTTGAAGCTGGAAAAGGCCCTCAGAGATCATCAAATCCACTCCACCCACTCTCCCAGCCATGGTAAATGTTAGAAAACAGAAGGTCAAAGTCTGGGGATGATTTCTTTTCAGAGCTCCTAGATGGAGAGAAATCTGTCTAAATGTACAAATTTGTGTAGAGGACCACACCCTTGTCTTATGCTTGCTAAGCCAGTGATCCTTCCTGGATATCATGCTTCCTCACTAAGGCGTCAATCTTAACTAACTGAACTATGGCAAAGAACCATGAAGGAAACTAACAAATAAACACAAATAGACCTCTGATTAGTCAAAATGGAAGCTAGAAAATCTGTTTACAAAATGTCATTTTCTTCCCAATAAGATCAGGGGTGAAACAAGGTTGTCCATTATCACCACTATTATTCAATATGGTACTAGAAATGTTAGCTGTAGCAATTAGACAAGATAAAGATATTCAAGGAATTAGAATAGCCAAAGAAGAAACTAAGTTATCACTCTTTGCAGATGATATGATGATTTACCTAGAGAATCCCAGAGATTCAAGTAAAAAATTACTTGAATTAATAAACAACTTTGGCAAAGTTGCAGGGTACAAAATAAACCCACACAAATCCTCTGCATTCCTATATATTAGCAACAAAGTTCAACAGCAAGAGATAGAAAGAGAAATCCCATTTAAAGTTAGGGTAGACAGTATAAAATACTTAGGAGTCTACCTGCCAAAACAAACCCAGGGACTATATGAACACAATTACAAGACACTTTTTGCACAAATAAAGTCAGATTTAAGTAAGTGGAAAAACATTAGTTGCTCATGGGTAGGCCGTGCTAATATAATAAAAATGACAATTCTACCCAAATTAATATACTTATTTAGTGCCATACCAATTAAACTATCAGACAATTACTTTCTAGAGCTGGATAAAATAATATCAAAATTCATTTGGAAAAACAAAAGGTCCAGAATATCAAAGGGACTAATGAAAAGAAATGCTTGGGAAGGTGGCCTAGCGCTACCAGACCTTAAACTGTACTATAAAGCAGCAATTATCAAAACCACTTGGTATTGGCTAAGAAACAGAGAGGTAGACAAGTGGAATAGACTTGGCACTCAAGATGCAGTAGGCAAGGAATATAGCAACCTTCTGTTTGATAAACCCAAGGACCCCAGCTTCTGGGATAAGAACTCATTGTTTGACAAAAATTGCTGGGAAAACTGGATAACAGTGTGGCAGAAATTAGGCATAGACCCATACCTGACACCGTACACAAGAATAAAGTCCAAATGGGTACATGATTTAGGTATAAAGATTGATACCATGAATAAACTGGAGAAGCAAGGAATAGTGTATTTATCAGATCTATGGAGAAGGGAAGAATTCTTTACTAAAGGAGAGATAGAATGCATTATGAAATGCAAAATGGATAACTTTGAGTACATTAAACTGAGAAGTTTTTGCACAACCAAACCCAATGCAACCAAAATCCGGAGGGATGTAGTAAATTGGGAAAAAATTTTTACAGCTAAGCTCGGGGATAAAGGCCTCATTTCTAGAATATATAGAGAACTGACCCAAATGTATAATCATACAAGTCATTCCCCAATTGATAAATGGTCAAAGGATATGAACAGGCAATTTTCAGAGGAAGAAATTAAAGCTATCTATAATCATATGAAAAAATGCTCTAAATCACTATTGGTTAGAGAGATGCAAATCAAAACAACTCTGAGGTACCACATCACACCTATAAGATTGGCAAACATGACAGAACAAGAAAATGATAAATGCTGGAGAGGATGTGGGAGAGTTGGAACACTAATTCATTGTTGGTGGAGCTGCGAGCGCATCCAACCATTCTGGAGAGCAATTTGGAACTATGCCCAAAGGGCTACAAAAATGTGCATACCCTTTGACCCAGCAATATCGCTACTAGGACTATATCCCCAAGAGATCATAAAAATGGGAAAGGGTCCCACATGTACAAAAATATTTATAGCAGCACTCTATGTAGTTGCCAAAAACTGGAAGTCAAGGGGATGTCCATCAATTGGGGAATGGCTGAATAAATTATGGTATATGAATGTAATGGAGTACTATTGTGCCATAAGAAATGATGAACAAGAAGACTTCAGAGAGGCCTGGAAGGACTTATATGACCTGATGCTGAGTGAAAGGAGCAGAACCAGGAGAACTTTATGCACAGCAACAACCACAGTGTGTGAGAGTTTTTTTCTGGTAGACTTAGATTTTTGCAATAACACAAGAACTCCTGAAAAAAAAAAAAAATCCCAATGGTGGACCTCAAGGCAAAATGCCTTCCACACTCAGAGAGAGAAATATGGAAGTCACTCACATAATGTAGCAGATCATGTTTGTGTATGTGTATCTGTCTGTGTATCATGTTCTGATTTGTTATACGGATTCTTTCATTTATCTTAGTCTGACTACATAGCATGACTATAGTGAAAATATACTCAATAGGAAAGTATATGTAGAATCTATACAGAATTGTATGCAGTCGTGGGGAGGGAGGGAGGTAGTGGGGGGTGGGTGGGGAGGGATAAAATCGCAATTGTATGGCAGTGATTGTTAAACATTAAAAAAATAAAAAAATTAAAAAAAAAATGTCATTTTCTAAACTCATAAGCCAACCCCACTGGGCCCTCACTTAGAGATGTTATTGGTTTTTTTTTTCTTTTGTCTCTGAGTTTACTAATACGCTTTCTTGGTCTCAGGAGATTAGAAGTGACAGATTAGAAGAAGATAAGAAATGCAGATAGACATACTCCAAGCAAATTAGGGTCACAGGATAATAGGATTTAGAGCTGAAAGAGACTTTAAAGATGTAGTCCAACCTCATTTTACACATGAAGAACCTGAGGTCCAGAGACAGACAAGAAGTGATTTGCCCCTGGCAATAATTTGAAGAGTTTGGATTTGGATCCAGGTCCTCATGGTGTCAAAAAGAAAAAAAAAGCATGCAGCCTGACTGCAGAAGACTTGAAAAGACTTGTAAAATCAGATAAAGGAACTACAACACCAACGAAACCCCACAATAACATAAGGTCTCTGAGCGCAGGGGCAAATTGCCCCAGGATGTATCACTAGCTCTTGAGTTCATCACTGTATTGCATGATAGAGGAACCAAAAATCTTATTGGTATTTATGATGATCCTGCATCAGCATAAATAGATTTAGTTGCATTAGTTCATTATGTTGAAAAAGGCAGAGAAGTATTTATAGGGCTCATCAGGCTGGGTGCCTTCTCCTTGCAGGCAGGAAGTGACAGCTAAAGTTACTGATAGATCCTTGAATGCAGCCTCTGTGACACCAAATGGAATTCGACAGCTTTCCATGTACATCCTTATCTAGTTTGTTCATGATTAGTGGATTCAGAAGATGCTTGAGTGAGTATTTGAAAAAGGTCCCATCTGGCTTTGCACTCCTGAGCACTGCCCATGAGTATTTTAACTACTTATATATAACCTGTAAATTGGGACCAGGTTAGTTTCCTCTAAAACCTAAAACATGTGCTTTTTTGTCTGTCTAGGCCAAAAAGAAGTAGCTGAGAAGTTGAATGATCTAGAAGGTGATTAACACATATATACTTGCATCCTTTTGTGCATGTACCAATTGATTCATGTTATCAATAAATCTATGTAGTTTCAAGGAGTCTGTGATCGTATTTCTATTCCTTGTTATCTAGAACTGAATGAAGTTAATCATGTAAGAAAGACTCCCATTCTGAATGTTTAAAATAAGCAATATATTGGCACTTAGATGCATAAAATTATCAGGGAGCCCTACAAACTGGATACATCTCATCTAATGATAATTTGGCATTAGTCAAATAAATAAAAGGCTACTGTAATTATTTTCAAGGATACTGTATTATAAACCTCTCAGCTTATTTTTGGCATTGGATTCAAGATGTACCCTAAGCCAACTGGCTGCTCTGGTTTATTTGTAAGCCATTTCAGACATATAAAGCTCTGTCAATCTTTTATTAGCTCTCTAATCCTAAAAAAATTAACAACCAGATTCCTAACATATGGACATTTCATAAGAAACGATATAGTAACAGTAATCAAGAATTAATTTCTCTTCCAAAACAATCATTGTGTGCCAAAGTATTTTAATGATCTGGAGTCATTAATGGTCTACTGGGTATTCCGTAATAATTGGTTGGCGTCATGATCAAATCACCATCCAATTTTGTAATATTTCGTTGGCAGAGTGAAGTACCCAGTACAGCGATAAAAACTGAAGAAAATACCAAGTATATTGGAAAGAGGTTTTCACCAATAGCAAAATGTACTGATGGTGCTGATATGTTATAAATTCATCAGCCAATAGATGATGAATAGTTATGACACTTTTCAACAAAGTTCATTAGTTTGGGATTTTCACAACATACCATAGTAGAAGGAACACTAGATTTAAGACAGAAAACTTCAGGACTTGACTCTCAGCTTTATCACTTAGTAACTTGGTGACATGGAAATCATGTACCTTTTCTGCCTTTCAATTGTCACTTCTATACATAGAGGGGAATACTACCTCTTCTCCCCAACTTACAGAGTTGTTATGAGGTTCTAATGAGATCACGGATTTGGAAGCCCTTTGTGAACTCCAAGGTGCTATTTTAATATAATGGATTATTATTTTAAATAGATTGCCCAACAGGTAATGAATAGTTAAATGTTTCTGACAAATTTTCTTTAGAAGTTTTAAAATCCAAATTAGAGAAAGCAATTCTAAATGTTCTTGATATTAATTTTGTTTAAAAATGAGTGTCAGGCACTGGTTTAAAAAATTTTAGTAGTAAAAATCCTGGTTTCATGATTTTCACATTCTAAAATTGTATTTATGATGGAGTGCTTGAGTCCATGTGCTTGGGCCCCAATTCTAAAATCACATTTCTCTTTAAAAGTCACATTCCTCCCTACCCTCAAAACACTATCACAGGCAGCTTCTCCCCAGTCCAAGGACACACCCTGCCCTAGCAACAACCTGCTATAGTAGCCAGCTACACCTACAGAACTTATTAGTCTGATGCAGCTGTATACTGGCTGAATGGGTTATGCACTGGATCATAACGACATTTACTGCTCACTGACCAATCATATGTATCCTAGACTTAAACATATGTATACTCCCTTACACTTATCTTGTCTAACAAGAGATTGATGAGAACAACATGGTATTTCTGAGCCACTCCTAACCATTAGTTGACTTAGTGATGCTTCAGGTCTAAAACCACACCTCCAGGTAGCCCCACCTTGGGCTATTTCCTAATGAACTCTGGGTAAAATACCTACGCAGTAGATATCAAAAGTGCATGTTCCTTTAAGAACTAACCGCTCCCTAAACCCACCCCAAAATACCTATTTAGCATATTTGGCACATGCTTGAGTATAGAATATCCTATATAAACTTCACCTGTACCCCTCTAGGGTTGCATATTCCCCAAGAACTCTTGCCCCCTGGAAAGCGTAATAAATCTTTACTTTGACCTCAACAATGCTTGAATCTGCGATTTCCTTCCAGGCAACCTCCCCCTCATACCCTGGTCTTTGTGGGTGTCTCACCCCTCGCTTCCAACCCTCATCATCTATATACACCAGATGCAATTCAATTCAACTCAACAAGTATTTGTAAAGTACTTAGTATGTGCCAATCACTATTCTAACCATTTGGTCCACAGAGACAAAAATGAAAAAGAGCAGTGGTTTCAGAGAAAGATAATGTCCATTCTGGACACGTTGAGATGCCTACAAGATATCTTGGTGGAAAAGTTCAGCAAGTAATTGATGATGTGAGTCTAGAATTCAAGGAGAGAGAAGAAGTCTGCCCTGGTATTGCCAAGAAGTCATTCTCATAGAAAAAGAAGCTATTGAGTTCTCCAAGAGAAAGAATAGGCAGATGTGAGTAAAAGATCTAGGACAGAGTTCTGGGCTAGAGCTATTCATAGGGAGCAGGATATGTACTGTGAATATTCAGTGGAGGATGCAAGGACAAGTGGGTGGAGAACTAGTATAAAGCAGACATAGAACAAGCCATGAAGAAAAGAGCATCCAGGAAAAAAGAATGGTCAACTTCAAATGCAGCTGCTAATACTTCAAAAATGTCACAAAGATGGTCAACTAAGAAAAGACCATTAGATTTAAGAATAGAAAACACTGGCACTCTTGGGAAAAGAAGTTTTATTTGAATGGAAGTGTAGGAAACCAGACTGCAATGGATTGGGGAGAAAATGTCAGATGAGAAAGTAGAGTTTGCTTTAGGAAGGAAGGTGACATCTATATTGATAGCATGAAGGTATGGCCGGATCAAATGAAGGTCTGGTTCAAGGATGGGGGGGATCTAGGAATGCTTGTAGGTAACAGAGACAGAGTTAGTGGATAAAGAGAGACTGAAGTTTAGAGAGAGCACTGATAAAGGGGAAAGTGTCAAGAGAAGACAGGATGTGATAAAATCAGGGGCACAAACAACTGGCTCCACTGCCAGTATACCTAAAAGCTATCTTCCTGATTAATACTGCCTCTCATGGCAAATAAAGTCTATTGCTTAAGGAATAAGGCTTAAAGTTCAAAACCAGACTTTGGGGAGAATGTAAAATAAATAGTAGAGATTCCAACTATTTCTCAATACAGTTTCTTTGCCACAATAACTTAAGAAGGCTGGTATTCTCCCTTGTCTTTCTCTTACAACTCACATACAGATAGTTGCCTCCTCCAAAGATCTGCATTTCTTACAACTTTAAATACACACAATAAATACTGTGGGGTACAAATCCAGTGAATTATAAAATCTCACACAAATGGATAGAGGAGAATGAAAATCTAAGTCTACTGTTACTTCAGGAGCTGCTGTGAATCTATTACTCTGTCAATCTCCTGAACTGTAAATCTGCTGTTGTGGTAACAAGTGGCTTTCCCTAGTATAATGATCATCAGCATAAGATCTGATTCTGCCACCCAATCAGTATCTTGAATTACCTAGTATATACCAGGTACTGTGTTAGTCATAGTGAATAAAAAGGCATAAAATGAAACTGTTTTTTCCCTCAATAAGATTCCATTATTTCAACTATACTACCTCCATTGCCCTTAAAAACTCAGTTTCTGATGAGTAGTATGGCACAACTGCTACCAAGAGTTGACTGGTTGCTATTGCACCTATGCGCTGGAATTCCATTTTTTAATGTCTCCAATCACAGACATCAGTGCAGAGTGGGTAGAAACCTGGCCTTAAAGCTAAGAAGATCCAGCTGGGTTCAATGTATGCTTGAGATAAACAATGTATGCTGCATGATCCTTGGCAAGTCACATACCCTCTCATTGCTCTAGAAGTTGCCAACCTGCATGGGTAGAGGTATATCCTGTACCAGTGAAATCATGGATCCAGTACTCTTCCCATCCCCATCCATAAAAAGTGTATCCACCTTTTCTCCTTTACTAGTCTCATCACTGACTTTCTTATTGTGTTCCTCTGGAGGGGTATAGCTGCCTCTCATGTGCAGACTCCCTTCTCTACCTTCTTCCCTGTCTCTGAAGCTACAGCTCTTGTACCTCTTGCCACTAGTTTTGGATTTTTTTCTCTTTCATTATGTCTAAAATCTCCCTGCCATAGTAAGAATTCCCCCTAGGTTGCTTCAGAACTGTGTGGACCACCTACCTTCTACCACCACTATGTTTTTGACTACTGCCATTTCTTGCTCTCTACCGCTTATGCTCATTCAGAATTTCCGTCCAAAATTATTCTGTCCTGAAAGTTTGGGACACACTCCCTTCATAGCCAATATGTTTTCCAAGCTGCATAACAAATGATAATTCATGAGTCATATCTTGAAATCATTTAAACTAGTTTTGCAATCACACTCCCAAGAGCCTGTCTACTGAAGGAGAATTATGGCTGCCTTATTAAAAGCTTTCCCACTAGGCTGACCAGTATTCTATGAATGATAGCCATAATATCAGATAGGGCAGAACCAGGTATACATACATGAGAAAACAATATTTGTAGAAATAAATATGCTACAATCAGGAGAGTCTCACTAAATATAAAGTAAATGCAAGTTTGAAAATATAGAATACAAATCAAATTGCTACAACATAATTCTAAGTATAACTGCATATTTAATATCACATATAGACATACATTTAAAACAATTTCCCCACACTACGTCTTTTCCTTTCATTGAATCCTAGAAGTCACAAAGGAAATGCATGAAAAGCTTTCCTTAGATCCCCCAAACCAGCTGACTCTTCCCTCTTTCTTGTTTCTGTTAATATCACCCACCATTTTCCCCACCTACTCATGCAATGAACCTTTTACTCATTCTGTTATCTCAACTCCCATGCATCCAATCATTCAATGAGTTCTACTGATTTTCCATGTATAGATACTTCCTTTATAGAATCACATAAGTACAGAAACTCAAGAGTTGGAAGAGAACTCAGAAAAATTCAGTCTATCTAGTCATTCAATATAACTCACAACGAAACATAGATTCCCTCAACAATATTCTCAACAAGTATCCTAACATAACACTTTTCATACATATTCCTAGCAGCATCAAGAAATATTTGTTGAGTCCTGCAATGTGTTAACCACAACACTAGGTACAAAGGTTAAAAAATATATAAAATGCCCTTGCCTTCAAGGGAAAGAAACAGCATGTACATAGACAAGTAATTGCAAAATATTTGTGGGGGAGGAGAGACTAGATCAAGAAACCCATGACCAGTGGACTTCTTTACAGCCTAACTGCTGAAATAATAGAACTTAAGGGGGAAGGGAAAAGAGAAAACAAGATGCTGACTATAAAGAAGTCCATTAATCAAACCTGATAGGATTAGGTTGTGAGTAGCACAGGATGATAAGGGCTCTTTAAGAATTTAAGACACTCCCTAAGAATCAATTGAGGCAGCTAGGTGGCACAGCGCATGGAGGGCTGGGCTTGGAGACAGGACAACTTCTCTTCTTAAGTTCAAATCTGACCTCAGACACTTATGAGCTGTATGTGACCCTGAGCAAGTCATTTAATGCTGTTTGCTTCAGTTTATTCATCTGTAAAATGAGCTTGAGAAGGAAATGACAAACCATTCTATAGCACCTTTACCAAGAAAGCCGCAAATGAGATCACAAAGTGTTGAACATGACTAAAAATGACAATAACAACAAGAGTAAACTGAAGTAAGAAGTAGTTCTGAGGAGTATGAGACTGTACAGCAGAGATGAGACAATTCTGAAAGAACCTTGCCCCAAAGAGCAATGATTATGATGATCAACTCAAGAGGTGAGAAGAGAATTTCTCTCTCCTCTTTCATCCCTACCCAATTGGGTATAGCATCTTACTGGGAGCTTCTTACCCAGTAAAAGACATTATACCCAGAAGGAAGCAGACCTAGGGAGCCAAGAAGTCAAGAGAGAGTAGGGTTAGGAAACAGGCTTGGGGAGTGTGACTCCTGGAAATAAAGAAAAGAACTAGTTATAGATTTAAGAGAGCATTAGCTCTGGCAACTGGGAGTTAAATTGCAGAAAAATGTAATACCAGATAGCTCTGCTAAGCAACTCACTCAAACCAGATGCCATGAACACTGGGGAGCAGTGTGAGAATGCCACAAGAAATGAAAGGATATCCGGCAGCTTCATGAATTCCCTTCATTATATGTGTTCTACACATGTGTGTTTCTCTACTAGCATACTCTAAGTATGCCTATTGCTCCTACTGCATATTTTTACAAGCAAGTGCAGCCCAGGTTTATAGGAAATTTTGTGTAGATACTATTCTTACAAAGCCATCTTAGCAAATGGCTTGACTTTGAGGTAATCATATCCACCGGCTGATTATTAAAGAGAAATGCACTAGTAGGGGCCCATGAGCTGTAATTTTAGGAGTGCAGATCCACAGAACACTTTGGATTATTTGAATCTTGAGCAATAATCTCTCCCTCATGATCTAACCTGTCAATGGTAAGTTGAGAAGATAAGAGGGAGTACTATAATTGCACCAAACAAAAATATTATTTAAGGGAACTACTAGTGATTGAATTGATCATAAAATGTTTAAAGTAAGAAGTGGAACTTTAGGTGGGTGGTGAAAGAAGCGAAGGGTTCCAAGATGTGGAGATAAAAAAAGAGAAGGAAATGAATTACAATATACTGTAAGTGGGCCAGTTTGGTATAAGGTCAAGTGTGGGTGGTAGAGTAACGTGTAATCATTCTGTCATCCATATTTTACCTTGTATTGTGCTTGAACTTCTCATGCCTATGATTTGTCCTTGTCAAGGAGATTAGAAGTGTCTGGAGGGCTAGAAACTCTGTGGTAGTTCATTATATTCAGCCTCCACTACTTGGCAGGTTTCTCTCTTTTCCTTATTGTCTCCCCTACCCACCCACCCATGTCCAGTCTACTGGATTTGATATTCAGCTTCTATGGATTTAACCTTTATAATAGCTCTTATAGACCCTCATCTCTCTTCTCACACTGACACTGCCCTGATGTAGGCCCTCATCATCTTATACTTGGATTATTTCACTAGCCTGTTGGTTGGTCTCTCTGCTTTAAGAATCTCCCTGCTCCAGTCTATCCTCAGCTATCAAACTGATCTTCCTAAAGAGGAGATGTGACCATATCATTTCCATATTCAATGAACTTCAGAGTCTTCCTGTCACTTCCAGGCTCAAATATAAAGTCCTCTGCTTGGCTTTAAAAACCCTTCATAACCTGATTCCCTCCTACCTTTCTGGTCTTCTTAAACTTTACAGTGGGATCCCTCCCCATCCTCCTGTTCCCTCTCTCCCCTTGCAAATATTCTGAGATACAGTGATATCAGCTTCCTTACTGTTTCTAACATAATACACTTCATTTCAGGAACTGCTGTATGTTTTTCCCCCACCCCAGGCCTAAAATTCTCTCCCTCCTCATTTTTACTTCTTACTTTCTCTGACTTTCTTCAAGTTCCAGCTAAAAATCTCACCTTCTACAAGTAGCCTTTCTTAAGCCCTGCCTAATGCTTAGGCTAAGTTTATCTTGTGTATATCTTACTCATATACCATGTTTGCATGTTGTATCCCCATCTAGACTGTGTTAGAATAGTTCTTCGAGAAAAATGGTCTCTTTTTTTTTGTATCCTCAGTATTTAGTACAACATCTAGCACATACCAGGTACTTAACACATGTGGACTGACTAATTGAGCAAAGCCCATTGGAAATGTCAGAATTGTAGCACTTTTGAATGAAGGAAATAAGGATGCTGAAAGGCCTTCTGAGAAGAGGCAGATGAAATGTGGAATGTTTAACCTGGAAAAGAAAAGAGTGAGTGAAGATGAAAGCCACCTTCAAGTATCTGAAGAACTGTGAGGTGGAAGACAGAGTAGACTGCCATAATTCAGCCGCAGAAAGCAGAAGCAGGAGCAAGGCATGGACAGGTTTAGGATGAACGTCAGGGAAGATGCCTTCATCATTCAAGTCCAAAAGCTCCACTTTTGGTTGAGTTGGGGGAAGTGGATTCCTTCTCCCTTGAATTCTCCAAAGTCTGGATGACCATTTGTAGAAAAGGCATAGGGACACGTAGAGCATGGATCAGGTATCCCATTCACCCCAGGAGGAGAGGCAGATAGGTGGCACCGTGGATGGAGGTGTCACTGAGTTCAGATCTGGTTTCAGACACTTCATTAGCTGCGTGATTCGGTCATGTGACTTAACATCTATCTGCCTTAGTTTTATCAACAGCAAAATGAAGATAATAATAGTACCGACCTCCCAGGGTTGTTATGAGGATCACGTAAGATAATATTTGTAGATCAGTTAGCTCAGTGCCTAGTATATAGTCTGTCCTTTTTTGTTTTCTCCATCCCTTCTTTCCTTCCTCCTTCCCTCCCTTCCTTGCTTTTTTCTTTCTTTCTTTCTCCCTCTCTCCCTCCTTTCTGTCTTTCCTTCCTCCTTATTTCCTTCCTTTCTCCCTCCCTTACTTCTTTGCTTCCTCTTTCCTTCCTGCCTTCCTTCCTTCCTTCTTTCCTTCCTTCATCCATTCCTTTCTTCCCTCCTTCCTTCCTCAGAGCAAATAACAATGGTAATGCTCAGTCCAGTATGTACAGGTTCACCTGGACCCATGTTCAGTGATTCTCAAAGTCTGGAGACTGCTGGGAGTAAGGCCCTTTCAGGGTGTATGAATTTAAAATAATTGTCATGGTAATACTAGGACATTTTTATTTCTAATACACTAAATATCAATAGATATAATCCATATAAACAATAGCTGCTTGGTGTCCTCAATAATTTTTAACAGTGTAAAGGGCTATTGAGAACAATAACTTTGATAATCATTGCTCTACACATGCCTGTGTATAAAGGGAATTCTTGTTTAGGTACAAGTTGCAGGGATGGTCTCTGGGGTCCCCTGCAATTCTGTGAATGTGTAACTGTAAATATTCATTGAGTTAATTGTCAAATGTGAGATAATAACTCTGTCTGTGGACTGGTTATCCCTGTTGGGCCAGGAATCATACTCATGAGGTCAGTCATGGGTGTGATCCTGGTTTGAGTCAATAGACTTAGTCCTATTTTGTGGCCAGGATCTATAATCACAACCCAGCAATCTTGTGTTTCCAATCAGTTAACAAATCTTATAGAATCTACTAACATTCTATCTCTTTTATTTGTCCCTTCTGCTCTATTTCTACTCCCACCATAATTACTGTAGGCTACTACCTGCCTAGTCTATTAAGGTAGTTGCCTAACAGATCATTGGTCTTCCATTCCCTCCACCCTAATAATATAGCCTTCATATCAATAATAATAGTAGTAATAACAACAGCAACCTTTCTTTCATATAGATATGGTCATCTCATTCCTCTAATCAAAGGTCTTCATTGGCTTCCTATCACTTGTCCAATAAAATTCAAAGGCCTAGCATTCAAGACCCACCAACATTTGGTATCACCTTACTTTTCTATCCTTTTCTCATACTACCTCCCCAGTCCAAACTCTATATTCCATCAAACATTTCTAACTCTGCCTTTGCTCCTGCAGTTAGCTCCCTATGGCTGAAATGTCTTCTCTTACCCTTTGAAGGTCTATTCAAACTTTGCAACTCAAGAAGTAGTGTTGTATAGAAGGCCACGAAAATGGTGAGTTAAGACCTACCTTTAATAAATACTGGGCATATCACCATAGGCAAGTCACATTTTCAGTGCCTCCTGGAAATTATTTAAGATAGGAACTCTCAACCTTTTTTTGTGTCATGACCCTTTGATAGTCTGGTTAAATCTATGGATTACTCACAAAAATGTCTTTCAATACAAAAAATAAAATAAAATTCACAAGATTGCTTGGGAAAGGAACTATATTGAAATAAGGTTTATATATATTACATACATACATATATTATATATATGTGTGTATGTATATATATGTGTGTATGTGCTTACATTTTCTTTTCAATAATGCTGATCTGCAACTTGTTTGTAGCTTATTGTCTTAGATCCCTATTGCTAAAAGTTTTTAAGATGAAGCTGGGTGATCCCTCTGGGTGATGCTATAAAGGATATATATATTATACATATAACGTGTGTGTGTGTGTGTGTGTGTGAGAGAGAGAGAGAGAGAGAGAGAGAGAGAGAGAGAGAGAGAGAGAGAGAGAGAAACAAAGAGACATAGAGAGACAGAGACAAAGAAAGAGACATACAGAGAGAGAATATGGAATCTACATAAAGAGGAACCAGGATAGAACCTTGGGGAATGCTTAACATGTGGTTAGTGGGCTAGATATGGATAAATGACCCAGTAGAGGAAACTTAGGAGTAGTCAGAAAGATAAGAGTAGAACTGTGGTTTGAGTAGAGTTGAGAGATTTTAGTGGTTAGAGGTTAGAGGAGCCACAGACCACCAGTGTTATTTCCATCACTGTACCATTCTTTCAAAGAATGAGGACACAAAAATATTCCTTGGAATAACAATTCAAAGAAAAAGTAAATGGATATGAAGCCAGAACTCCTTGAATTTACTGTTATATGTCCCTGGGGATGGTTCTTTATGTCCTAAATTTAAAGCCCCTTGCCTTTGGAACAGTGGAAAATAAGGTTTCTTTGTTCTACTCCAAGTTCAATGAAGCCATGCTTTCATGGAATTGACGCGGATGTTGGTCAATTGCTGCTAAGTACAAGAGCTAAAGTTACCACCTTAACCTTTCGGCTAATTGAACACTAACATATTCATTGTTCTGTTGGTACTTTCACAGGTCCCTGGAGCTGATTTTTGGCTTGAATTCCTTAAGACATCACATCCTCTGGCTTCTAGTACTGCTCTTAGTATTGCCAGGAGTGGGGAGGACATAGCAAAACTTCTTTAGCCCCAATAACTCCTTAGATTTTTTGTCTTTGCTTCTCCCCTCATTTTTCTGCTTTCTAGGTCTTGAGAGAATGGAGCAAAAAGCATCCATAGAATGTACACTGAATTACAAGTCGGGAGACCTAAAATTAAATTTTGATTCTGCCTCTAGCTTCAGGGAGAAATGATTGAAAATCTTGGAGACAAGGGAAAATGGTGGTAAGAAGTAGAGTTTTGGGAATTTTTCTCAGAATTATAGGGGAAAAAAGACTGGAATTTGGAGCAAGCTTTTATTAAGCATTTACTGCTTACTGTGTGTCAGGCACTGTGCTCGGCTCCAGTCATCTTGACTTTATATCTTACCCTTGTATGACTAGAGAAGAGAGTAAGACTATGAGAGTATGACTGTGCAGTGCTGCCTCACACAATGCCTGACATGGAAACTTGACAAGAGAAGAAGTGTCCAGGATTGTAAGGGAACTCAAAACCATGATGAGTAAAGATCAATTGAAATAACTAAAGATCCGTACTTAGGTGAGCGAGTCGACAAAATGAACTCTGAAGTCTTTTCCAGTTCTGTCCTTCTATTGTTAATCTCTCAAGAGGAAAAAGAGAAGAACTTCATATTTATGTATGAGGAGTTCAGGGGAGAATAGAATCTCTAGTATAAGGGTTTATAAAGTCCTTTCCAGGGCTGCTCATCCACGTTTGTTTTCCACCTTCACCTAACTCTCACTTATGACTCCAAGAAGCTGCAATGGGCAGCAGCCACATAAATGTAAAACCATTTTGGCAGACAGGCTACAACAGGTCAAGTCCAACAAACCTTAAACTCATCAGTGAGTAATCCAAAATTTGTCCCATAACTGGAATGATAGAATGGGCACATGAGAATAATTTGTTCCAATGGCCATGAAGGCAGCTTAAGCAGGCACTGTGGAGTGCTCAAAGCTTGGTCAGACACTGAAGATGCCAAGGTTATCCACTGCATTCTAGACCATTGCCAGTTGGCTTGACTTTTGTCTTGCTACTGGACTTTGATGACTCTGAAAGAGAGAGTGAGGCTGACCACTTTGTTCAACTCTGCCTCACTTAAATCCAATTCACACACATGTCAAGATATCAGCCATTTCCACTATCATGTTGTAATCAATTATCTTCAAAAATGAAAGAATAACAACACTTGGTCTCTTGAGAAGGAAGAAGGAAATCAGTGTTTATATAGGGACTACTTCTATAACTGCCTACTGTGCGACACTATGTTAAGTGCTTTACAATTATTATCTCATTTGATCCTCACAACAACTCCATTTTTATTATTCTTATTTTACAAGTGAAGAAACTAAAGCAAATGGACTTTGAGTGATGTGCCCAGGGTGTCTGAAGCTAAATTTGAACTCAGGTCTTCCTCATTCCAGGTTCAGCACTCTATCTACTATGCAACCACTTCCTAGTCTATCCAATCTTGCTGCTTCATGTTAACACACCTTATCAAATGGAAGTGCCCAATAGGTGATTTCAACCCCTTAGGGCTGCAATTACCATGTTATGAAGTGCTACCTTTTAAAAAATTATTGTTAATTTTAAATTGTTAATTGTTTAAAGTTTAAATACTGTTAATTGTTAAAAAAAATGTTTTGTTTCTGTGAATTTGACAAACACCAACTAGCATGAGCATTTCTGCATACAAAAAACTGAGAAAAAATAAAGAGGACAAAATGACAAAATCTCCATTGCCCAAAGTTTGCTTCTTAGAAAAAAAAGTATGTTGAGCAGATTAGTTTCTAGACTGCCCTCTTTGTCTGTGTCTCCTTCTAAACATGCTTCTCTGTACTTTTTTTTTCAAGATTAAGCGACAACTTTGCAATTGGATAGTTCCCAGGAGTAATGTGAACTTTAAAAAAGAAGGCAATTATGGAGAAAGAATGAGGAAATAGTATTTATTTGAGTTGAATGTATTAATAAAGAAGACTGATGTTGACAGTTTAGGATTAGACTTCAGATACTGGGACTACAAGGCCATTCTTTGAGGGGTCAGGCTCCATTCTCTCCCCACATTCACATTTAGACATAGGACTTTGAGATTTGAGGTTGGTTAGTGTAGAAATGTATATCTATCTAGGTATTTTTAAGATTCATTAACCCTAACAAAATGAAAGGAGGAAGGGCTTCATTGCTGAGGCTATCTGATGTACAAAGGCCATAGAAGCAAAAATGACTTAAAAGAAGGGAAGAGTATGTGGATGCTAATTTGACATGACTTTAAGTGCATAGGGAAGGCTTGGTCGTCCCAATGAGCCTCCTCCACCCTCAGATTGATCCCTGAAGTTCTTCCGTAAGAGATGTATTCCAAAGGTTTAAGATGTTACCTAATACTGAAAATACATGAAAGAGATTTAACATAAGCTTTAAGATTCATTTGCATACCAGGATGAGTGAGTTTATCTGTCCTTTTGCAAGAGTAGTTTTTGTAGGATTTCTTAAGGTCAGTAGAGATGGGAAACTATCCAGGAAAAAGGCGGAAGGTAGAGAACACCAAAGATAGCTTTTCACAAAGCTGTCCCTAGTCACAGGCTTGATTTCTACATTCTAAACCTATTCTAAAACTGCAGAAATACAGTCAAGCAGCCTGGTAAATTCTCGTTGAGCATATGGGGCATCTTATTTCAACTCTATTATCTCTTAGAAGCCTCCAAAAGAGCGCTATTTAAAGTTGATAATTAATACATATTTGTTAAATTAGACATTGCAGATTTGTACAATGTTCATATTGTGCTTAAAACCAGTTTATTCAGCTAAGGATATCAGGAGCCTTTCAGCTCTGGATCAAGCTAAATAAATTTTGTAATACTACCCAACTGTGAGAGAGAGAGAGAGAGAGAGAGAGAGTGTGTGTGTGTGTGTGTGTGTGTGTGTGTGTGTGTGTGTGTGTGTGTGTTGTAAGATGATATCATGTAAGAGTCCACCCGAACTTCCTAAATGCAGGAGTTGATAAAAGAATTTTTCTGATGATAATAACCCTGCTCAACAAATAGGAGTTCCCAGCTGAGATCTGACAATAGCAAAGAAGGAATAATAGATTCTAGATGGATGTGATTTATGGAAAGAGCTCTGAATCTGGGGTAAGAGGACTTGGTTCAAATCTATAAAACTAAGTAGATTGCAATATAAAGTCTTAGCACTTAGCATAGTGTCTGGCTTCAAAATTTACTAAATAAATGTGACTTGACTGACACTAACGCTCTTACAAGCTTTAAGTTAATGTATATAGTTTATTTGTACAAAGTTAATTACATATTGGCTCTCACATTATATTGTCAGCTCCTTAGATCAAGGACTGTTCTTTACCTTTTGTTGTATCCCTAGAAGTTAGCATAGGACCTGGCATAAAGTAGCTTCTCCTTAATGTTTATTGACTGACTGATTATGACCCATCAGCTAAGTGATCAGTGGAATAAGATCTAAAGGAATGTAGTGAACCAGAGCAAAGGCAAGGAAGTCAACATGAGACAAGGAAATGAATTTTAAGAAAAATATCCTCCTGGAGAGGGCATGAGTGAATTTCCCAAGGTAACATCACTGAACTATGGCCTATGATGATCATAGCACAATGGACTGAGTTGACTGACTCAGATCCCTAGTACCTGAGGGTTTAGGACTCAGATGAATAATTCAGAGTCCAAGGAGGCTCAATTCTCAGTGTTTTCCATCTTGAATAAATGTTGATCTTGTGTTGACAACCATTGTCTCCTACAAGATTGTAGGGTAAGTATCCCAGGACTCATTGTATTCAAATATTTCTAACATTATGCATCTCAGCTGAGGCCAGTGGGCTAGAGCATGGTGCCCACTCCCTGTCCCCTCTCTAATGGTGGCCAACTACTCCAGACTCGTGCATGTGGCCTAGACTAATTTTTGTCCTGAGAGAACCTGATCACCTTCACAGTCTTTAACTCATTAACCCTCTTTTCTCAAAACCCCAGAGACAAATTATTTGAAGCTTAGACTCATGTCTCAGTCATTTCAATAATGTAGAAGTTGAAAATTACTCAATGTACATTTCGAGTCAGGTATGGGACAGGTGTTTATTTCCTACCTACAAAGAAATGCTGA
Source organism: Notamacropus eugenii (assembly GCF_028372415.1). NCBI lineage: Eukaryota > Metazoa > Chordata > Mammalia > Diprotodontia > Macropodidae > Notamacropus > Notamacropus eugenii. The sequence continues at coordinate 123,154,792 of NC_092875.1, forward strand.
GAGATAAAAAAGACAATGTGTTTTGTCATTTTTCTTATTACCACTGTTTCAGTCTGATAGTAAGTTAATTTATAAATCTCATCTAAACAAAATGTAGTTTACAGGAATATTGATGAGATATTTTACATTTTTCCCAGGTTCTGCACTTCTTTTCTTAAGTCACGTGTGTTTTGGTAAGTCCAACCAAGGACTTGGTCTCTTCCTCTTGTCAGTATTTTTTTTCCTCTAATGCAGACTCAATCAAACACTTAATAAACCCCTACTATGTGTCAGGCACTGTGCTAAGAATTCAGAAACAACTTTTATCACCAATCAGCTTCATTCATTGAACCTAAGCCCTCTATACCTCTCAAAATCATGGAGATGACCATCTCAAGAACAATGTTTGCTCTATTCAGGCAAAGAAACACAAAGCTAAAAAAGAGACACCACGAGCTGGGTGAAAGTTTATCCAGTTAAATCCATGGGATTCATGGGAGAGGCTACTGGGTCAGAAAAAGGAAAGAATTTCATCTGCTCATCCCTACTCCCACATGGAGAATTTAGTGACAAGGAGGACTGCTTGCCACATGGGAAAGTTGAAGCATGAATGTATGAAGTGAATGATAAGACCAGAAATAAACCAGTGTTTTTCCTAGAGGGTGATGGGGGATAAGGAAGACTTTAATCAATATTTCAAGAGAAAAAAAAGTGAATTTAGACTCTCCTCTCACTAGAGATGAAGAAAGTTAATTAATAAACAGAGAGGAACAAGGAAGAATCTCATGTCGAAACTGAAAATGGTATGTCTCTGTTGAGTTACTTAGCCCTGTGTAATTCTCAAGCCTATTTTCCAAGTCTTGTTAGGCATCATAGAAGAGTGGATGGCGGGGGGGGGGGGGGGGGGGCACAGAGATAGTGGCTTACCTACTTGTACTTTGACTTTTTTATTCACTACCTAGATGAACATGGATAAGTTCCTTCATTTTGTAAAATGAGGGGTGAGAGTGGTCATGCTTTTCATTATTCAAAGGAAAAAATACTTAGGAGGAACATTTCAATTAGTAGAAATAGCTGAAATGAGATAAGACTTATGGTATCATGAAATGATTCATCATGAGATAGAGCATCAGTAGAAGTAGGTTGATCATATGATCATAGAGCTAAAACTGTAAGGAACTTTGAAAATGATTGAGTTCCACCTCTTCATGTTATAGATGAAAGAATTGAAAGCCAGAGAAATTCAGTAACGTGCCCAAGGCCAAACAGATAATAAGTGACCAAGGCAGGATTTGAACTCAGGTCCTCTGATTTCAGAGATAATGCTATGCCAGTTATTTCAAACTAACCAGATATGAAACAGTAAGTCAACAAGTATTAAGCTCCTACCAAATGCCAGGAACTGTGCTGCTATAGGTTAAAGAAACACAGGGAAAGAAAGAAAGAAAGGAAGAAAGAGAGAGAGAAGGAGGGAGGAAGGAAGGAAGGAAGGAAGGAAAGAAGGAAGGAAGGAAGGAAGGAAGGAAGGAAGGAAGGAAGGAAGGAAGGAAGGAAGGAAGGAAGGAAGGAAGGAAGGAAAGGAAGAAACATTCCCTGCCTTCCAAGAGTTTACATAAGGAATAGAAAAACAAAAGAAAACCTAGAATATGTTCAATAGGGAGCCAGTTTTAATATTCAGTGTTCTTTGTTGTAATTTAAGTAGATTTCACAACATAATACTTCAAGAATGAGAGAATTTAACATGGTGTACTTTCTTCTATTACAGTATATTTCCAGGGTACAAACTATTCCCCACTTAATGGGAATATTTCTATTCTTCTGTCTGATGAAAACATCCATAGATCTAATAATTCTCTGCTCTTTGATGGAATCCATATCCTCTGACTCCAGAGCCATTATCTTTTCACTCTACCACATGTCCTCTCATAAGCCTAACTAAGGTATTTGCTAGTTGATTGTTCAACTCACTCAACTTGCCCAAGGTTTAGTTTCTTCTTTAGTTAGAGATTGTGTTATCCGTAGGACCTCCCTTAGAGTACTCTTGTATGAAGACATGTCCTCTGATTACATTAGATTCACAATATAGGCCACAAATTTTCTGTACAGTATTCTTAGAGAGATTCCTCAGGACCTGAAAAGTTATATGCAATATCTCTTGGCTAGTCTAGGTCAGACTACAGGGTCAGCTTTCTAAGACAGTATGTTACAATACTTCATTAGAATGAGTCAGTCAATTAGCATTTATTTATTCTTGTTTACTATGTCCAAGAAACTATACTAAGTACTGGGGATGGAAATACAAGCAAAAAGATAGTCTCTTCTCTTAAGAAGCATACATTCCAATGGGGGAACATTTTAATGACGTCAAGGGAAGGCATATTATAGCCTTTAAAATGCTATACTAATGTGAATTTCTGTGATATTTTCTAGATTAAAAATTGATACACATACAGTTTTTCTTCAAAACTTTGTCAATTCTTTTCCTGAAACAGGGACTATCTCCAAAAATTGACTGATAGCCCTAGATGTGACCCAAATAATAAAGTTAACTGGAGGCAATTACCTGAAATTCAAAGAAAAGCAGTGGGGGAAAAATAACTGTATTTGTGGTTAGTGATTTTTTTAAAATGAAGGGATTATGTTTGTACAAATAATAATAATAATTTTATGTAATTGTAATTGCCCATTTTATCTTCTGTGATTTTATCTATCTTGTTTGGTAATGCAATCTTTTCTTGTCGCACAATTCTGTAAAATCCTCTAATTTGTTTATGATGTAATATTTCCTTCCTCTTTTATAATGTATATGGAAATGTTCATTTTCTTTGGTATTCCTTAATAAATACATTTTATTTTATTAAATAAAATGAATATTAACTAAAATAAAATTAAATACAAATTAACTAAAATAAGAAATAAAGGTGTTAGACTAGGTTTCCCCTAGCATTGCTTCCAGTCTAACCCTAGAAACCTGTTTAATGATCCTAAGGAGGTAGGGAGAAGATAATAACCCAATCTCTCTAGACAAACCAAGGGGTTCAGAACCTTACGGGCTTAATAACTCTGCCTTCCTATACTCAATGATGCAGTTAACTCCTGTCCAATGTTTGGAACTCCCCCTCCTCCCCCCAAAAAATATCTAGATGAAATCTGAAGTGTGATCCTAGCATTGACCTCTGGCCTCCAAAACTAGGGAGTAAGGCTTTAAGTTCAAATGGCTGGGAACTCATTTGCTGTTCTCACAGCATTTTTCCAGCCTCTTGATTCTCTGTTGATTATCCTCATGGGGGTCACTAGACAGGTCTTTCTCATTTGCTACCAAGTTGCAAGAGTTTCTACCTCTATTGGAAGCAGAGGTATTCCCCTTCCCATGGGCAAAGGTCCTAGTGAGGCCAAGCCCAGCTGCCCAAGCATGTTGGCCCACCATGTGCATTGAGGTCTGCCCTCCATCTGTCTCCCTCTAAGGACTGTGTTGTTTTTGAGGTCATTTCCTTTCTCAGTCTGGGCAACTCCACTTCTATCAAAGATCTCTATCTAAACCAAACACCCTTACAATAAACCAGACAAACTCAATTTTTTTTTTTTTTTTTGGCTCTCATTAGCTTCTGACCTCAGAGGAACTTCCTCCAAAGGGAGCTGTCATTGATGGCCAAATGACAGAGAACCTGGTCATCCAGAGAGAACTCAGCCCGGACTCCTGAGGTCAGAAGGTTGCGTGTTTTTATTTTTGTCATTATTATTTTCTAAAGTGCAAAAACGTTTCCCTCCATTCAATGGAACCACAGAGGTGGGCAGGGGGGAAAAGAGAGTATTTTTCTCCAACAGGTCACATCTACCCTCATACCTCCTTTGACTGAGGCCTAGCTTCCTTTTCTCAGGCCCTGAGCTATTGCTTCCATGTGGGTTATGAACACTGGCACTTGTGATTCAAGAAATAGAGTTAAGCTTAAGATGGAAAACCAAACCGTGCAGTCATGCGTCTTTGGTTGGTCAGGCTAGGGACTGGGTGACTAAGCAGGCTACTTTAGCTTTTGAACTAATTGTTCAGTTGTTTTGTTTTGGGTTTTTGTTGCTGTTTTGGTTTTGATTTGTTTTTATTGGAACCAAACACACATGCAGATCATTAGATTATTTCCATACCAAGGCAGGGATGGCAGGGAAACATCACTGGTTGGGGAAGCTTAAGATCACAGATTTAGATTGCAAGTCATCTAGTTCAACTCTCTCATTTTACAGCTGAGAAACTGAGGCCAGCAGAGGTTAAGTGGATAAATACACAGGTACTACGTGGTAAAACTGGGATTTAAACCTATGACCCAATGCAATACCACACTGCCTCTTATCTTTTATGCAAAATCCAAATGTTTTCTTGTTTGCATGGATTGCAAAAGGAAAATTTTATAGATAGATAGATAGATAGGAAGAAAGAGAAAGGGAAAGAAAGAAAGAAAGAAAGAAAGAAAGAAAGAAAGAAAGAAAGAAAGAAAGGAAGGAAGGAAGGAAGGAAGGAAGGAAGGAAGGAAGGAAGGAAGGAAGGAAGGAAGGAAGGAAGGAAGGAAGAAAGGAAGGAAGAAAGGAAGAAAGAAGGAAAGAAGGAAGGAAAGAAGGAAGGAAAGAAGGAAAGAAAGGAAGAAAGGAAGAAAGAAGGAAAGAAGGAAGGAAAGAAGGAAAGAAAGGAAGAAAGAAAGAAGAAGAAAGAAAGAAAGAGAGAGAGAGTTTCAGGATTTAGGAAGGAACGAATCATTCTGGAGGAAAATTTAGGATGCTCATGAAATAGATTAGAGTAAATTTATGTTCCTTTAAGAGGATAAAATATTTGCTAATTTCTTTAAGGTTACAGCCATTGTTAGCAGATTTATAGCATCCATCCAACACACTCTTTACCTCAGTAAGGAGATACAGGATTCAAAAGTGAAAATGAACTTGATGTGTTGTCCAAGGCCAATAGTAATTTTGTCTAAGACAATACTGTCTAAGTCTGTCCTGATTTGTCTGGATGTATGCTTGGGTTGGTAAGACCTTGGAAAAATGGAGAACAGTATTATTTACTCTGGGTCTATACCGCCATCCCCACACCCACCACATACTCATCCTAAATGATCCAAAAGGCAATATTTGGAATTGGGTATTACACAAACACACACACACACATACACATACATACACATAAACACACAAGAAGAAGCACTTTCTTCACAATGGCTCCATGAGTTGGTAGTAGAAGTATTATCATCATCCTACATTAAGGATAGGGCAACCAAGGCTCAGAAAAGATAAATGACTTATCCAGACACAAGACCAGTAAATATCAGAACTGGGATGTGAACTCAAGCCTCTAGGATCAGCACAGATTCTTCACTGTTGGTCCCTGTTGCTCCTGCTCTGGATGCTTGTGGGTCTCCCTGTCCTTGAATAATAATAATAAAAATAGCTAGAACCTGAGCTAAGGTAGAGAGGATCAGCCAGAAGAAAAATAATTGCTTACCTATAGAACCAAGTGGTCATATTTATAGTCTCCATCTGTGTGTGTATGTGTTTCCATCTCTGTCTCTCTCTGTCTCTCTGTCTCTCTCATGTGCTGCAGATGCACTAATGCATTAACAGTAGCCCTTTCCTTTTAGATTTCTTCATTGTACTCATGGTGCTTTCTTTTCTACTCAGTCTCATGATCCTTTAAGAATTGAAAACTCCTCCTCAGATTCAAAAAAAGACCTTCTACTTTCTAGTATGAACTTTTCTTCTAACTATTAAGAGGCAGAGGCAGTGTGCTGTAGGTCATAGGACCCTGGACTTGCAATTAGGAAGATCAAGATTCAGCTCCTATCTTAGTAACTAACTTGTTATGTGACTTTGGGAAAATTACTTACTCTGGACCTCAATTTCCTCATCTGTAAAATGGGAGGGCTTGATGTCCTCCAGAACTAAACTCATGATCCTAAGTCACTTAACTCTTCTGAAATTCAGTTTCCTCATATGTGGATGATAGGAGTGGGTCTAAATTACCTATCTATGACATCCCTTAAAACTCTAAGGCTTTGATCCTACGATCAAAGAATACCCAAGGAACAGAAAGAAGAAAAAGTACATGAATTGAACCAAGGGAGAAGACCAAGAAGTGAAGGAAAAGGGAAGAATGATTAGGAGGGAGGGTATAAAACTCAAGACTTTTTAGTATTCCTAATTTTTTGTCCAGTTAGGGCACAAACCCCAGAGGATAGAATAACTGAGGCAATATTCTAATTAATCTCTCCAAAGTACCTTTCAGTGTATGACTCAGAATTATCCCGGCTACTGGTCCCGAGGAATCTTCTTGTTTCCCCCAGACATTGGAGGGATTGCCTGTGTAGTTGCTATGCCTACGTTACCATCCCAAACACTCCCTATGGTATGCTGTTGCAGGACATTTGTCCCAGGTGCTGCTGGCTGGGCAATTATCTCTGAGAGGTAGCCAGGGAGGAAGAAGAAAGTGTTCCTGCAGGTGGTGCTAAAACAAAACAAACACACTATATACAATACATGATTTTGTATTATAATTGTGTTTGTATTGTATCCCCTACTAGACTGTGAATTGTATGATATCAAGGAATGAATCTTGCTGGCAGTTTGTATCTCTCCCCAGGACCAAGCACGCTGCTCTGAATGCAATTAGGGATGATTAATCTTCGTTTCCTTGATTCTTGTGTATGGATATAAAGACTTGAAACGTTCTAAGATTTTGTCTCTTTACATATATACCCCTTAACCTGCCCTTTTATGACTCTCCCTGGGCCCTCAAAGGCTTGGTGTTCATTTTAACTTGATTTTCCCTAGATAAAAAATGGGTGAGGGGGTTAAGACAGGGCAGGAACCTAGGGCAGCTGAACTGTGGAGGAGGGAAACAGCAGCTGTGACTACAACAACTTTTCACCTTGGGGCTACCTGTGAGAACACATAAACGTGGGAAGAAGCAGAAATTTGGACTGGCATTTCTAAGGCAGGACACTCTAATGCTGCTTCCTAGCTGAATAGCCAAGAAGGAAAGAGAGGAATAGTACACATTCACCAGGTAAGACTTGTTGGTGGTAGAACATTTTGGAGCACTTTCCCTGTGCTATCGTGTGCTTTTCTCATGTTATGGGCCTGGCTGGTGATGTTCTGTGTGCCACAAAGAACTCGGAGGTGCCAATGATTGTGGGCACTGAAAACATACTTGGATTTGGTGGTGACAAATGTGTCGTCCAAGGCCAAGTAATTTTGTCTAAGACAATACTGTCTAAGTCTCTCCTGATTTGTCTGGATGTATGCTTGTGTTGGTAAGACCTTGGAAAAATGGAGAACAGTATTATTTACTCTAGGTCTATACCACCATCCCCACACCCACCACATACTCATCCTAAAACTATGTAAAGAGATAGACTAATTCTGACAAAGGCAGGTTAATTTTTTTCCCCACTGGTTTGGTTTCCCATTTTTTTGATTCAAAAGCAATTTCCTTGGGATCATTTTCTCTTTAAAATTGAAAAAAAAAACATTTAAAGGCTTTTGTCTACTACTTCTAACATCTTTGCCCTTTAGCTTTGAGCTTTCTTCAAATTTCCTTTTCTTTAGCAATTCCACAAGTTTAGAAAGCTTTCTTCCATGACCCCTCCTCTTTAAACCTTTGCAAAGGTCCTCTCTTCCACCCCCCACCCTTTACCCTTCTCCTTTCTTCCTCTAGTTTTCCCAGGTTGGGGGTTTCCGCAGTCAGATCAGCACCTCTGGACACTGACAGCTAGCTAATCATTGCCCATTTCATTGCTGATGGCCTGTTGGGGAACATTTTGTCACGCTGACATTGAGTCCTTTAGATGTTAGCTGGTTGATCTGGGAACTGAAGCTTAAATTAAAAACATATTTGGACAGAAATGAGAGCCAGGCTTCCCCTGGCCTGCAGTAAACCTCACTCAGTGGTACTGATTGGGGGAGGGGGGTGGGCGGGGGTTGGGGTGATTGGGGAAGAGAGGCCAGAAAGATCTAGGGAGAGTTTGCTGCTCAGATCGGCCAGACCTCCTTGATGCTGAAGGACAACCATCCATTCCTGATCTCTTGTTGTCTGAGGGCTTCCCTTTTGGCTTTGTTCCCTCTCTTTGTGTCTAAATGATTTTAGCTCATTTTACTGTTCCCCCATCTTCTGGATATAGAAAAAAAGGAGATTGATAGGGTGAGAATTAGGGGGAAGAAGGGGATATACCTGAAGTGTGGTCAGGTAAGGCCCCATTTTTAAAAAAGGAGCCTTGAATTCAACAAAGAGTCACTATGTTAGGGATTCTTAACCTTTTTGTGAATCATGGACCCCTTTGCTAGTTTGATGAAGCCTGCGGACTCCTCAGAATAATGTTTTAAAGTGTTGCAAAATAAAATTCATAGTATGACAAAAGAAACCAATTATTTTTAAATAGAGTTATCTATCATCTATCTCTCTCTCTATCTATCCATCTATATTTCTTTATTTATTATCTATCTATCTATCTATCTATCTATCTTTAAGAACCTTTGCTCTCTACCTAATCCAGGGAAATCCTCTCTTCTTTCTTTTGAGTTGCCCCTCTAGCAAATTCTCTCCTTTCCAACGAGTGGATCTGATCCTGGCAGTCTGACAAGGAGTAAAATGTGGACATGTTTCTTAATCTTCTGCTTCTCCATATTCAGATCTGTGATATGCTTCATCACAATAATATGATTAAAAATAATTATCTTGAATATGTCTGCCTTCACCGGACATTTTCCTTGATAAAGTCATCCTTCCCTGATTTGCACACATTATTGTTAAGCATATGATTATCATAGGAAGTTTGATTTTCAGCCTATAATTTTGATGAGGTCCACTGAAGTTTCCTCTATTCCAAGAAACCTTTCCCAAGTGCCCTACCATACATAGTCTCTTTATTCCCTGAATTCCTGTGTCATTTATTGTCTATATTTGTACTCACTGGTCATTTAGCATATGCAGCTGTATGCTACTTATTCTATCTGGCTTTGTGACCTGGGGAAATCATTGTGCTTCTTTGGGCCTCAGTTTCCACATTTGTAATATTAGGGGGTGAACTAGATGATCTTTGGTGTGACTTCTTATTGTGATACTCAGTGATACTCTTTAAGGGTTCAACTTTATTTCTAGACTGTCACCTGCTGGATACTTGTGTTCATAATACATAACCTTGATGCCTGAAGGCAGCCTAGTATGGTGGAAGGGACACTGGCATAGTACTTCTGAGACCTGGATTCACATCTCAACTCTGCCACTAACCCACCTATTTCACCATGCAATAGTCCCTTCATTTTTCCCATCTGTAAAATGAAGAGTGGGGACTACTTCAAAATGAATTCAATATTCATACATTACCTTAAGGCTCATAAACTCTTCCTTCACAATAACCTTTGATGTGGGTAGTGCAAGGATTATTATTTTAAATTTATAGATAAGAAGATTAAGATTTAGAGAGTATTCCCCCCATAGTACCAGAACTTAAAGGTTCAAAGATGGGGTTCAAATCCAGGTCTTATGACTCCAAATTACTAATTCCTCTCATGACCTCAAAAGTCCTTTCAACCTCTAGCAGCAGTAGAAATAGCCTCCCAGTCAGGTCAGATACCAGAACTGGATGGGATTTAGAAAATCATTTAGAGGACAATAATACCCAGAGGGTAGAAGTAACTGGCCCAAAGTCTCCCAGCTAATGAATAGTAGCTTTAGGATGAAAATGCTTAGTTTAGTTTAGTGTAGTTTAGTAGAAAATGTTCAGTAGAATTAAAATGAAATGTGACCTCTCTTTTTCAATGCTTTTCTGAGATTGCCATCTAAACTCTTCCATCAAGTTCTTGTGTGGAGAAGAGAATGGTGGGAAATGATTGGATCTTCTCTGTAGAATTAGAATAATTTTGAAAAACCCTACAAGATATACTAGTGTGAATGTACAGTTTTGAAGTTAATGAAGTTATCATCCTTTGTTCTTTATAATCAGAATAAACTACTTATGAAATGCTGGAGAACTCCCTATTGTTCATTTCTCTTCAAGAAATAGTCCTTTCCCTGTTAGAGCAACAGGCCTAGGAAATTTCATGTCTTTTCACCGAAACTTCAGATTATAATTTTGAAATAAATTCTAATTTTGTATATGCATGTATATATGTAAATATATGCAATTATGTATATTTATATGTATGCATATGTATATAATGTATTGTTGGAATATATTTGTTTATATACACATGTCATATATATTCAAAGTCTTCAGAATTTGTTCAGAAATTTCTGAAATTTGGAGTCAGAAAATATGGATTCACACCCTTACTTTGACCCTTATGCCATATATATCATATTATTTTATTGTGTTAATTAAGTCATATGATAACATATTAAGTCAGACATTTGATCTGGAATCTTAGCCTTGAGTGTCAATATCTACAGCTCTTGGTGAAGATTTACCATTTTAACATTTAAAAAGCTGTTGTGAAATCACATCTTAATTTCTCTATACATAGTAGAATCAAAAAGTAGATTTTATAGCTTCTAATTGAATTGAATTTCCTTCCTTTCTAAACAACCTTGTATTTAAAATTTATAGATATTTGTACTTAACTTTATAACTATACAATTATGATAATATATATATGTTTATATTAACGTTATATTTATGTTTTTACCTGTACTTGTCTCCCCCATTAGAATTTAAGTTTCTTTCAGGAGGAGATTGTTTCATTGTTTGACACACAGTCGGCACTAAATAAATATTTGTTGATCGATTGAGTTCAAATGTAATTATCGATTGTGTTTATGTATATTGCTAAGAATGAAAATTCCCTCTTTCCTCTCTTCAGACTTCCCAGAATATCTGAGCCTATAAATATACATATATACATACTCTCACACACACATATGTAAATACATATATGTATTGTGTAGGTACATATATATACCTCTATATGTAGATATGTAAGTACATAAGTGTGTATGTATACGCATGTACATATACACATATATACCTAACATGCCCAGATGGGACTCTTAATCTACTCTTTCTTTGATATTGAGAGATGAGGTGGTTTGGCTGGTCAGTCATTTGTTGGTAGTTCTTGCTCATGGTGCATTTTCTTGATCTCACAATATTTTCTATTTTATGTAAATTGTCCCTGGCTCTTGCCATTGCTTTAAAAAAAGAAAGAAAGAAAAACTCCAATATGATATTTAAGTGAATTTTGCTGGATAGAGTTAAATAGAATGTGTTTTCCCAGTGGGTAAGAATTGATACGGATATGAGCCTTAAGTAAAATCTCAGTAAGTAAGAAGAGAGGGCAGTTTTGGTGAAAACTATCTCTATATCATCACACACACACACACGCGCACACACACACACTTCATAGCTATTTTACTTAACAGGAAGTATATGTACCTATCTATTATTCTCTCTCTCCATATATATATATGTATGTATGTATATGTATATACATATGTGTATACACACATATACACATATGTGTTTGGTTTTGTGTTTGTCCTTCATTGTCGAAGAAGACTGTGCCATCAGAGAAATAATGACATGACTTGCACTTGGCTTTTTTTTGAATGAGGGATGGCTGTGCAGGGCACCAGCCTCACTTCTCCTCCAGAGCCATCTGAATCCAGTGACCTGATATTCCTCAGGATGACTGAGGGTGACCCAGGATGCAGTGGGAGGCCTTGGGCCCTTTAGGCCAAAGTCATTGCAGGTACTCACTTAGAGTGAGGTAATGCCCATTGAATAGGTCTGTTTAAGAAGGAGCCAGGGAAGGGCCCCTTTAATGAGGTCAAGAAGAAGAAAGACTTCAGGCTGGGAGGGAAATAGGGCAGGGAAGGGAAGGGCAGGAAAGGAAAGGAAACTAACCAGTAAAACCCAAGTCAACTATACACACACACAAACACACACATATATGTATATGTATATGTATGTGTGTGTGTGTATATATATACACACACACACATACATATGTATCTATAGACATGCGCATACACACACACACACACACATACACACACACACCAGACACACATATCCTTATATCTTTGTCACACACAGTAGGGCACATTACTAATGCTTGATTAATTGGATAGCCTCTAAGATACATTTGGGGCTGATACTCATCATTCTCCCAAAAGGTCACCAAAGACCTCGTAAGTGATCAGTCATACCTTTTCCCCTGGCCTTGATCTTCAATTACCATTTCTGCTTAATTCTTAGAATTGGAAACCCAATGGGTACCTGTTAACTGGAAAATGGTTTAACAAATTGTGATACATGAATGAAATCAAATATGATTATTTTGCAACAATGAGTATAAGGAATTCAGAGAACCTGATGAGGTTTATATCAACTGATATAAAGTGAAATAAACAGAACCAGCAAACAGAATACAGTGACTCTCCAACCTCTCCCATCACCCATACAGAAAGTCCCAAACCTATTGTTATATGGATATTATATAGACCTATCTAATTTATTTCAATAAACAATTATTAAGTATTCATTTTGCTAGACCCTGGGGAATAGAAAAACCTCCCATGACCTTGTCATTGTAAAGTGTTTAATATAGAATATATCAGGAGCTTAATATTTGTAAGAAAGGATGAGACTGAGAAGCACGACTCTGGGTTTTTTTCTTTGCACTCCCTGACATGACTCTTTTGTAAATGCTTTGTATTTTTGCTCTGACTGTGCCTTTCAGTCAGTTCTCACCATTTAAAATACCTACCCTCCTTCCTCTGTAACTAGGCAAATCATATCCTACCTTTCCCCACTGGTGCTACAGCTAGCATATTCCTGTCTCTGCAAAACTTTCCCTGACCCTCCCAACCCTAAGGTGCATGTTCCTTCTGAATTCCTTTGGCGTTTAGATTATAGGATCAGAGATTTTGAACTGGAAGAGACCTAAAGTTCCCATAGTTGAAACCCTTCCTTTTGTAAATGCAGAAACTGAAGCCCAGAAAATCTGAGTGACTGATAGGGCCATAGGACCATAAATTTTGATCTGAAAAGTACCTTGGAAATCATCTAACCCAGATTTGTCATTTTACAAATAAGGAACCAAAGGCCAAGTTGGGTAAGTACCTTGCTTAGGGACGTATAGATAGTGAGTATATAAAACAAGAATTGAACCTCAGACTTCCTGACTGCCAAGTATGGCATTCTATCCATTATAACTTGCTCACTTCTATGAGTGAGAAAGTAATAGAGGGGCCCAGGTCCCTCTAGAAGCTTTCCACTCAACTACCCTGCCTTTTCGAATTATCCTTGAGTGCTCAAGGATAAGAAATTTGAACTTTCTAAGACTTGATATCCTCTCGTGTAAAATGGATATTGTTGTTTAGTTGTTATCAGTTGCATCCAACACTTCATGACCCCATTTACAGTTTTCTTGGCAGATATAATGGAGTGGTTTGCCATTTCCTTTTCCAGATCATTTTACAGATGAGGAAACTGAGGTAAATAGCATTAAGTGACTTGCCCAGGGTCACACAGCTAGTAAGTACCTGAGGTCACATTTGAACTCAGGTCTTCCTGATTCAAAGTCTAGCATCTGTCCATTACACCACTTAACTGCCTCAAAATACAAAACTGCACTATTCACCTCTTTGGGTTGTGATGAACTTAAAGGGAACATAAGGGACATTTAGTTTATCCCCTTCATTTTACAATTAAGGAACAAGCCCCAAAGAGAATGTGTCTTGCCTGAAGTCACACAGGCATTGAGAAATGGAGACAGGATTAAAACCCTGGACCTCTGACTCCAAATTCAGCACCTTTCTGAAAGAGTTGAATGGTCTCTTTGTGCCTTAGTTTCCTTTTCTGAAAGAAGAGAATGGAATTGGTATTGATTTTCCTCATAGGGGTTAGCTTTAGACTAATAATGCCTCAAGGGATGTGAGGAAGAATGATGAAATGACTTAGCATTCGGACCCCACCCACTCAGTCAGTCCACCCATCTCTTTGCCCAGACTCACTGTTTCCCTCTGGCCTCTGACTCTCACTTAGGGATTCCACCCCTAGTCTGGGATCAGATTTATTTATCAAAGACACCAGGCAGAATGATCTGGGAGTGGCTTTTAAAGTTACACCATCACAAATGGGATTTAGGACTAGAAAAGCTCTTAGAGATCTTGGAGTCTGACGTTCTCATCTTACAGATGTGGAAAATAGGGACCAATAAGCAGCAGAGTTGGAATTCAACCCCATGAAAGAACTTCATAGCAACTACTCACAAATCAAGGAGAATAAAGTTTCTTTCAATCAGTCTTGATCAATAAACATTTATTAAGGGTACTATGCTAAGCACTGGGGGATACAAAGCCCAAGCCAACTCCTCTGGGATTATTGTCCCATCAATATTTGTAACCAAAGAGAAAATTTTCTTCATGAAATCATCTTTTTTTTTTTAAATTAAATTGGTTTTTGTTAACTGGAATTCATGCCATTAAATCAATGTCCAATACACACATGGGTATTTTAAACTAGGCGTTTTGGGTATTTTAACCTAGGCGTTTTTCTCTAGGAGCCGCGATAAAAGATTTGAGACAGTAGGATGCCCTAACAGTGATATTTCTTTCTATTTTGCTGCCAATGAGAAACAACATATTTAAAGGGCTTATCAAAGTTTAAATTAAGAGATAAATTCTAGAGTTCTCATTACTGCTGCTCGTGAGGTCTCCAATCTCTCTTTGTCCAGGGCAGCCTGAGCCAAATCCTGGTACATCTCTTTCTAAGTGTAGTATTACTTCTACAGCTTTCAAATTCTCAAGGGGCTGACCTCCCAGAGCCTCGGCCCCCATTTTCTTTGCAGCTCCAGCCTTTAAAGAGGAGGGAGTATTTGCTGATGGATTCCTGTTTTTGTTTTGTTTGAAACAGCAGCACATAGGCCTGTCCAAGGTAGCTCAGTTCACTCTTCTGGGTCCCAGCAGACTCAGGGCGGGCTCTGGAAGCAGCCCACTTGGCCAAGGCTGGGGGAATTCCTCTGATTACTCAGTGACCTAGCCAGCACTGAGAGGAACAGACATGTCTTCTGTCCTGGGCACTTCAAGGACAAAGCATAAGGTCAGGGATTCCCTTGCAGGCAGGGCATGATCAAGTACATGTCTTCATTAGATCGTCATGTTGCTGGACCACAAATACACATACGCATATGCTACAACCCCTTGCTTCCCAAAGCACAGACACATAGACACAGAAGAGCAGTGATGCTACTCTACTACAGAGGATTAGCAGGCCAGTCTGTTTTCCCTTGGGCCTTTCACAGATTATAAACAAGCCCATGTGCAAAGGCACGGTACACAGGGATCACTTGATCCACCCTTCTGACGCAGCTGCCTGCTTAGGTGGAGTGCAGCAGCTGTGGGGAGGCCACACATCAACAGTCCACAGCCTGAGATTCCCCACCAAACGCTTCAGCAAGCAAATAAAGACTTGTAGAATAGGGCTAAGTCAACTGGAAGTATGTCAAGGATCTAAAGCTAGAAGGCTGAAGGCGAGATGTTCCCTAATGGCCAGCAGAAGGATGATGGTTATATGTAGGAGGAGCTTCAGACAGTTCGTCCTCTCTAGGAGCCTCACCATCTACTAAGGGAAACAACATTCCATTCATGCCTGCCTATCCTCAGCAGCTTTGGTCTTGATTCTCCCATGCATTGGTCACAGATGGTCTATAAGTATTCCTCGTATTGTCTTGACATTGTGACATTGTGACAAACTGCTCACTGTCATTCTCACTGTCAATGACTCATCTTGTTTTTCAAACCTGTATTTCTTATACAGTACCCTTTATACAACATCTCCTGTTGAATTCTTATTTATAATGTGTTACAGCCTCCCATGACTACCATGTGCCTCTCCATTGCCCACTAAGTAATGCCTCAGTTCTTCAGTCTATAGGTTTCTATGACTCACAGTCATACAGCATCATCTGAAAAACATTGGGGTTAAAGCAATGTAAAGAAACATCTTGAAATATGACAAAAGTTAATATTTATTATCAGGAACTGAAATTATTTATAGTGGAGAAGTTTTAGACTTTTTCCTGGTAAAATAAGATTAAATCAAAGATACTGTCACTCTGTTAAAATTTTCAGTAGTTCTAGAAGAGCAAGCTACGAGACAAGAGAATAAAATTAAATGTACAAACGTTGGCAAAGAAGAGATAATCCCTATTTGATGATGGCATAATGGAATAACTAGAAAATCCCAGAGAAGAAGCAAAAAAATTGTTTGAATTTTTTAAAAGCCTTAATACACTCCACAAAAATCATCAGCATTTCTATGTAATCTAATAAAAAACCAGAAATGAAAACAATGCCATTCAAAATAGCTACAAAATTAACAAGTTATCTAGGAGTTAACCTATTAAGACATATGGAATTTATAGAAATAGAACTACAATTACTCTTTATAGAAACTAGAGGAAGTCAAATAGTTGAAGAGATATCCACTGCTCATGGTTGTGCTATGCCAAATAATAAAAATTACAGTACTACCAAAGTTAATTTTTAAATTTAGCATGGTGTCAATCAAGATCCCCAAAGGACAGTTCATAGAACTAGATGAATAAAAACAAAATTCATTTGAAGGAACAAAAGATCTCAAATCTCAATGACCATATAGTCCAATCCATACATGAAAGGAAGTCTGACAAGCATATACTCCTCAAGTGACTTTTCACCTTCTGCTTGAGAACCTTTAAGGAGGTGGGATGTACCATCTCTCAAGGCAGTCTATTCTGCTTTTTGAAAGGAAGGAAATAAATATCCCCTCAGCACCAGCTCTGCTCCAGGCACTGTGTTAAGCCCAAATATTATCTCATTTGGTCAGTCCAACAACATCGTGAGGTAGGTATTATTATCTTCACTTTACAGATGGGAAAACTGAGGCAGACATAAGTTAAATGACTTGGCCAGGGTCACACAACTAGTAAGTGTCTGAGGCCAAACTTGAACTCAAGTCTTTCTGACTCCAGGTTCAGTGCTCTTATCCACTATGTCACCTGGCTGCCTCTATATAAGACAGCATTGGGTTTAGACTGGATAACTATCTCAAATTGTAAGGAAGTCTTTTCTGACATCAAGTTCAATTTTATTTCTCTGTGACCCCCTCAGGCTGAATAAAACAAATCAGATGGCTCCTCCAAACGACAGCCCTTCAAATACTTACATTAGCAACTCCCTGAGTCTTTTCTTCTCCAGAATAAATACCACAAGTTTTTTTTTTTTTCTATCCAACATCATACGCCATGGCCTCAAGGCAATTTGCCATTCTGGCTGCTGGTGTTTTAGCTGAGCCACCGTTGGTGACATTTGGATCATGGAAAATGGGAGAGCTATCAACCAGATTGGAGGGGGCAGATGTCCAGATTTTCCAAAGGGGGGGGGGAAGGAGAGAGAGAAGGAAAGAAAAAAGGAGAAAAATTAGAGACCAGTTTAATAACTATTGACTCAGTATGAATCAGCAATGTGATATGGGGAAAAAAAGAATGTGATCCTGTGCTTCATTAAGAGAGGCAAAGCTTCCTGGAATAAGGATAAGATTCTCTTTGTACTCTGCCATCACTAGACCTCATCTGGAATACTGTGTTTAGTTCTGCAGATCAGTTTGAGAAGGATATTGATAAACTGGGCAGTATCCAGAGGAGGGTGACTAGGATAGTGAAAGGTCTTGAATCCATCTCATATTGGAAACAGAAGAAAGAACTGGGACAGTTTATAATGGAGAAGAGAATACATGGGGGAGAGAGCATATTATATATATTTCAAGTATTTGAAACGTTTTCAAGGGAAGAAAGTTTGATTTCGGAGGAGTATTGAATGGAAATTACAAAGAGACAATTTTAGGCTTGATATCAGGGGGAAAAACGTGGAGCAGAGGCTAGATAAGCACTCAACAGGTGTATTACTGTATAGATTCTTTTGGATATGAGTTGGACTAGATGGCTACTGAGGTTCTTCCCAGCATCTAAATTCTGTGATATCTCTGATGTGGGAAAATCAGTGCCATTCCCCACAGATAAGTAGTCAAAGGAAATGAATACTTTTTTAAAAAGAATTATAAATTATAAATAGCCATGTGAAAGTATGTTCCAAATCATTAATGGTAAGAGAGATGCAGTGTAAAGCAATTCTGAGGACTGGGATTTCATTTTGCTGCAAACAAACTACTAAAGAAGATGATATGCACAGGAACCAAGACTATGTCACATCCCCACATGCTGAATAAAGACCTGTCCACTTGCACCTCAGTAGAAGAAGCAACATTTTCAGTAGAATGGTGGAGGCTGGGGTTAGAATGTAAAGGATTGAAAAGTAGACAGAAAAAAATGGCAGCAGAAAGTTTACACTACTCTTTCAAGCAGTTTATTGGGAAAGGGGGAGAGAGAGGGAGAGAGAGAGAGAGGATAACAGCTTAAGGGATGAGAGTAGGGATTTTTGAAGAAAGGAAGCTTTAGAATCAGAGAATGATGGGACCTTAGAGTTGGAAGAGACTTAAAAGTCATGTTATACAACTCCTACAGTGGGGATCCCCTCCTTATAGCAAATATTTCTTACAAGTGGTCATTCACCCTCCACAAAAAAAAAAAAAATCCAGTAATAAGAAATTCAAACTATTCTTTAACAATACCAGAAAGGTTGGAAATAGAGAGGAGAAGAAAGTAACTATAGATTCAGGAGATAGAGGAGAGAAATAATTTTTTAATTTTTTTCCTGAATTTCACAAGCATCAAAAAATAGGAAATATTTCCATATACAAATTAGAACAGAAAAAGAGGATTGTAGATGAAACTGTGGGTCTCTATTACATGTGGATTTAAAAAATAAACAAATAGGAGGTAGAACCAAGTTAGTGGAGTAAAGGCAGGAACTTGGCTAAGCTCTCCCCCAAACCCTTCCATATACATGTAAAAAATGGCTCTCAATAAATTCTAAAACAGCAGAAACCACAAAAAAAGTGAAACAAATTTCCACCCAAAACAATCTGGAAGGTCAGCAGGAAAGGTCTGTTTCATCAGGCTGAAAGAGGCACACAGTCCAGCTCAGACCATACCAGTGCAGACATGGCCCCAACAAAGCTGGAGCAGGACTCAGGGGACTGAATCAATGGCAGCAGTAATGGTTTCCAGACTTATCAGCCCACAGATGCCAAAGACAACTTACAAGGTCAGCAGGAAAAGTATGCTTGACCTGGGTGAGAGAGGAGCACAGTTCAGTGCAGGCCTTCCTAGCAAAGCCCCAGTCCCAACAAACAGGAGCAGGCCCTGGAGTTACTACATCGGCAACAGCAGTGGCTGCTTCTGGATGTCTCAGACCATAGACAATAAGGGGTCAGAAGAAGATTACAGGGGTCTCTTTGCTAGTACTGAAGCAGGACTCTGTTGTTTTCCCTATACTAGGATCTGGGTTGTAACCCTGGTTGGCAGTCCCAGGGCAAGAAGGAGCACCAACATAGCAGAGGTTGCAGCAGAAGTGGAGAGGGGATATCCTCATAGTTCCAGGGCAGAAAAGAGTGCTTGTGGTCACTCACAGAAAGGAGAACAGACCAGAAGAGAAATAAACATCTCTACTTAGATCATACTACCTTAGAAGAACTGAAAATTTACAGGTCCCTAGAAGTATCTCCAAAAATAACTACACAAAAGCTTGGGACAGTTAACCCTCCACACTGAAAGCAGAGCTCTACCTTAATGAAGGATTAAAAAGCCAAGTAATAGGCTGGGGAAATGAGCAAACAACAGAACAAAGCTCTGACTATAAAAACTTACTTTAGTGATAAGTAATATCAAAACACACTCTGAAGTAAACAACAAAGTCAAAGCTCCTACATCCAAAACCACCAAGAAAAAATATGATCTGTTCTCAGGCCATGGAAGAGCTCAAAAAGGATTTTGAAAATCAAGTATGAGAAGTAGAGGAAAATTTGGGAAGAGAAATGAGTGCAATGCAAGAAAATCATGAAAAATGAGTCAACAGCTTGGCAAAGGAGACCCCCAAAATGCTGAAGAAAATACCTTAAAATAGACTAACCCAAGTGGCACATAAGCCAGTGAGGAGAAGAATGCCTTAAAAAGTAGAACTGGCCAAATGGAAAAGGAGGTACAAAAGCTTACTGAAGAAAATAGTTCCTTAAAAATTAGAATGGAGAAGATGGAAGCTAATGACTTTATGAGAAATCAAGAAATCATAAAACAAAACCAAAAGAATGAAAAAAAAACATGCAGAAGATAGTATGAAATATCTCACTGGAAAAAAAACAACTGACCCAAATCAGGAGAGATAATTTAAAAGTCACTGGACTCCTGAAAGCCATGATCAAAAAAAAGAGTCTAGACATTATCTTTCAAGAAATTATCAAGGAAAACTGCCTTGATATTCTAGAACCAGAGGCTAAAATAGAGATTGAAAGAATCCACTTATCACCTCCTAAAAGAAATCCCAAAGGGAAAACTTCTAGGAACATTGTAGCCAAATTCCAGAGTCCCTGGGTCACAGAGAAAATATTACAAGCAGCCAAAAAAAAAAAAAAAAAAAGAATTCAAGTATCATGGAGCCACAGTCAGGATAACACATGATTTGGCAGCTTCTACATTAAAGGATCAGAGGGCTTGGAATATGGTATTCTGAAGGGCAAAGGAGCTAAGATTTCAACTGATAATCACCTACTCAGCAAAACTGAGTACAATACTTCAGAGGAAAACAAGGACTTTCAATGAGACATGATACATTCTTGAGAAAAGAACAGAGTTAAATGGAAAATCTGACTTTCCAATATAAGACTCAGTAGAAGCATGAAAAGGTAAATACGAAAGAGAAATCATAAGGGACTTATTAAATTGGAACTGTTTATATTCCTACATGGAAAGATGATATTTGTAATTCATAAGACCTTTCTCATTATTAGGGTAGTTAGAAGGAGTATATAGAAACAGAGGGCACAGGTGTGAGTTGAATATGAAGGGATGATATTTAAATAATGAAATCAAGGGGTGAGAGAAGAATGTACTAGAAAAAAGAGAAAGGGAGAAGCTGAATGCAGTAAATTATCTCACCTAAATGAGGCAAGAAAAAGCCATTACAATGGAGGGGGAAAGGGGGAAGGTTAGAGGAAATGAGTGAACCTTACTCTCATCAGAACTGGCTCAAAGAGGGAATAACATACACACTCCTTTGGGTATAGAAATCTATCTTATCCTATAGGAAAGTAGAAGGGAAAGGGATAAGAGAAGTTAGGGGTGATAGAAGAGAGAGCAGATTTGGAGGGGGTAGTCAGAAGCAAAACACTTTTGAGGAGGGACAAGGTGAAAGGAGAGAGAGAATAGAATAAATAAGGTGGGGGTAGGATGGAAGGAAATATATTTAGCCTTTCACAACATGACTATTATGGAAGTATTTTGCACAACTGCACATGTATGGCCTACAGTGAACTGTTTGATTTCTCAAGGGTGGAGAGGGGCATGGAACAAAGGATAGAATTCTGAACTCAGATTTTTTAAAATGAAGGTAAAAGTGTTTTTACATGTAACTGGGGGAAAAGCTAAACAAAAATTAAAAACACATAATTTAACATGCTACTTTCAAAGCTGTCTTGTTTTTCTGTTATTTCCTTCAAAACTTTCTTCTTTTCCATGCATTTTTAAAAAATACTCAATGACTGAGAGCTGTAATGAGTTAACATAGTCTTGGAGGAGATGGGAAGGGATCAGTTCAAGATTACCTTTGAAGAGAAATAGATTTCACAAGAAATAAGGATTTCAATTCCTCAGAGAGAAGCAGGAAGGAGGAAAGTAAGGGTAATAATGGAGAAATTTCAAGGAGAGCAGAAGGAAATCTGTAAGAACACACTTCTCATGGACGTGACCTTCAATAAAGTAGGAATCTGGATCAATTGTATAAGGTGAGAAGTTGGAGGTCACAAAGAGAAAGGAAGACATGAAATAAAGGCTGTTGAAGAAACAAGAAATGATAAAAAGGCAAGTAAAACTATTTCTGAGGAGAAAGTGAGGTTAGGTTGCTCAAAAAAAGAGAAAGTTACATGATAATTTTATTATATATTTTAAAAGAATAGCAAGTTGCACATAATAGATTTGCAGTTTCACATGCAATCATCTTCATGTTGTTTCTTAAATTTTGGGTTTTTTTGTTTCTTAAATTCCAAATTACATAAATCAATAAATAACATTTCAGGGCTGTGGGGATGAAATGAGATAACAATAAGATAAAGCACTTAGCACAGTGCTGGATACACAGTAAGAGCTATATACATTTTTACATATATTATATATATATATATATATATATATATATACGTACGTGTGTGTGTGTGTGTGTGTGTGTGTGTGTGTTCATCCTTCGTTGCAGAAGAAGACCATGCCATCAGAGAAATGATGACATGACTTGCACTTGACTTTGTTTTGAGTGAGGGAGGGCTGTGCAGGTCACCAGCCTCGCTTCTCCTCCAGAGCCATCTGGATCCAGGGACCAGATATTCGTCAGGATGACTGGAGATGACCCAGGATGAGGCAATTGGGGTTAAGTGACTTGCCCAAGTTCACACAGCTAGTGAGTGTCAAGTGTCTGAAGTGAGATTTGAACTCAGGTCCTCCTGACTCCTGCACTGGTGCTCTATCCACTGCACCACCTAGCTGTCCCACATATATGTACACATATATGTATACCACCAGGTCTTTCCAGTGACCCAAGCTCACACTTTGTGTCGTCCTGGATTTCTCACTTTTATTCCATCAACATTTCCAATTAAGTTGCTAAATCATGACATTTTCATGGATTTTTTAACAATATTTTTGTACTTTACAATATTTATCATATACTTTCACATCTACTCACACTGCCCCCACTATACCTCAGACCCACATCATCTCCCCCCTGGAAAATTGCAATAAATATATAATTGGAGTCCCTACCTCATGACTCTGCCCACTCCAGTTTATCCTCCACAAGTTGCCAAAGGGATTTTTCCTAAAGCACAAATCTCATCATGTCATAATTCTTTCAGTCAGTAAATTCTAATAGTTGCCTATTTACTCTGGGATTAAATACAAACTCCTCTGTTTGAAATGCAAAACTCTTCACAAGCTAGACTTCAGTGTGGGTGACACTGGAAAAAGAATGAGGCTGACAACTTTGTGCAACTCTGCTTCACTTAAATTCGTTTCACTCCTGTATCTAGACATCACCCTGTGATGTCATGGATCCTCTTCAAAAGTGAAGGACAAAGAGCAACTGTACTATTACTACTATACTACTATAGTACTACTAGTCAATTATTGAGAGATTATTAGCATAATTAAATAATAATAATGATGGGGTATGGCCATTGAACCCCCCCCCCCCAACTTTTCTTGAACTTTCCTCCATGGCCAAGTCCCTGTCATTCCCCTGGGGCAATCAGCCCTTCCTAGTTAATGAACTGCCCTTTCATTGTGGCCCTCACTGTCTGCACCTGTTCACACCCTACACCTTCACTTCTTAATTTCATCTAGACCTTTTCTGTGATCCCACAGTCTTCTGTTTAAACTATCCATCTTGCCTTGATTAAGGTATTCAGATTCCTTAAAAGTCTGGCCAATGGCTCAAATTCAGTCTAGCCTGCTTGTGAATACAAGAATGGGAATTCTTAAAATCTTGCCCATCCCAACTGGTCTTCTAATAAACCTTATCTCTGACTGAAAGAAGACTTGGGTTGAATTCATTCGAGGCAAGAACTAAATCACTTGCCTCTTGAATTTCGGGGTCCCAGTAACCCTAGAGCTCAGCATTTTGACACCCTAGCAAGGAACGGAACTTGGGCCAGTAGAGGTAAGAGCACCAGTTAATTAACTGGGAAGAACTGGTTGCCCCAGGCAAAGAAGAAAGACTTGGTCTCCTGGGAAAGATCAAGGAAAGTCCAGGGTGTTGGAGAGGGGTTCCAGGGCCTATACCCTATCAATAATAATAACTAGCTATTTATATGGCACTTTAAGGTTTATAATATGCTGGGAATAATTTATTTCATTTGATCTTCACAACAAGCCTGGGAGTTGTTATCCCCATTTTACAGGTAAGGAAACTGAGGTTGAGAGATTGTGACTTGCCCAAGATCATAACTAGCAGGTATTAAAGGGAGGGTTTGAACTCAAGATATCTTAATCACTTTCAGGATAGCAGTCTTACCTAGTGTACCATCTAACCTCTTTTGGATCTTCTTATAGATTATTCCTTTTCACATAATCTACAATCCAGCCATACTGAACTACTCTGAGATATTTACACATATGCTTTAATTCCCACCTCCATGTCTTTGTACTTGATGTTCTCTATGTCTAGAATACCCTTCCTCCTCATCTCTCCTTCTCAGAATTCCTAATTTCCTTCAAGATTTTGTTCAAATATCATTCTCTCCAAAAGTCCTTTCCTGTTTCCTGTCCCATCTGCAACCTGAATTCTCAGAAAAGAGAAAAATAATATGTATGATATGGGGCCAAAGTCTCTCACAAGCTGATACTTCTAGGATCCTGACATGTTTACAATGTCCTCTGATTCCATCCTGCCACTTATAGTCGATAAACATTAAGAGCCTACTATGTGTGAGAAATGAGTGTTTCTCTCTTGTGTCTAATAACTAATTCTTGTATTAGAACTAAGGTTTTCCCCTGTTTCTACTTCCTCATCCAGAATCCAACCAGTGTGGGAAATCTCTCTTAAAGATTTACCCAGGCCAAGATCTAAACAGACAGTAAAAGAAATTCTAAGTTTAGGCTAATGGGTGCATTCCTGCTCATTGTGTCTGGTCGGACAGTTGTAGGAAGTATTGATTGTCAATTGGTCTGTTTGACCAAGATTTGGGTGATCCAAGTCACACACAAGACCCTCACAATATAGCCCAGCATCTCTTTGTAATATTTTCCCCATTAATTGTTAACTAATCAGAGTTTATTGCCACCCTTCAGGAGCACCTACTCTTTGAAAAACATATAAGTTGTGGACCTACCACATGAGGGGTCTTTGATCTAAGAGAGATGGTCAAATGACCATCCTTTTATTAATGGACATGCTGGCCTTATTCATAAAATGATTAAATTATCCAGAAACTAAGTCTCTTGGGAATTTTTTAATTGTCACATATGGTATAACCACTGTATTAAATCCTGAGGATACAAAGAAAGTCATAATACTGTCTCTGATCTTAAGGAGCTGGTAGAAGAGACAATAAACAAACAACGATGTACAAAAAATAGACTAACAGTGCATCTCGGTTATTACTGAGGGCATCAATTTCCCAAACACCCAAGGACAGAGCACATCTTAGTACCAAGTGCCTAATGATTCTGATTTTCAGGGTGATGGACAAACTCAGACAAAGAATCAATTGAGGAGGGAATCACAGACAAGGCAGGGGCCAACTTCTTCAAGGTAGGAAGTCCTTCATATGCACTCTAGCTGTCGAATCATACAAGTTTATTTACATCCTGTGAGAACATTTCTTTTAAAAAAAAAAAGTGGTTGAGAGGGGAAGGATCAAATCAAAAGCATGACTACTCTGTTTTTATTAAATATACCTCTGGTCTATGTAATTACTTTCAGTGGAATAAGCACATAATGAGAGTGCATTACCAGTTAGAACATGGCCAAGACTGCTCTTAATGTGGCATATATAACTGAAAGTTCATCCGTCTTATTTTTTCAACTGTGACAATAGGGTTGTGTTGATAGGAGCAACACTGTGGGCATGGCTTCCAAGGCACTTGGAGAAAGAAAGCTCTTAATTTTTTATCTAATACCTATGATCTGCAGCTGAGAAGAATTTGAACCAGTGACACAGATTTGTATAAATCTAGGTGGATCTAAAAATTTTCCATGGTCAAGTCTTATGAGATTAGATTTTTAGCTTGTTCCAATATTAGCCACAATGAATGAAACTTTACTCTGAGAGGTAAAGTCAAAGTGGAGACTTTATAGTTCTTCCTCCCCCACCCCCCCATATCTTGTGCTCCCAAGGACTGTTTCTTTGACTTTTCTTATATTTGCTAATTACTTCCTAGATTGTTCTTCTAGGTTCCTAACCACAGAGTTATCATCACTCCTTACTCCTACTCATAAAGCCAATCAGTTAGCAAATCATGTTATTTCTACATCTGCAACGCCTGTCAATGTACATAGCCACCAGCCTAGGTCAGGTCCTCATAATCCATTTCCTGTACTTCTTCAATAGCAGTCTTCTCCCTGCCTCAAGCCTCTCCCAAATTCAATCTACCCTCCATACAACTATGAAAGTGATTTTCCTAAAATGAAGGGCGTATCATGTCACTTCCTCTCTAATTTACAAACTCTAGTGGTCCCTTATTGCTAACAGATAGATAGATAGATAGATAGATAGATAGATAGATAGATAGATAGATAGATAGATAGATAGACAGAGTCAGAGAGATAGATGTATAGATAGATACATAGATGGGTAGAGAAAAGAGATATATAGGTATAGCATTTATTAAACACTATACTTTGGGTATTTGACTAGACTCTGGGGATACAAAAACAAAAGGTTCCTACTCTCAAGGATCTTGTATTCAAAAGATATATTCATATCTTATATTCATATGAAGAAAAACAATAAAAGAAATTTAGAAATGGGGAGAAGAGAAGGGAAGGCACCTGTAAAAGGGCAAAGTATTTGATGGAGAGATGGACTAGACTGTAAAATGAGTTGAGAATAAAGGGAAAGGAAACAAGATTATTATTTACCTGTAATGTGCCAGGACAGCTAGGTGGCAGAGTGGATAAAGTGCTGGGCCTAGGGTCAGGAAGACTGATTTTCCTGAGTTCAAATCTGGCCTCATACACTTACTACTTATGTGACCCTGGACAAGTCACTTAACCCTATTTGCCTTAATTTTCTCATTTGTAAAATGAGCTGCAGAAGGAAAAGGCAAACCCCTCCAGTATCTTTGCCAAGAAAACTCTAAATGGGATCACATGACTGAATAGCAACAGAAAGGAGAGAGAGAGAGAGAAAGAGAGAGAGAGAGAGAATGAAAATATGCTCGTTAGTTAATTACTTGGCTTGGTGAAGGCCTTGAGATTATGTCTCATGAGGATTAGTTGAAGGAATTAAAAATGCTTCCATAAAGGAGGAAAGACAGAAAAACTATCTGTCTTCAGGTCTTCAGGCAGCTAAGTGGCACAGTGGATAGATTAATGAAATTAGAATCAGGAAGACCACATTTCAAATCCAGCCACATACACTTAGCTATGTGACCTTATACAAGTTACGTGAATTCAGTCTTCCTCAGTTTCCTCATTTGTAAAATAAGTGTAATGATAACACATCCCCAGGGTTATTGGGAGGATAAGATATATTTATAAAGTAGTTTGCAAGCTTTAAAGCACTACTTTAATGATATTATTATTGCCATCATCATCATCAAAAGAGATTAGACTTGTTCTGCATGGCTCATGCCTATAAGACAGAGCTATTAGCAAAAAGTAGAAGTTACAAAGAGGCAGCTATGGGCTTGATATCAGTAATAGCTCCCCAAATTTAGAGATCTTAGATTATTAGTATGGTGGCTGCTACATTTTTGGTTGTCATTCAGTGATTTCAGTCATTTTCAACTCTTCATGACTCCATTTTGGGGTTTTCTTGGCAAAGATATGAGAGTGGTTTGCCATTTCCTACTCCAGCTCATTTTACAGATGAGGAAACTGAGGCATACAGGATTAAATGATTTTCCCAGGATCATACAACTAGCAAGTCTCTGAGGCTGAATTTGACCTCATGGAGGTGAGTCTTCCTGATTCCAAGCCCTGTGCTCTACTTTTTCACCCAGCTGCCCTTAGCTAGTTGGAAGTCACATAGTAAGCACTTAATAAATGCTTGTTGACATAATTAAAAACAGATGAGGCTAACCCAAAGGAAGCAAAGTTCCCCTCAGTGGAGGTCTTCCCATGGAGGCTGGATTATCACCTCTCTGGAAGTGAATGATAGATTCTTTACGTTTCGGGTATAAGTTTGAGGAATTGACCCCTGAGGTCCCTTCTACCTCAGATTTTCTGAATCTATGATGGTACCTGGTAGATAGAATAGAGGACCAAGAATCATCACTATTGTGATCATGAAATACTATAAATCTACAATGTATAAAACCTAATGTAACCCAGAGAGAGAAGACCCCACTAACTATTCCTCTTATAGGATGGATGATTTGATTCCGTCTTCATTTTAATACCCCAAATTAGACCCCAATCTATAGATTTCAGCACCAGGAATAATGACAATGAAATACTAAAATAATTATTATCATATGTGTGACCATTGTGAATTTGTTGTAATTATCCATTTTGTAGCATACAGTACTTGTTATAATAAGAAAAATAAAGCCCACCTTTCATCTAGGAGCACAAAATGAAAACAAAATGTGCAAACTGACAGGAGCCCCGCAAGAAGGCTGGGATTCTGATAAGTGATAACTTTGAATTCAGTCCAACTCAGTAACTATATTTTGAATCCCCAAAATTAGCTCAGCAAATTTAAATACTTGCTCTGAATTGGATCTTATGGTTGAGAGAAAGATATCATGGTAAATGTTGCAGAAAGAGCACTGGACTTAAGAGTCAAGAGACCTAGGTTCTGGTCGTAGCACTGTCAAGTACAAGTACAAGCACTTCCCTCTCTTGTTCTCAGATACCTCATCATCAACAACAAAAATAGATTTTTGCATGATCAATAACACAGAATTACAGTAAGCTATTATTAAAAACAATACTGTCCTTTCTTTCTATATATTTCTAGTTCTAGTATTGGACTTGAAACCAGGAGATCTAGTTTTAGTAGAACTCAATTTCAAAAGTGTTTATTTTCTTTGAGGAACCCGGAAAAACAAAGACCTACTCCCTCTTTCAGAAGGAAAAACAACATGTATGTAAGTGTATAAATTCCAAATGTGTACAAAACAAGTGCTTGAGGTAGAAGGGGAATCAAGGAAAACCTCTTATAAGGAGATAACACAAGCTAGTCCTGAAAGGTAACTAGGGATTCCACAAGGCAGGGGTGAGGACGGAGAGCATTTCAGACACAATGCTGGAACACATGGTGCCTTTTTAAAAGTAATTATAATATAAAATTTTGCATTATACTTATGTGTATACTTGTCTTATCAACCCTACAATATGGTATAACCCTTTTAGTCAGGGACTGGATCTTAGTCATTTTTGAAAATGCAAATTCAGCAAATAGTCTTTTTAATATTTTTTAAATTTAATGATTTGTTTCTGATATATTTTAAATTGAGTTCTGAATTTTCTCCATCCTTCCTCTACCCATTGAGAAGGGAAGAAATATATCTATTATACATGCTGAATCATGTAAAACATATTTTCGTATTAGCTATGTTGCGAAACAAAGGGAATAAAATTATGCTTTGATCTGCATTCAGATACCATCAGTTCTTTCTCTGGAGGTGAACAGCAGTTTTCATCATGAGTTCTTTGGAATTGTCTTGGATCATTGCATTGCTGAGAAAAACTAAGTCATAAACAGTTGATTATTGTACATTACTGCTGTTACTGTGTACCATGTCCTGGTTCTGCTCACTTCACTTTCAGCAAACATTCATTAAGCACTTATTGAAAGCCAGACACTGTCCAGGGTAGTGGGGAAATACAAGGATGGTTTAAATAAGGAACAGTCAGTCAAAGGAACTCATGGAATGTGTGTGTATGTGTATGTATATATGCAAGCACACATGTATATCTATCATGTGTATACATGCATTATATTGTCATGTATGTTTTATATAACATACGTGAGCAAAAGAAGAATACACAATGTGTAACGTGAGGTCTAAGGGGAAAAGGTCATTGCTAACAGGAAATCACAGAAGGCTTCATCAAGAAAAATTTCAGTTGAACTTTAAAGCACAAATAAGAATTCCAAGCAGAAATGCAACAGTGTAAGTAAAGATACGGAAATTGAAAAACAGGCTACAGCATGTAATAAATGGAGGAGTGGAGATAAGGCTCAAAAAGTAAAGGAAGCAGATTGTGCAAGACTTTGAACACCAGATTAGCATGATGGCAATAAGGAATCCTGAAGGGTACGTATCCCCCTCAACATTTAGTGTAATATCTTGAAAAAAAGAAGAGATTCATTAAATCTGTGTGTGTTTTATTTTATATTGTTGTTTTATTTTTGTTAAGTTTTTGCTTTTGGACTCAACTGCCTGAGGAAGTATTTTATGGGAGACCTCCAGCCCTGGATGGAGTCCAAACTCTTTTGGTCTCAGGCATGGTTGGATAAAAGAACATTGCCCAAGACAGATGGGCACAGATGCAGACAGACAGGAAGGTAAAAGCTTGTACAATTTAAGAGGTAGTTTTGAATGTACTGAAAATCTCATGTGTGGGAAAACCACACACTCTCTTTGATGATCATTTTTGAAGGAAAAATGTCTTGGGATTCAAAGAAAAATGGAAGGTTTTCACTTCAGAAACATAATAATAACTATTGGGAAGGAAGGGGCAATGAATCCCAGAGCAGTTGTAACTGAAAAAGGGGCCAAGGTGGGAGGAGGGGGCAGCCCACTCTATACATTTCATTCAATGGTTATACCTCATGAAATACCTTTTGACAAACTGTCAGCAGCAAGACGTCCAGACAGAGTTTTCCATAAACTGTAAAACTTTTTACTCTGCTTATGAACAAAATTAGGCATCAAGCTCAGAGTTGGCAATGGGGACATGCTGGGAAGTTTCTGACACCAGACAACCTACAAAACTGATTCAGATGTCACTCTCTCTGACTCTGTGATGTCATGTCACTTTTCTCATCTGAGATAAATCTCTTAATTCATCTGAAAAGCCCCCTTGTTCCCATGAGGCTTTGATGGATTTTATGTGGAAAAAGTGCAGGAGAGCATTTCCCTTCCAACAAGTAGTTACACAGTTCGCAGCACCTACTCCAACCCTGGCCCCCCTCCCTTCCCCTTGAAATCAGATCACTTCTATGTTGTAGTTTCCACAAATACCTGATTGGTTGGCAAGATCCCAGTTAGTCTTTGAGAGGGAGAGAGAGGAGGGAGGAAGCGAGAGAGACAGAAACACGCAGAGACACAGAGACAGAGACACGCAGAGACACAGAGACAGACAGAGAGAGAGCTAATTTCTATGCTGAACAGGAAAAACACCCTAATAATAAATCAATAAATTAGCCACAAAATTAGAAAAACACAAGTCATTTAATGGAATCCACAGGCAGAAGACTGAATCCTAGTAAAAGCAAAATGCTCCTCATCAGAACTCCTGCCTCTCTTGGAGGACAGCAAGTTATCCTGACAGGGGTTATCTGCATTTCCCTGAGAAACAGGGGACAGGGAGGCCAAATGACTATCTAATTCCAGGACCTGAACTCTGGTAATCCTAGGATTGTCTTCCGTCTTCATGGGCCTCTCTTCATTCAGCTGTGTGTGTGTGTGTGTGTGTGTGTGTGTGTGTGTGTGTGTGTGTATGTTTTAATTTGTTACCAGGCCACAGGGCATTCCAAGCTCTTGAGTAAACTGCATTAAAACTGAGTCGTCTCAGCAATAGAGTTCTGGTCCCAGTACAACAAGGTCTTATTCCAAGCCAATAAACTTCCCACTTTATGAACAAGATCTGAGACACACCAGACTGGTAGGAAAGGGAGCAACTGACCAGGATTTCCTTTCCTCCTACATTTCTGCTGACCAAACACGACCTATTGAAGGCATCCTCAGCATCACAACCAGATGTGGGTTTATCTTTTGGAGCAAAGTTCTTAACCATTTGTAT
Source organism: Notamacropus eugenii (assembly GCF_028372415.1). NCBI lineage: Eukaryota > Metazoa > Chordata > Mammalia > Diprotodontia > Macropodidae > Notamacropus > Notamacropus eugenii. The sequence goes on from NC_092875.1 coordinate 123,186,590, forward strand.
CACAGACAGCTTTGGCAATGTAATGAGGGCTTTCTTAGTTCTTGATTACATTAATAATCGAGAGAAATTCTTTCAGCTAATGAAAATAAAGATGTATTTTTACCTGTCCAAGTTCATGGTCCCCCTGAAATCTGTCTACAGGCCCCTTTGAACCCCAGATTAAGAACTTCTGTTTTAGAGGATCAGAGAGAAATAGATTCTGCATTTTATATGCTTGGGCCAATGCGCTTGGTAAGACAAAATCATCCATTTCTGTATTTCTTATATTACCAAAGATTCAATCAATCTACCAAAAAGTAAATACCTACAATAGTCTTGGTATCAGATTCTAGCTCCAGCCCTACCACTCACTCTCTGACTTACCTTGGGGAAAAACCACTTCATCTCTCAGGGCCTCAGTTGTTTAATTTGTTATGCGTGGAGCTTTCCTGGTCACATAACTAACACAATAGAGGCTAGATATTTTTCCTAGTCTTGACTAACTTACAAACTCTCTTCAAAATAGAAATTATGCACAAGATGTGTAACAGCTGTAGATGTATTTCCAGGCTAAGTCATAAAGAAACCTAAAAGAGTAATAATTTTATGAATTAAAAATATAAAAAAGCTCACACATCAACTTATTACTCCTTCCACTACAAGCCCTCATGATCTGACAGAACATGTATCCCAAAGTGGCTGCTAGTGCTCAGGGATTTGGATCCACTTCCTTGTTGCTGTTTTAACCTCTGCCTGCTCAATCCACTTCTTTCCTAACTCCAGCACTCTGTCAATAAGCTGCAGATATCAACCCTGACCATCTGCTTGGGCATGGCATAGAAAAGTTGAAGCATGCTCTGCAGAAGGACTTGGCATCCTACAGCAGCATTTTGACAGAGAAATAAAGAACACAGTAAAGTGAATCTGGGAAGCATCATGCCTGAGGAAATGCATCAGGCCTGAAGGAAAGGGAACTGGCATTTATCTAAGATATGTCCTTTTAGTCCAAGGAACTGAGGCTGGTGAAAAGTGAATTTCCCAATAGTGAGAGAAGACTAGGGGCCTAGCTCCTGGAGACTTGGCATTGAAACGTAGGGAATCAGAAAGTATGCAGGAAAAAAAAAAAACATACACAGACGTATATATGTATATGTGTATATATTATACATAATATATGTGTATATGTAATATATATGATATCTGTGTATATATACGTGTGTATATATATAATATACGTATATATACATATATACATATTATATATGTAAAATTAAAAAAAATTAAACCTGCCCTATAGTTCACTTGGGATAAAACCTCAGTTAAAAACCTAGGGCATAAGTACATAAGTCAATAAGCTGAAAAGCTTATTATGATCACCAAGAAGTCAAAACAACTGAAAATGACTAAATAAAGTTTGCGAGACAAAAAACTGAACCAACGCCAAATGAGAGAGGGGACCTTATGGATTTCCAAGAGAGAATGGAACCACGGAATTCTGTTCTTGACTAGTTTGAGAAGGAATAAAACTATTTAAAGTTAAAAGAGAACAAATGTCAGAATCTATGGCCTATACTGCAGAAATAATTACCTGAATGGGGAAAAAAGAATACATATTGGCACATCTCCCTAATAAAGCAAAAGAGACAACTGATTGATAATCCAAATTTACTGAAATGAAAGATCATCTGGAAAAAAGAGAAGCAACAAGTAACGATGGCAAAGGAACATGTGATCTCTGTACTAACATAAGGACAATATTAAAGATCTTCTCTTTCCCAGGATAACGGGAGTTTTTTTTTTTTTTCAAAGGGCATGAACAGCACAACGCTAGAAATAATACAAGAAGATTTCCCAGAACCTCCAAATACAGAAAACAAAGGACCAATCAAAAGAATACATAGATCTTCTGTAGATGGACAGAGGGTTAAATGGTTAAATTTAACAATTCAACTGAGAAAGAATACATTTTGCAAATGTCCAGGAGAAAGGAAAGTAAATTCAAAGAATACAAGGCAATTTGGCAAGATTAGGAAATAGAAATTATTTAATCTCTCTACTGCTATGTGGACCCAAAGTTCTGTGAATTTGTGAATTGATTGTAGTAGGCTCTCTGAAGATGAAAGAAGTCTCGGTTCTCAAACAGGTTATAATCAAGAAGGGAAAATAATGACAAACCAAGTAAAAAAGCAATAAATCAGTCCTGTATAAGAGAAGGGATAGGGACAAGACCTGTGATTTCAGTGGTAATGGGAACTCTCAAGTGGATAAGTATCCAAGAAATTAGGTAGAGAAATGGATAGAGCACTGGCCCACGGATCAGAAAGACCTGAGTTCAAGTCTAGCCTCTGACGCTCACCAGCTGTGTAATCCTGAATAAGTCAAACATCTGCTGCCTCAGTTTCCTCAACTGTTAAATGTGGATCATACTAGTACCTACCAATAAAGATTATTGTGAAAGTCAAATGAGATAATATTTGTAACGCACTTAGCACAGAGCCCGGAACAGAATAGGTACTCTAAAAATGCTTCCTTTCTTCTCTCCTTTTACCAACGCAGGTCCACATCTTTTGGTCAACCCATAGTCTTCAAGAGTTTCCTAGAAGCATTTAAGAAGTCAAGTGACTTGTGCAGGGTCACAAAATCAGTGTTGTCAGAGACAGGATTTGAAAAATTTTCCTTGCTTAGAGATCAGTTCTAAATTCCTTATGCCACATTATATAGATCTGAAGTCAATGGGAAAGACCTCTTGGGTGAGGAAAAATTTGAATCGGCTTCTTTGAGTAATGCATAGTTTTTGTATACAGTTGGTAATAGGGAATTCCAATAGGAAGGAATGGCATGAGTAGAAGAGGAAAAAAAAAATATGTGTCTAAGTGGTGTATTTGATAAAGCTTGGATCTGGAGTCCAGCAAACCTGAGTTCAAATCCTCCCTTCAACATTTGCTAGTTGTGTGACCCCAGGCATGTAATTTCCTCTCTCTTTGACTCAGATTATTTATCTGTAAATGGGAATGATAATAGCATGGATAATAGCAATGTTCTTTAAGGATAAAGATAACATACATAAAACCAGTTTTATTTGCATTTTCCATGTTAGTGATTGGGAGCATTCTTTCACGAGGCTGTTAGCATTTTTGCAATTGTTTCAAGAACTGTTTGTTTATATCATTTTACCACTTATTTATTGGGAAATGATATGTATCTGTGTGTATATGTACATACATACATATGTGTATGAGTTTGTATGTATGTATATGTATGTATGCATATGCCACAACTTTATCTGATAAGTTTTATAGTTTTTTTTTTCTCATTTCACTGTTTTCCTTTTTATCTGTGGGACATTAATTTTGTCTGTCCAGAAACTTTTCAGTTTCAAGTACAATAATCTGTTTTCTATTTTATCTTTGGCAATTACTTCTATCTCTCATTTGATTAAGAATATAACTCCTACCCATAGCTGTGAAAAGCATATGATCTACTTCTTTTTTCAATATTTTATAGTATGGTCTTTAATATTAATGCCATGTATATATTTAGAATGTATTATGGAATATGATGAGAGGTGTTAGTCTAAACCTATTTTCTGTCAGGCTGTTTTCCTGTTTACCCAGTTTTAAAAAAAATCAATTCCTGGGTAGTTTATATTTTCCATTTTATCAAACAGTGAATTGATGTAAGTCACTTTCTAACCCTTAAGATAATTTATTGATGATGATGATGATGATGATGATGATGATGATGATGATGATGATGATGATGAAGAAGAACAAAAACATGGAGCCACTTGTCATGTTGGGGGAATGACAAATAGTCATTTATCTGCCTGAATGGAATGTAGGGGAGTATAAATCTTATGAAATGAGGTTAGAAAGGCAGGTTGGGAACAAAATACAGAGAATCTTGTGATGCCATGATGCTGAGGAGTTTGGTCTTTATTCTATGGGCAATGGGAAACCACTGGAAGGTTTTTGGTTGAAAGGAATGACATACTTGAAAACCATTCTTTTGGAAACTTATTTTTGCACTGTTGTTCAGAATGTATCAAAGATTCATAGAAATTAGAGTTGAAGAGGATCTTAGAGATCATTTAGACCAATCCACTCGTTTTAGAGAAGAGGAAGCTAAGAACGCAAAAGGGAAGTAACTTGTGCCACATTACAGAGATGGCTTTAAAAAAGCTTGAGTTTGAAACCAAGCCTTCTACCAGATGGGCAGAAAAAAACCACAGAGTATCAGAGTTGATTGGGACTTTAGAACCCACCTGGTCTGATCCATTCATTCGTTTTATAAAGAAAGACTCTGAGATTTAGGGACATGAAATGAGTTCCTCAAGATCACACAGAAGTATGGTGACTAAGCTAGAATTTGAGTCTAGATACCCTAATCCCACACCTGTGCTCTTTTCACCAGCCTTCAATGCCTTGTGTCAAGGTAGGGGGTACCATTAAGCAGTTACTTCTGTCCTTGGGTGAGGAAGTAAGGTACAGGTTACATTGATGGTCAAAACAATGAGGATGGTTTTTATCGATGGAGAGGAGAAAGGAAGGCATTTCATGAAAAATGAGTCTTGTGAATTGTCACAGAAAAGCAAGCACAGTGCTTACGCTTAATGATCTGACTTAAAGTCCTCTAACCACAGCAACCAATTCTATTTAAATTTCATCCGTTGCTTTAGCATATTTACTGGATGAATCTTAGTTCCAGGAAATGAGAACTTTACTGCCTTGGCATCCCATTAGTTTGCTATGGGCCCTGCTGTTACTTGTTGCTACTCCAGTTCCAATGAATGAAGTTTTGCATTGTATCCTTTTTGCCTTGTATCGTAGTCCTTCTGTTGCTTGTGTAAAGAGAGGTTCAACATTTATGTTCTGATGATGGAGGAACTTCTCCCTAGTGCCTGAGTATCTTGCATTGACTCCAGTATCCCCATGACTTATTGCAAGGTTTTCCCACTTAGTGTGATCCAGCAACAATAGAATCTTTTCTATCCTTCACACACAGCACTTCCATGTCCAAATTTAAGTCCTTTTCATTGGCTCTCCCCAATGTCCTCTCTCTTCTTACCTCAGGTTCCTAGTTTCTCTGAATTCTTCAAGGTCTCAACTAAAACCCCACCTTATGAAAGAAGCCTTTTCCAGTCCTCCTTAATCTTAGTGCCTTCCCTCCAAGACTACTCCCAATTTATGCTATATGTTTTGTTGGTGTATAGTTGTTTGCATTTTATCTCTCCCCCTTAGACTGTGAACCCCTTCAGATCAGAGACTGTTCTCCCCCTTTCTTTGCAACTCTATGTTTAACTCAGTGTCTGGAATGTAATAGGTGCTAAATAAATGCTAGGTGAGTGACTGATTGCTACCCCAAATCATGGACCTTGTTTGGACCTTGGCCAGTAGTGTTCATGACTTACCTCTCTGTTCCACTAGAAGTAACTCCCCCCCCCCCCAAAATGATCCAGTAGAAAATAATCACCTTGAGGGCAAGGATTACTTTGTTTTATATCCCTAACATCTAGCACAATGCCTTTCACATCTGTAGATGCTCAGTATTTTTAGAATAGAATAATATAGAAGAGAAAAGAAGGGAAAGGAAGACCAGAAAAGACAAGAGAAGAGGAAAAAATAATATGATTTCAATAAGGTCATAGAATAATTATAGAATAATAGATCCCTAACTCTAAGCCCTGGTTTAGATCCTTAACCTTCACTCAAATACTCCTAAAAGTATTGATCCTCACCATCCCCAGTCTAGTTTTTGACATTAAGGCGATTATCTTGAATAAAAGAGAATGTATGTGTTGGGCAGTAAGAAATTAGGTTGAACACATAATAGTGAAAGTTTTGAAATTCTAGCAGAAGAATTTGACTTGATGATTGTAAGGAGTTAGAGAAACAGATTCTTTCTGAGCGATCACTTCAGCGCTAGATTTATTATTACATTAATACAGGAAATTCCCTGGTGATTTCATTGACACAAGAAATACTGATAAATAATGCAGGTTGACATCTTCTTTATAGCTGAGAGGAATTGATATGTAAAGGAAGAATTAAGTCACTGGCAAATAAAATACAAAATCAGAGCAGTATCAGTAGGGAGACCCTACGTCCTATGGCAGACAACTTCCTCCTGCCAAGGACAAGAATTAGTCCTAGAATCTAGGGCTATGTAGGCTGAAACTAGAGTTGTGAGCTTTAACATTTACTAGTTTTGTAATTCTGAGTCATTTGACCTCTCAGAGTCTCGGTTTTCCTCTCTGTAAAATATGAACAATAGTATTTTTTATTACTTACCTCATAAAGATTTTGTGAGGACCTTCATAGAGTACAAAGTAAATGCTTGCCAACCTATTGATTTCTGTCATTATATACTATATATGTCTGTTATTATTATTTCCACTAGAGTCAATAGACTTCTAATTGGTTTTCCTGTCATAATTCTCACTCTGCTCTAAACTGATTTCCCCTCAGCTGACAGAGTGTTTATCCTAGAGAGTGGGACTGATCATATCACTACCTGCTCAGTGACTTCTGGTGGTTGCCTATATCCTCCAGGATCAAATATAGAGTGCTTTGGTTGGCATTTCAAGCTCTTTACAAATTGATCCCTTCCTACCTTTCCAATATTCTCACCTGCTCTCTGTGATCTCTATGATTCAGCTGTGCTGGTTTCCTTGCTTTTCTCTACTCATGGTGCTGTATTTCCTGCCTTTGCACTAAATATTCCTCATGTTTGGAATACTCTACCTTCCATCCTCCATCTCTTAGAATATCTGACTTGCTTTAAGACTCACTTCAAACAATACTTCCTCCATGAAGTTTGTTTTTGTTTTTTTTTATTTTAGTCTCTTAGCTGTCAGTCCCATCCCCTTACTCTATCTCCCACTATTGTTAATTTATTTTACATATTCTAATTTAGAGGTATCTCTCCAGTAGAATATAAACCCCTTGAAAGGACTGTCTGCTTTTTCTTTATGTCCTCAGAAATTTGTAAAATACCTAGAAAATAGTTATCAATAGATGCTTGTTGATTATTTTTTTTGAGACAATTGGGATTGTCACTTGCTCAGAATCACAGTTAGTAAGTTTCTGAGGCTGTATTTGAACTCAGGTCCTCCTGATTCTAAGGCCACTTGCTATATTCACTGCATCATCCACCTTCTCCCAAGTGATTCTTGAAGGCTACCCTAGTGAGGCTTGTTAGGTCATACAAGATTCAACTCGAAATTAATATGTAAAGTCACAATGGAGCTGCAATCAGTATACTTGGAGAGAGCATTCATGTGGACAGTATCCCAGATCCTTCCTGCAAATACTGAAGCATGTACAGTTATTGCAATATGTAAACAGTTTATAAGGAAAACGCATTTTGGCAGCAGAATTAGGGATGACCTGGAATGAGATGTGGAGGGACACCAAATAAGAGCTTTTTACAATATTACACATGTGAGACAATGAGAGAAAGGAAAAGATGACTATAGAAAGCACTTCAAAGAGGAGAAAGGGACAGGACTTCATAATTTGCTGAGTTCAAAATAAAAGGGAAAGAGATGAACCAAAGATGTCTCTTAGCTGTCCTCTCCTACAGGAAACTTTTCCTGATCCCTGTGGTTGCTTGTTTTCTCTCCTTCTTGAAATTCCTTTGCATGACTGAATACATTTTCTTACCATTTTTCTATGTGCATGTTATATTGTAAGCTTTTTGTTAGCAATTGTTTGTTTCTTTCCCGTTTTTGTATACCCAGTACCCTACATACCACAGGTATTTGATACATGATTGTCATATTCAGTGGTTCCAAATTGTCTAAAGTTCGTATCTAGGAAAATGGTGGAATCATTGATAAATTGAGAAGAAAGAGCAAGTTTGATGGAGAGACAATTTATGATAATCTTGCCACACTTCTTGACTATCAATCTCTCTAGTACCAACTATTTCTTTGTCTCTCCCTCTCTCCAAAATGCAAACTTCCAAGATTTTTTAATTAACATTTTCATCCCAGTCTTTTGTATCTGTGCTTCTGGGCCACCATCACCCCATCCTATTTGTGAGTGGCAATTTCCAGGCCTGCAAACTCCCTTATGAAAGATTCAAGACTCCCAGGAGTTCTCTGACCGGTCTTGTAGAAATATTGCTCTAAACCATTTCCAGGTTTGACTTAGCTTTAGCCAAGTATTCCACTAAGGGGTTTAAGAAATATTTTACTTTTATCATTATTTCATTTAAAAAAATTAAATGCCAGTTCCAAGAGAGAAAAAATAAATGTGCTTTGGGAATTTATCTTAAACATATTTATATCCTATATTACAGTACCTTTCATCTGAGGGACTTGGAGATGCTAGAATGAAAATAGCAATATTAACCATAATGTAAACCTTATCTTCTATCTACACATCACTACAAAGTGGTTTGACTGTGAGGATTAAAAAACTAAAAAAAAAAATTAAGAGGAAAAATCTGTACATATTTTGCTCAAAATTGTCTTCAGATTTCTGGGGAAGACCTTGGTATTCAATGCTTTAAAACTTCAAGAGGGGAATAGAACAGCTCCTATTTTCTTGCCCATATAGATGGGCAATCTTTCCCTTTCAGGGTTCATAGGCTCATACTATGTATGATAAGATGTAGAGCTGAAAGATATCACAGAGGACATGTAACCCAACCCTTTCATTTCACATAAGAGAGGAGATTAAGGATTTTGGTCTCCCTCCTTAAGGTCACATTGTTAGATAAATGCTTTAGGATTGGGTTAAAAAAATTACACATCCAAACAATTTCTATTCTGTTTTTAATTTTTTCTCCATATACCCCTATGCATGTACCCCTAAATACCCCCAACAGACACACATACACTTATCTCCAACATATAATTTCCTTTAAGGCAGCCATTGTTTCTCTTTTTTCTTTATATTACCACAGTGCCTACCACATTGCACACACAAAATAAATGATTTTTAATGAAATCAAAATGGTATTTCATTCCTACAGCAATAATTAACTAATTAAATTTGTCATTGGGATATCTTCTCTGGGACAGCTAGATGGTACAGTGTGGATAGAGTGGCAGACCTAGAATCAAGAGGACCCGAAGTCAAAATCAGCCTGGGACTAGCTGTGTGACCTTGGACAAGTCACTTTACCCTGTATGCCTCAGTTTCCTCATCTTCAAAATGAACTAGAGAAGGAAATGTCAAATCACTTAAGTATCTTTGCTAATAACATTCCAGATGGGTCCACAAACAGTAAGAGCCAACTGGTCAAAAATAATGTCTTCTCTGCTGTCCTTTACTATATCTACCTTCTAGTAAACTCAGATAAGAATTAAGAAGTCTGTAACAACATTGTTTACATCATATTGGTTTCCTTTGGAAATTTGCAGGGGATGATGTTAAACTAATAGAAGACTTAACCACTCAGAGGACAGGGGTAAGGTAGTAGCAGGGATAAGGTATATCTGATATCTGAAATAATGGTAGTCATCTACAGCCTAGCCCTGAGAGTAGATTATAATATGTCTAGAGGATATAGCCAATTTACTGTTATCTGGCCTTATTAATCACAGGGATGAAACATGTCAACTGCTTCATGAACTTCATACCTAGACGATTACAGTGCTTCCCAGGATAGTGATCGTGCTCTTTCTGTCTTGGCTAATGCAACTATCTGTCGACTCCCTACTGTGGGGACCCAAGATTCTTGACACACCCAGGGTTCTATAAACATATGTGCACAGAGTTCATGTGAAAAGGAGGCCCATCTGTTATTACCAAAGGGTCCATTAGGGCTTCCTTTCCAAAATCCTGCCAGGAGTTGACATCATTGGTCTTGTAAATCACAGGAGATCTGCTTACCTACAAATATTCATTAGGGAGTCAACCTTCCTGGTCATTTTAATGAATGTAAAAGAAGTTTATTAGAGCATGGAACTTTTAAGATCTAGGGGTAGACTAGACTTCAAAGGTCACAAAATCCTAACCCATTTAGGCTGCTATATCTACTGGTTGGCCCTAGATACACAAACTTGACTTTAGCTTCTCATCCCTTCCAAATATTAACACAGATCTTGCCATCATTCTGAACCACCTGCTTCTCCCTTCCTGTTACAACACTTCTTTTCCTACTTATTTTTTTTCCTGATAAATGTTATCTTCTCCTATTAAAATGTATGCTCTTTGTGGACAGGGATGATAGATAAATAGATAGCTAGCTAGATAGATGTGTACGTACATATATACATGGATACATAGACAGACAGATAGATAGACAGATAGACAGACAGACAGACAGACAGACAGACAGACAGACAGACAGATAGATAGATAGATAGATAGATAGATAGATAGATAGATAGATAGATAGATAGATAGATGCGTACATACTTGGATGCATAGACAGACAGACAGACAGACAGACAGACAGACAGACAGACAGACAGACAGATAGATAGATAGATAGATAGATAGATAGATAGATAGATAGATAGATAGATAGATAGATAGATATTAATGTCAAAGAAACTGTTTTGTGCAGGGTCACAAGAATAGTATCAGAGTCAAAATTTGGACCCAGATCCTCACACTCCAGAACCAGCATTCTCTCTTTTGTACCCCACTGAAATTGAGCTGAGTTCAAACTCAACTTAGACATTTATCAGCTGTGTGATTCTGGGCAAAGTACTTTAATTCTCTGAACCTTTATTTTCTGTTATTTGCATATTATTTCCTATTATCTGTATAATGGACATAATTATAGTACAGTCTTGTTTTGAGGACATATCAGATAGTATGTTGAAAGCACTTTGCAAAATTCAAAGAACTAAACAAATGTGAGCTTCTATCATATCCCCAGAACACTGAAGTATTAATGCTTAGAGATTATTTAAATAGGCAAAATAACTACAAGACCACTTTTATAAAAGGCCTCAGCTAGGAAATGTTAATTACTAATTAAGTGGATGCACAAACATTATTAAATACTTAATATGTCTCAGGTACTGTGCTAAGCACAGCATATAATATTTTTAATTTAGTATTCATCCTTAAAGAGATCACATTTAAAAAGGAGAAAATAACATATATAAGGTGTGTGTGTGTTCGTCCTTCATTGCCAAAGAAGACCATGCCATCAGAGAAATGATGACATGACTTGCACTTGACTTTGTTTTGAGTGAAGGAGGGCTGTGCAGGTCACCAGCCTCAGTTCTCCTTCAGAGCCATCTGAATCCAGTGACCAGATATTCATCAGGATGACTGGAGATGACCCAGGATGAGGCAATTAGGGTTAAGTGACTTGCCCAAGGTCACATAGCTAGTGAGTATCAAGTGTCTGAGGTGAGATTTGAACTCAGGTCCTCCTGACTCCTGCACTGGTGCTCTATCCACTGCACCACTTAGCTGCCCCATAAGGAGAGAAATGACCAAGGAAAGGAGTAATGCTATAAGAAGGTAGAAAGGGTGGAGAGCATGGTCCACAAGGGTGACATGGTTTGAGTAGATGGCAGGATAGACTACAAAACTGAAGCCAGTTGTGATATCTAGAACCAGCCAATAAATATCAGTGGCCTTAGATGGCTACTTTGCACATGCAGATTCACCAATTTCCTGGGTTAGGAATTCCAAAAAATTAATAGATTAAATTTCCCTAGAATACAGAGGTGTGAAGGCCCAGGTCCCAGAAAGTCAGGTCTCTTTGATCCACGTTGCACAAACAGATGGTGAAATGGCCTTGGGTGGATATCTAAATGGGATGGGAGACTTAAGCAAGGGAAAAACAATAGCCCACCCAACAAAACAAAAGAAGTGGCACCTCTAGGTCTTTCCTCTAACTCAGTGTCCTCCAAAGGTACATGAAATTCATTTATTCTGGAACTATTCTCAGTGTGACTTTATAATTATATGCCTCCCCATCACCTTTGCCTTAAGTTCAGGTAACAAATTTTTTTCTACTACCACTAGGAGGCACTGTTGGTATAGCTCTCAATCGTCTTACCTGCAACTTGGCATGAAGCTACTTATATCAGTGTTTACGCCCTATAAACTACTGTTACTACTAACCTAACTGGTTACAGGAACAGGAAAATATACCCCACTATGTCAGGAAAATCTAAATTTAAACTTCATCCTCTACCTCTTCTTCCCATCCCATTCCTACCCAATTTCATCATTTATATCAACAATTAAAACTCTGAAACCTGATACTAGACTAATTTTAAGTTAATCTTCTGATTAAAAAAAAAAAGATCCCATCCCATTGCTACTTATTTATCTAGTCCCCTTAGTTTATTTCAGGGTTGTCTGGAGTTCACTCCCTCCCTCACCTCTACCTAGTAAGATCCTTATTTTCCTTCAAAGGAAGGAAAGCCTATCTGAAGACTTCCTTATTCTTACAGGATAACTTTTTATTAATTATGTACATGTATACACACATATATACACACACACACATACATACATATACACATAAATATGTGTGTGTATATGTAAATATGTATGTATGTGTATGTATATGTATGTATGTATATGTTTATGTATATATAACATAAATATAACTGTCAATTTTATAAGCCTTTTATTCCCTTTCTTATATAGATTGCATGTCTGCACAGGAGAGTTTAAGTTCTCGGAATGCAAGGGTTAACAAAAATGTATCTTACACATAGTAATCACTTAACTGAATTATTTAAATGTCTATTAGCCTAAGGGACAGGGTCCTTAGAATACAACTCAGGTTAGCAATAAGTCTTAGATCCTCAACCAGATGTTCCACAGAAGAACAAAGACAAATACAGAGTAGAGGTTATTGATATTGCTACATGCGAACCAGGGAATATTCAAATAGAGGTTGAAAGCTTTTACAAGAATCCCATATGGGATATATAGTTAGACCAGGGTGAATAGCTAGACTAGGAAAGGAATTCTTTACCTCTTTTGTTTCATGCACTACATTAGTAGTTGGGTAAAGCCCATGGGGCAGCTAACTGGCACAATGTAACAGTCCTGGAGTCAGGAACACTCATTTTTTCTGTGTTCAAATTTAGCTTCAGACACTTACTAGCTGTGTGACCCTCGGCAAGTCACTTAACCTGTTTGCCTCAGTTTCCCTATCTATAAAATGAGATAGGAAAGGAAATGGCGAACTACTCTAGAATTTTTGCCAAGAAAACTCCAAATGAGGTCACACAGAGTCGGATATGACTGAAATAACTGAACAACAACAAAACCCATGGACTCTTCAGAATCAAGATTTTAACTGAATAAAATGAAATATATAACATTACGCAGGAAACCAATTATATTGAAATATAATTTTTGTTTTGTTTTGTTTTTTTAAGTTCATCTACCCCAGGTTAAGAACCTTTGGACTAAGGTGTCTTCTAAGGTCCCTTTCAACAGGGAAGTCCTCTCTTCTATGATTAATGCCTATGGGGGCCAGCAGAGAGCCTTAGGTAAATGGAGGAAGAAGATTATTAGTGAGAACCAAAAGAGGAAGAAAGAGGGGGGATGGATAGTTACAAAGTACACCCATCAAATGGGTGAGATCCAAGCAGATCTTAAGGTACAGGCCTAACTTACATATTGAAATGCACTCAGTCTTTAGACTGAAACAGGTGATAGAATTTTGATTCATATTGTATTTCCTAAGGCTAACTTGGCATTAATCTTCTTATATCTCAATGATTACAATGGGAAAAATGCTATTCCTCCCTCCTTTCTCTCCCCACCCCACCGTTGCCCTCTTTAAATGTTAAGGGCATATTCTAAGCCTGGGCCTTAAAGACTTTCTAAGCCTAGGCGTAAGGAAAATAAGAAGGGGGGATAATTAGAGTTCCAGACTTCCCTGTAGGCCTCATGCTACCTGCTTCAACCCTAATTTTTTTGTTGTTGTTGTTGAGATCCAATAGACTGTCCAGGTGTGAGCAGTCCTGCAGGGTTCTTTTGTTTCTTTTCCCCAGCCAATGGGAGTAGTGGAGACAAAGTCCTATTGTACTCCTGCCATAGACTACCAGTCACTAATCCCACTGGAGTCCTATAGAACCTCCCTCTCCCTCCTACCCTCTATAGAAATGATGTGTTGGGGGCCCAGCAGGAAGAGGTGATTAACAGGACCACCCAGGTCACCAGGCATTGCTTAATAGTCTAAGATAATAATGACAAGGGGAGCAGCAAAATAAGTTATTGTGTGTCTATGCTCTAGGGCCTCATTTCTCTCACCCATCAAAATGGAGGAATGGATCAATTTCAGTCTAAGACTAAAGTGTTAGAGTCTGAATGTTGATGGGTTTAGGAAAGACAAAGTAGGTATTCCATACATATTGTTGGATTGTGAATGACTGGTAATGGCTAAAATTAATTTAGCACATGTTTTCATATATCATATAAAGGAGGAATAGTGAGTGGACAGAGTTCTTCATATGGAGTCAAAACATCTGGGAGAACATACCCTCTGCTACTTTCTGTATAACCCACCCAAAGTAATTTTTAACCTCCCTGGACCTCAGTTTCAAAAGGCACCTAGGTGGTATAGTAGATAAAGTACCAGGTCTAGAGTAAGGAAGATTCATCTTCATGAGTTTAAATCTGACTTTAGATACTTATTTGCTTGACCCTGGACAAGTCCCTTGACCCCTGGAAGGAAACGACAAACCCCTCCAGTATCTCTGCCAAGAAAATCCCAAATGTGGTCATGAAGAGTCAGACAGGACTGAAAAACAACTGAAAAAAATCTCAGTTTCCTCATATATAAAATTATAAAGTTGCATCATATTACCTCAAGGTCCCTTCCATCTTCTCCTTGGTGATATCGTGATTCCATAATCACATTTGACCTTTCACTACAAACTCTGTGTTAGGTATTATCCCCATTTTACAGATGACAAAACTCAGTCTTGCAACTGAAGCAACTTGGCACTGATGCAATTCTCAAAGAAGACCAAAATGACATCATTATGTTAGATACAAGTTACAGTGTGTACAACAGTGGATGATCAGACCAATGTGAGCTCAGAATGCTCTACCGCAGGTTGTGTATAAACAGTGCATATGAACATTTGGAGTGGATTCTCTAAATTTGAGCATCTTGCATTTCTTTTGAGCTACTTCAGCTTTGCTTTTAGACACAGAACTTTCTTTGATAAAGGCATTCCAAACTGAGCAGTGCTGTGCCAGTGTCTCCTGTCTCATGCAATCAATTCCAAACTTCTTCAGAAAGACCATGAGAATGCCTTTCTATCACTTATTCTGACCACCAATGCGAGTGCTCGCCTTTTGTGAATTCTCCATAAAATAGCCTTTTAAGCAAGCATAGTTTGGTATTGCAACAATGTGGCTAATGCATTATAATTGTGTTCTCTGCAACAGAGTTTGAATGCCTGGCAGTTCAGTTTGGGAAAGGACCTCACTGCCAGATAATCTTCAGAATCTTCCTGAGACAATTCATATGGAAGAGATTCAGTTTCCTGGCACAGCACTGGTATCCTGCCTAGGATTCAAAGGCAAACAACAGTGAGGCCAGCACAACAGTTCTGTAGACCTTCAGTCTGGTAGACAGTCTAGTGCTTCTTCTCTCCCATACTTTTCTTCAGAATCTCCCCAATACTGAGTGATCTCTGACAATTCATGCACCAATCTCATTATCAGTATTCCTGAAAAGCATACTGTCAAGGTAAGTGAACTTTTCAATAGTATTCAAAACTTCTTCATTTCGTATATGGATGGTGTGGTACTGTTTGATGCAGCACCTGTGTTTTCTTGGTATTAATTGTTAGGTCTAAAATTAACACAAGGAGCACAGAATTGATCCATACTTTGTTGCATCTCAGCTTCAAAGGCTTCACTGAGTGTATAATCACCTGCAAACAAAAGAGGTCATGAACTAACACTCCCTCCACTTCAGTCCTGGCTTTTAGCCTCTTTAAGTTGAAGAATTTACCATCAGCTTCATAGCTGACCTCAATGTGGTGTTCAACCTCATTGAAGATTTTTGACAACATGGCTGAAAACATCATGCTAAAAAGCATGGGAGCAAGCACACTGTCTTGATTTACTCTGCTGGTGACTGGGAAAGAGCAAGAGCATTGTCCATTATCCAAAACTGAGGCAAGCATAGTATCATGAAATTTACATACAATACTGATGAACTTGACATAATTTTCCTTAAGCCCTCATGATTGACAGTATCATAGGCCTAGGTAGGAATGACAAACATTTTATATACAAATCTCTCTTCTGCTCCTGGCGTTTCTCCTGGATTTGTTGGGTAGCAAACAACATATTGACCATTCCTCAGCCCTTTTCAAAACTGCACTAGCCCTCAGGTAGATGACCATCTTCAAAATGAAGGATCAGTCTGTCAAGGAAGTCTATGGCAAGGATCTTGCCAGCAATGACTAAGAGAGAAACACCCCTGTGATTGTCACAGGACAATCTATTTCCTTTACCTTTATAGAGATGAATAATGAAGGCATCCTTGAAGTCCTCGGGAATAACCTCTTCTTGCCATATAACCCCCCACCCTGTACATATCAGCTGGAATAGAATCAGCCCTAGGTGGTTTGCCACAGGAGAGTAGCCTAATGGCATTCAAAACCTCTTGTACAGTTGGAAATTTGACTCTCGAGACAGATTAACTTCAACCTGAGATAAAAGCTTCAGCACTGACTGATCACAGCCTGTGGAGAACAGTATGGACATGTTTATCACATCTCTCTGGGATCATGTCCTTATTACTAATCAATGTAGCTCCATCAGCACTGAGTAGTTGAGATATAACAAGGGTTTTTGGTCCACAAACAACCTTCAGGGTATCAAAAAAGCACTTTGGATTGTTACTATCAACATAAAACTGAATTTCATCTGCTTTCTTACTGAGCCAAGAATCTTGCATCTCTCTAAGCTTTACTTATAATTTCTTTTTGATAGAATTAAATGCTGACTTCTTAGAAATGGATGAACTATGCTGCTGGTAAACCCTGTGGAGTTCTCATTTTTCATTTAGCAGCTTCTGAATTTTTCCATAATTTTGATCAAGCCAGTCTTGATGTTTGCAGTGTTCTGATCCAGATGAGGAAATGCAGCGCTATACACCAGATTTCTGAAAGTTGCCCACTCCTTTTCTGCTCCACTGTTGCCACCTGTGTGTTGGCCCAACTTTCCCTCCAAGTTAGCAACGTTCCCTCTCAGAAAAACACTCTAATCTATTGATATTAAGTCTTCTGGTAGTCATTTTGCCTTGAGGCCCCCACTTTTGTTGAGTGTGAATATTTAGCTTGGAGAGGATAAGTTTATAATCAGTCCAGCATTCTGCACCACACATTGCCTTTGTCACTCTCACATCCTGTCTGTCTCTTCTTACAATGACATGGTGTATTAAATGCCAATGTTTTCTGCAAGGGTGCATCCATGAAATTTTATTGCATTTAGGTAAATGGAAGACAGCGTTTGGGATGAGAAGGTCATGAGATGCATGAGTTTTCAGTAGTAAGTGACCATTGCTGTTGTTGTTTCCAACTCCATTCCTCCCTAAGACTCTGTCGTGTCTGGTAGTCTGATCCTACTGCATCATTAAAGTCACTCAGAATTGTAAGCTTGTCCTCTTTTGGCACATTAATGATAAGGGTTTCAGGTCTTCACAGAATTTTTCTCTGACTTCATCAAAGTTTGTCATGGTGGGAGCATAGACATTGATTATGGTGGCATGGCATTTTCATGCAAGTAGCAATAGCATTGTTATGAGCCGGTCGTTCACTCCTTTTGGTAAACATACAAGCTTGTTGACGAGATTAGTTTTGATTGCAAAACCTACCCCAGCTTCCCATGCTCCCCTTCACTGTTCCCACTCCAGAAAAAGAATGTATCTAGCTCCAACTTCAGTAAGCAAGCCTTCATTTGCCAGTCTTGTTTCACTCAGGGCTGCTATTTGAATGTAATACCTGCTGAGTTCTCTTGCAACAAGAGCAGTTCATCTTTCAGGTCTACTGGATTGTGTTGCCTATAGGTATGTGCACATTCCGTGTATGAATGGGGAGTGGAACCATGTTTGCAGAAGCTTTTGTACGCTGTGTGTGTGTATGTATGTGTGTGTGTGTGTATGTGTGTGTGTTTCAACCAAAGGGTGGGACCCCCCTGCCTGTTGTGGTAAACAGGACAGGGTTGGGTAAGCAGACAATTTTTAGGGTACCTTTTCTAGCCCCCTCCTCATACCAGGAGTGAGCAGCGTAATCCTTAAAAGACTGCTCAGATACCCAGGGGTTGCTGAATCCCACTACTGGCTCCAGTGAGAAGGCAACCCTGTGGTCTGAGTTACCTGTGTACAAGTTTGTGACAACTCCCAGTCTATCTGCACCTGCTGCTTAGTCACTTGCTTGTCACCACAGGACTTTGAGACAGGTAAAAATTGTAAAATAGTACAATGTCCTTTGATTCATGTATAAATTGTATATGTCAGACAGAGCTGCAAGAAGTTATCAGGCTCACTTCCTCTTCCTGAATCATCACAGTCTAGTGGCAGAACAGAGTCAAGATGACTGGTCATGGCTTAGGATGCAGCGAATGACACTGGCGTCTTCAATGTGTAACGAAACTCTGAGCACTCCACAGTGCCTCCTTCAGCCATCTTCATGACCACTGGAACAAATTGTTCTCATCTACCCCTTCTGCTCAAGGAGGTTTTCACATGTTTGGGATAGACATTCCCCTGACTCACTGACAGGTTTGGGACCCCTTGATTACTTTCAACCTGGTTGAGCCTATCTGCCAAAACAGCTTACATGGTGTAGCCACTGAGCATGCCATAGCTTTTTAGACCCACGAGTGAGAGTTAGGAGGATGAGGTAGACACCAAAGATGGAAAAGGCCTTGGAAGCCTGCACACCAGAGCTATTAGTCTTCCCTGAACACTGGGACAGTATTCTAAGATATTACTCAAAGGATCACTGTCTATTGGTTATTATCCAAAGAATCTGGCACTGGGCCTTGCCAAGATCACACTACAATTCAGTGCTGAGAACAGGACTAGAATCTAAAGCTATCACCATGGATCTTCTAGGAAGGCATTTTGCCCAGATCCATGATTGGGTGATTGATTTTTTTTCTCTCTCTTGGTTTACTGTTCTCTCTTATTCTTTGACAATGAAGAAATATAAAATGACAAAGATACCTGTGCCCTTTAAAGAAAAACAAGATGAATGACAGTTAAATTTCTTAAACCAAAGCACTCCAGCTATTACCAAATTCAGTGTCACATCAGATCAACCTAACGTTAAAAATTGAGGTGGATATTTATTTTGTTACTTCAGTGAAATGTCTATCTCAGACTGAGAACCAATCTGGCCCGTTCCAATTCTCCCTAATTCCAAGATCCAATTTTTCAGGGAACTTATGGACCTGAATTTCTCTTTTTGCATGCTCTCCACAGGAGATAACAATCAAGAACAGGAACCAGTCAGTCATTCTGGTCATTTGTTTTCTCTAAGTAGCTGAGCAACAGTGAATTTTGCTATAAATCATGACTAAGAAAATCTACCAATTAATTGCCAAGTATTGTAACATGAAGATTGTTCGATATCTGCTGTTTTTTTTTTCATTTGTTTCAGCCACGTCCCCTCTTTGTGACCCCATTTGGGGTTTTCTTGGCAAAAACACTGGAGTAATTTGCCATTTCCTTCTCCAGCTCATTTTACAGATGAGGAAACTGAAGCAAATAGGGTTAAGTGACTTGATCAAGGTCACATAGCTATAGCAAATGTCTGAGACTAGATTTGAACTCATGTCTTCCTGTATCCAGGCCAGTACTCTATCCACTGTACCAACCAGCACCCCTATCAAAATCCTTCTATATTATGTTTGGTCTGGCTTCTTATTAGCAAAGATAATATAAAAACAGAATAACCAAAACAGATACTTCCTGACATATCTCATCTACCACCAGAAAAAGGGAAAAAATCTCTGATTTCATCAAATCACAAAAGATAGTATTTTATGTTTTAGGAAAACAATATATTTTTAAATAACTCGGAGAGACATGAGAACTAAAGGGGAAAAAAACCTAAATTAAAAAAAAAATTTCATATTGCTGTATAAGAGAACTTTTGTATAGGAGTACATTTTTTCTTCAAAAATAACTAATGGTTATTTTGAAAGGCAAGATCACCGAACTTGTAGTAAAGGCTCTAGATTCAAATTTTATCTCTACTATTTATTATTAATGACCGGAAGGAAGGAATTTGAACTTTCTGGGCCTCTGTTTCCTTATTTGCAAAATAAAAGTGTTGAACTAGATGAAATCTAAGACACCTTTCTGCTCAGAATCCTTTGAACCTTTTTTCTCCCTTGCTTTTCTCTTGACTGCTTTCATCCATCTCTGCTGGACTAGGAACATGCTATTGAAGGTGACATTTTCACTGGCAATTTTTTCCCCCTGAATTAAAATTGGCTTTCTCTGTTCTATATATTTTCTCAAACTTACATGTTTCCTGTGTTGTTGGTGGGAGCAAAAAAAGTCTCCATATGTATAAACAGATGTTTTTTTGACCATACCTACTCCATGGCTATGAAAGCATTTTTTAAATTCTTTTTAGTTTCCATAAAGGATGGTCAACTTCACCACAACCAGTTAGACCCTCACTATAACCCTGTACTATACTGTCCTACCAACAAAACAGATGAACTAAGCATCAGTTAATCCTGGAAACTTAGTTTCTGAACAATCCTAGTTCTAGGTATGCTGATGTGAACAAGATGGCAACACTAGGCAGTAGGTAGAAAGGACTTAATATTAATTTGTTAAAATCCCAAAGCAAATTCCCTGTAATCTTTAAGTGACACAGAAATGTCCATAAAATGCTCTTTATTTTGCCCCTTATTTTAACTTCCAAGACATTTCAAGTACTCCCTCCAACAAGAAAATAGAGGTAGGGGTCATAAACAAGTAACAATACTATACTATGTAAAATGAAGGAAGGAAGAGAGAAAAAAAAGAAAGGGAGGAAGGAAGGAAGGAGAGGAAGGAAGCAAGGAAGGAATGAAGGAAAGAATTCAGTGTAGTAATATTTAATTTACAAAAAACATTTCAACATACAAGGCAGCTAGGTGGCTCAGTGTATAGAGCATTGGACTTGGAGTCAGGAAGACTTGAATTTAAATCCAGTTTCAGGCATTTACTAGTTTTGTGACCCTGGGTAAGTCACTTACCCACTCTGTTAAGCCACTGGAGGAGGAAATGGAAAAGCATTTTAGTATCTTTGTCAAGAAAACTCCATGGTCACTATGGTCTACAGGGTCATGAAGAGTCAGACATGACTAAAGAGCTGAACATATACATAAATTCAGGTAACCATATAATCGAAAGAACACTGGACTTGGGGTCAAGAGACTTAGGTTCACAGCTCAGCTCTGACTGTATCGTACTGACCAAGCAGCTTCAGATCTTTGAGTCTCCATTCTCCCCATCTTTTCTTTTTTTTTTTTTTAATGGAGATAATATCACTTATACTTCCTACCTCATGGGGCTGAGTGAAGAAAACATTTTATATAGGGTTTAAACCAGAAGGAGTTTTATATCAGCCTTTATAACATATGACAAAATAAGTTCCCAACAAAAACACAGCACAAACATAGAAGATCATATCACTTTAAAAAAAATAAAAAGAGAATAATAGAAGGAGGTATCTTAGAAACCTTTGACTAGGAGGAAAATTAGTAAACTAGGGTTAGAGGTAATCATTAAATATAAAGAAGACAATTTTGATTAAAATATATTTTAAAAACTTTAACACAAAATAAATGAATGTGAATTAAGCAGAGAAACTGTTCTACTATACATATTATCTGGTCATATGTAACATAGATATTTCAAATGTTATTTTCATAGTGGTCATGCTTATCTGTGTTTCCTCCTGAACTGACTGATTTTCTCCTTGCATTTTAAAAAATGCTTCAGTGGCCTTTTATTTCTTCTTAGTTCTTCATTTTGGTAACTCTATGGTTAGTTTCCATCTAAACTAGGTATCTAAGTGGTACATCAGTGGATCTGGAGTAAAAAAGACATTCACATTAAGACTCAGGACATTTATTAGCTGTACCATACTTACACAGTAGATAAGCATTTAATTGAATGAAAGTATTTTAAAGTACTTTTACTTTGTGTCTGAGAGAGCACTGGGCTTGCAGTCAGGAAGATTCATTTTCCTGGGTTCAAATCTGGCCTCAGATGTTTATTAGCTGTGTGACCCTGGGCAAGTCACTTCACCCTGTTTTCCTCATTTCCTCATCTGTAAAACAGGCAGCTAGGTGACCCAATGGATAGAGTGCTAGGCCTGGAGTCAGGAAGACTCATCTTCCCAAGTTCAAATCCAGCCTCAGATATTTACTAGCTGTGTGACCCTAGGTAAGTCATTTAACCCTAATTGCTTCAGGTTCCTCATCCGTATAATGAATGGAGAGGGAAATAGCAAACCACTGCAGTATCTTTGCCAAGAAAATCTCAAATGTAGTCACAAAGAATCAGACATGACTGAAAATGGCTCAACAAAAACTCTGTGTCTGATACAGTGCTAAGTATCTGAGGATACAAATTTTAAAATTATACTCTTCTTTCACCCTCCCCACCCCAAACTCTCTACTGAGATTGCCTTATAGTTTACAGAAAATGGGGACATTTCAATTAGAGCTCCTTCTTATCTCCTCCCCATCATCTCATACCAGATTAAAATCAATCTCTACCATCCTCCTTTACTAGTTTCTAAAGATGATCTAGCCCTTCCCTTTGCCAGTGTCACCTTCTTTACATATACTCTTGATCGTATGCCCTCTTGCCTCCCCCAACAGGTTGCCCCCATCATCATCCCCACTCTCTCCCTAATCTTTATCTTTCTTTAAGTAACACCTCCTTCCCTGATGTCCACAAGCACACATATCTCCCAAATCTTTAATTTTTTAAAAATTAGATCTTACCATGCCACCTAGGTATTGCCCCCTTATCTCTCCCTTTCTTCTCAGTTAAACTCATCAAAAAAGCAATCTACACTCATTACCTCCACTTCTTTCCTTCCACTACATATAAACCCTCTGCAACCTGACTTCTGACCTCATAATTTAGCTACAACTACTCTCTTCAAAGTTACTAATGGTAACTTAATCTCCAAATTCTGTGGCCTTTTCTCAATCCTCAAATGTCTTAAATTCTCTGTGGCATGACATAGTTAATGGTTTTCTAGATACCCCCTTTTCTCTGGGTTTTCATAATCTGTCTTTTTCTTGGTCTTCCCACCTGTCTGATCACTCCCTGTCTGACTCTTTTATTAAACTGAAACCCATGTTACGTACTCTAACTGTGGAAAACCTCCAAAGCTCTATCCTAGGTCTCTTCTCTTTTCTCTGTCCTCTCTCGCTCGGTGACTTTATGAGTTCCTGTGGGTTCAATTATCACCTCTATGCAAATGACTCCCAGATCTATTTTTCCAGTCCTAGTTTCTCAGCTCTGAGAGCCAGACACATTTTCAAGTGCCTATCAAATGTTTCAAACTAGATGTCCCATAGATAGTTTCTCTGTGTTACTTAGCTTCATTTATTTTAATTTTGCTCAAAATTTGTGTGTATGTATATATCTGCATATGTGTGTATATGTGTTTATATACACATATATGTACTTAGATGTGTATGCATCTGTGCCTGTGTGTGTGTTTGAGTGTGTGGAGAAAGGGAGAAAGAGACTCAGTACATCTAAAATAAAAGTCACTGTCTTTCTCCAGAAACAAACCTCTTCCAATCTTTCCTATTAATGTTGAGAGCATCAGCCTCATTCTACTTAGTCAGTCCAGTATCATTCCAGTAAGCCAGTTCAGGATCATTCCACTTTGCCAGCATTGAAAACTCATTGTTTTTCTTAAGTTGCCAAAGTTTGCAATTTATGCCATACAACTTTTCCTCTATCCTTTTCTCTACAATTACACATTCATTATCCTACTCCAGCCCCTTATCACCTTTTGCTTTAGTTACATTCATTTTTTTATTTCAGTTCCAAATTCTTTCCCTCCCTCCAGTCCTTCCCCCACCTTTTGCGAAAGGAAACAACATGATATCCATGACGTGAAGTCATGCAAAACATATTTTCATATTAGCCATATTGCATAAAAATAAAGAAAAGGGAAAAATAATGCTTAATTCTGTATTCAGAATTCATCAGTTGATGAATCAGAGTTCATCAGAGGTGGATAATATTTTTCATCATGAATCCTTTGGGATTGCCATGGACCATTGTATGGATCAAAGTAGTTGTCTTTCAGTTGATTACTGTTACAATATTGATATTACTGTGTACAATGTTCTCCGGGTTCTAGTCACTTCACTTTGCATCAGTTTATATAAGTCTTTATCTGTACTGTAAACGTTCTAATTTACGTTCTTTCCTCAAGTCTATTCCCAATCAAAATCTATTTTTCATTCATTTACCAAAGGGATTTTCCAAAAGTATAGGTACACCCATGTCATATCCCACCTAATCCCTCAGTGAAGTCCAGTGGTTTCATATTACCTCCAAGATCAAATGTGCAGTATTTTGACATTGGAAGTTTTTCAAAACTAGTCTTTTTCCTACATGACACTTATCTCTTCTCTCTATTCATTTACCATGGTTCCTGCTTCACAAATGTTTGTTGACTCACTTTGTTGACTTTGAAAGATTGCTCCCCATGCCTGGAATCTCTCTTTCCTCCCTTCCAACTCTCTACATCTCTGGCTTCCTTTAAGACTAGACTCAAGTACCCTCTTGTTCAGGGAGCCTTTCTAAGCTCTTATAGACCCTAGTGCCTTCCTATCAAAGGCTACCTTTGATCTACTCACTCTTTACTTTATATGTATTGATTTATAAATTAGAATTTAAACACCTGGAATTCAAGGTCTGTTTTTGCATTTTTTTTATATTTCCAGAATTTAGCATAGTACCTGGCACATAGTAAGTGCTTAATAACTGTTTATGAATTGATTGATACAACATTTTCCCCTTAACACCTCTGTTGGCTAGACTTTTCCCTGAACCTTAAATGTATTAATTGGTCTAGAACAGAGTTCAGCATTTTTCATTTGAGCCATACCATAAGCCTCAATAAATTGAACATTTGATGCTTAACTGTGTACTCTTCACAGATGGTCATATTATTTTACTTCTGTCATCTATAAAATTTTTATATTAGTCCCTAAAACCTGTGCTCTCAGTTGCTTCTAAACTCTTCGGTAAATTGTGCAATCCTTTGCAGTAGTGACAATTCAACATATCTTGTATTGTCATTCCTGGAGCTAAGAGCCTAAGCATCACTGGTTGGGTGCTATTCATATAGGGTGAGGTAAAATTAATATCCTTCATAATGTTTAGTCTATATTCCACTGGCTAGGTGCCTAGAATGACGAAGGAAAACGCCTGCAGATTTTCTAAAAAAATAACTCTTGAATTAGCTCAAGTCACTGAGGTGGAGTAGGTTGAAGAGAAATGGAGATTCTATATAATTGTAAAAAGCAACTCAACATAGCCCTCCTTAGTCAAGAATACAAGAATGGATACAGCCATGTACCCTTATGTTTTGTTGATTTATGAAACAAAAATATGGTAATAGTCAATTCATGTCACTTCGCAAACCATAGAATTGGTCGGCTGGGATATCATTAGTTTTCTCATTCCCCAATCTTGAGGTTTTAACTGGTATTTGTTGACCACAATTTTTTTTTGGTTATTGTTGCTCATATAGCCCTCATAAATTCTGAGTATCCTCATTCTCACTCTCACTCTCAAAGCAAGACAAGACTACTGCTTCCTCTCAGAGTTCTAGGGGTACTCTTGTGGTTCAGTAGGAGCAGGGAGGTATTCTTTTAATGCTATTGTCTTGAACTCCCATTCAAATGTTAACTATCAGAGTAATCACCTCAGTTTCGGGTAAACAAATAACATCCCCAAGTTCATGCAAAGATGTATTTGCTAAGTAGATATATTAAGAACAGAAGTTACAAACATTTTACTACTAACACCTAGGGGAACAATCTTCCCCAAATGCCTCGAGTTCTAACCTTATATTTCCATATTTTCAATACTAAAATTACCAATATAAATATGTGGTAATTAGGCCAGAAACATCATTATGTCTGGAGAAATGAAGATAAGAATCACACAAAAGGCAACAGAAAAGCACATGGTGGCTGAGAAAAGATTATAACATAAGCAAAAAGAACTACAGAAAATAACTGTTATCATCAAAGAACTATATTATAGGAAATGAAGATGGGCAAGTTATGTACCATGAGTGGAGGAGCACAAATGGACATCCAGCGTGGTTCTTTGGCACACAGTAATATTTTAAGAATTTGAGGAAGGACTCCATCATGGAACATGGTTGCTTGTAGGCAACTTTTTGTAGAAGGTAACAAGAGTCACAAAGGATGGTATGGATAGGTATGGATGAGTTGAAATTTGTATTATTAGTGAAAATTCTCAAATTGCGATCACAATTTCACTTCGGAACTTAAATATAATTGCTGTCTTCTAGTATTTGAAGAGGTTTCATATGGGGTGGGGGGAATAGACTGGTTCTGCTCAGCCTCAGAAGATTTGGGAGTGTTCTATATATTAAACCTAATCTTTTTCTCTGAATATTTTACCCATTGCTCCTATTTCTGTTCTCTGAGGTCAAGCAGGACTGGTTTAATACCTTTTCCACATGAGAAGTCTTTAAATAATTGAAAACATCTGTCTTCTAAATTTCATCTTTTCCAAGGTAAATATCCACATTTCCTTTAAATGGTCATTACATGTCATCCTTTCCAGTCTCCTCATCACATCACTCTGATCCCACTTCTCTGAAATACTTCTGTTTGTCAGGGTCCTTTATAAAATGGGACAACAAGAACTTTACATTATAGTTCAACATGTCCAAAACTGAATTCAATATCTTTCCCAAAAAATTCTCTCCTTCTCTTGAGTTCCCTATTACTTCCACACATAATAAACCACCTTCCTCACAAATTTTTACAACCTAGGTGGAATTCTCAACTCCTCACTCTCTCACTCCCTTCCTCATACCTCATCTGCTACCAAGTCCTGGCAAGTCTATTTTACCTTCATGACATGTCTCATATATGCCCCCATATCACTGCCCTCTCTTCACTCTCATTATCCTGGTACTGGCCCTCAATTTGTCAAACATCAATTATTACAATAGTGTGTTACTTGTCCTTTCTGCCCAAGTCTCTTCCAAACCCAGTCCATTCTTCACTAAGCTATCAAATTAGTCTTCTGAAGCACAGTCTGAGCATTCACTAATCAATGAACTTCACTGGTTCTCTTTCACCTTCAGGATCAAATAAAAAGTTCTCTATTTCACATAAAAATCTCTTTACAATTTGACCCCTCTTACCTGTCCAGTCTTCTTATACTATACTCTTCTCCAAGTACACTGAGATCCAGTGTATATTGACCTCCTCATTCCTCAAACAAGACACTCTATCTCCTGAATCTTTCCAGTTTCACTGGTGACCCCCAAATGACTGGCATTCTCTCTCTCCTCATTGCCATTTTTTGTCTATCCTGACTTCCATCAAGACCCACAAGAAGCTTTTCCTGATCCATCTTACTGCTAATGTTTTCCCTTTGTTAATTTTCCCCTGTTTATACTGTATATATTTTAGTTATTCATAATCATTTTCACATTGTCTCCCTCATTATGCTGTGACTTCCTTGATGTGAAGAATAGGATTTGAATGATGACAGCTAGGGCCTCAGAACAATGGGAATGGGAAAGGTATGATTATGTGGGAGTTTGGTAATATTGAGAAATGAAATCAGGTTAGTCACCAACATTCCTAGAGGCTATCATTACTCCTAGTTCTCATTACTCCTAGTTCTCAATTCCAATCTGCAAAAGACATTTTAAGTGACTTTCTGACACCTTGAAACATGGAAAAAGGACAATTAGAATAAAGGCTTTAGCGGAATGTAGTCAAGATGGATGAGAAAAGTTAGAAACTTGGTTGAGCTCTCTCCAAAACCCCACAGAAAAAAATTCTAAGTAATTCCTCAAAACAAATTTGGGAGCAGCAGAACCCACAAAAGGAGGGGGTGAAATGATTTTCCATCCCAAAACAACTTAGATCTTCAGGGAAGCTCTGTTGCATCCAGATGAGAGTAGAATACAGTCCAGCACAGGCCATGCCCCAAAAAACCAGCAGTAAGCCTTGGAGGGGAACTGAGTCAATGGAGGCTGTGGTGGTTTCCCAAACTCCCAGACAATAGATAGTAAAAGACAAGTAGTCAGAGGAAGATTATAGGGGTCCCTTGGCTGGTGATGGTGAATTGGGGGAGGTAAAAGTCAGAAGCAAAACATTTTTGAGAATGAAAGGGATAAAAGAGGAGAGAACATAGAATAGAGAGAAAATAGGATGGAGGGAAATACATAGTAATCATAATTATGGAAAAAATCAGAGCAAGTTTCTCTGATAAATGCTTAATTTCTCAAATAGAGAGCTGTCAAGTTTATAGAAATAAGAACCATTTCTCAACTGAGAAATGGTCATTACTATTGATAAAAGAAATGTGAATTAAAACAACTTTCAGGTGCCACCTCATACCTATCAGATTGGCTAATGTGACAGAAAAGGAAAATAATAAACCTTGGAGAGGATGTAGGAAAATTGAGACTCTAATGCTTTGTTGGTGAAGTTATATATTGATTCAACCATTTTGGAGAGCAATTTGGAACTATGCCCAGAGGGCTATAAAACTATGCATACCCTTTGACCAAAGAAATACACTCCTAAGTA